>NC_054750.1:10080000-10437500 GCF_018143015.1 Lytechinus variegatus
TGTATGCACATCAAATACAGTCCAGCAAATTTTGCCCCATACCAAATCAAATCACTAGTAGAATGAGTGCATTATAACTGTTCTGGTGATGGTTTTGCTTACCAGGCATAGTTAATGAATGGTCTGAAAATATCTTTCAAGTAGTATGGACAAATATTTTAATTTGCACTAGTCTATGAACCATACTTCCGTGCATCGCCGGAACCAGATTTGGTGTCCAGATGCCTTTATCCACCACAAACTGAATTGAAGGTAAACTATTGTTATGAAAAAATACTCTGTGATATTCACTGATAACTTTGTTATGTGCCAGTGAGATGCAAGATTTTGGTAGCTTTAGCTTTTAGTGACATTCACAGACTATTAGCTTCATGAAACACTCCCTTGGGGCCCCATCTTACAAAGAGTTGCGATTACTCTGATCAATCGCAACGTCAACATCTAAAATACAAACTTGTTCAAGATATTTTCTGGATATGATGTATATTCATACATTCATCATTTTCTTGAAGAATCAGTGTGATTTTCTTTGTTTATTAAGGAGATAAAGATAATTTCCTGTAGAAAATCTTATGGTATGGATGGGTTTCCATACAGTTGAGATTGATTGGATCAATCGTAACTCTTTGTAAGAGAGGGCCCTGGTTTCATATTACATTTTGATCATTACAGATTTGACCTCGGTGGAGGGGAGGCAGTGCTAAGAAGCAGAAGACCTGTCAATGACGGGGAGTGGCACGTCGTCAGGATAGACAGGCTAGGAATTGTGGGTATAATGGAAGTCGACAATGACGACGCAGTGACCAATCAAGCGACTGGAGAAGACTTCAGGCAACTCAATGTCAATGATGGCCTGTACCTAGGTAATGTGTGATGTAGTATTATAATAATGACCAATTTAGGGGGAAATGGTTGAAACTATCACCCTATATATCACCAAACTGTCAGTACATAGTATAAAAGTAATACACATTTTTAAGGGCATTAGTAAGATTACATGCACAAGGTACCTTTGGAACAGTTTTGCATTTATACCGGTGTGTTGGCACAGTTGGTAGAGTGTCCCATCTCACAGGTCTGGAGTCCAAACCTCGGCCGCGTCAGACCAAAAGACGTTAAAAGATTGGAGTTGTTGCTACCGTGTTTGGCGTTCAACGATTAAAGGCATAGAGCCTCGTCGATCCGACGCTGCACAGCGGCTGCCGAGCCCACGATCAATTGGGCAAAGCAAATTTTCTGAGTATTTCATTTCATGTGTATTTCGATCAATAAAATATGGATGGATTTTATTTCAACTTTTTCAAAGGGGACAGTGTGTGTAATTGTTCTAGTTAATGCCGGAACAAAGTGATTTGTAAATTCTATAAGAAAGCGATGTGGACCCATGTTATTTGATGAAGTATCCTCACCACAAAACCATGACCGTTCAATATAACTAGTCATTACTACCAGTCAAAATCATTTGATTCAGATCTATATCACCATGTCGTAATATGAGATTACTGAGCAATTTCTGAAATATTGACCATTGCCTAATATATCAGTGGCATTGTTTATTCTGTTGTGCCATGTAATATCTTAAACTAGTCTATGAATATTGACTTAATTATTTTTGCTATGCTACCCACAGACCCAAGCCTGTAGCGCTCCTCATTTTTGTTAAGCTTCTTAATGTCTACACACTGATCACTTGCCATTAAATCAGGAAAGTTAGATTGGGTCACATTGTTGATAAAGGCTCCAGTGGATGTAGTGAAAAAATTCAAGGTTAGTTTTTGTCTCACCTGCATAGCAGAGTGAGACTATAGGCGCCGCTTTTCCGACGGCGGCGGCGTCAACATCAAATCTTAACCTAAGGTTAAGTTTTTGAAATGACATCATAACTTAGAAAGTATATGGACCTAGTTCATGAAACTTGGCCATAAGGTTAATCAAGTATTACTGAACATCCCTTAAGAGTTTCATGTCACATGACCAAGGTCAATGGTCATTTAGGGTCAATGTACTTAGACCATGTTGGGGAATCAACATCAAAATCTTAACCTGAGGTTAAGTTTTTGAAATGTCATCATAACTTAGAAAATATATGGACCTAGTTCATTAAACTTGGACATAAGGTTAATCAAGTATCACCAAACATCCTGCATGAGTTTCACGTCACATGACCGAGGTCAAAGGTCATTTAGGGTCAATGAACTTTGGCCGATTTGGGGGTATCTGTTGAATTACAATCAAAACTTTAAAAGTTTTTGGATCTGATTCATGAAACAAAACTTGAACATAATAGTAATCAAGTATCACTGAACATCCTGTGCAAGTTTCAGGTCACATGATCAAGGTCAAAGGTCATTTAGGGTCAATGAACTTTGGCCGAATTGGGGGTATTTGTTGAATTACCATCATAACTTTGGAAGTATGTTGGTCTAGTTCATAAAACTTGAACATAAGAGTAATCAAGTATCACTGAACATCCTGTGCGCATTTTAGGTCACATGACCAAGGTCGAAGGTCAATGAACCTAGGCCATAATGGGTGTATCTGTTGAATTACCATAATAATTTTGCAAGTTTATTGATCTGACTGTTGAAACTTGGACATAAGAGTAATCAAGTATCACTGAACATCTTGTGCGAGTTATAATAGTTTTCAAAGTCAGCACTGTATGCTGCTATGTTGAATCGTGTGATGCAGGTGAGACGGCTAGAGGCATTCCACTTGTCCTTTGTGTTGAGAATAAAGATTTAATCTCAATATCTTCTACCAATGCAGATTAATTTTCATGATCATTTTAATCTTGTTTCAAAGCTTCCTATCCCTTTATGTGATCTCCAAGGTGGAATGGACAAGACTGTAGGGACAATTAACTTTAAAATGGCCAATGGTCAAGGAGAGACCTGCAGGTCATAGTGATTTAGTTCGCTTTTTGCCTCCCAGGCACAGGTGACGCCAAACAAATAATAATAATAATATTGATAACTGCCACAACACGCTTTCTTAACTTATTTATACCGGTAACCTTTTTTTGTTGATTTAATCTCCTAGGTGGAATGGACGACATTGGTGAGACGACGATGAACCTGTACACAACAGGCTTGACAGGGTGCCTCAGGAACTTCAAGATTGACCAAAGCCTTAAGGTTTTCTCAATGGAACAACCCGATGGTGGCAGGAGCATTAGACAGTGTTCATAATCCACCCAGAGCAAAAGAGACTCTTTTTCCTCATCACTGTCTTCAAGTCCAGCCTCAAAAGACTTTTGTACGGCCTTGGAGGATGAGAGTTCAGTTGCGTCTTGTCGCACAACCTGTCCAGTGTTCAGTGGTGGAACTCTGATCTTAGCCAAAGCCACGGTATCATCTGCTTCAAGTATAATTTAAGGAAAAAAATATGTTCAACAGGGCCCTGTAACGTAAAGCTCAGTAGTTGATTGTAAGGTTGATTTTTTTTACAATTGATTGCAATGATTATTGTGTGTAATCAATCTGAACAATTGGCCCCATGATCAGATGAGAAGTTTTATGTTGCAGTGCAAAGGAGAGCGTTTCTAGTGAGTCAAGATAAGGCAGTGAGTCTCTCATGGGCTTTGCCAACACTGACTTATATGTCAGTGCTCTGAAAATTTCAGTGAAATCATTGGATTTGATTGGTTGAGAAGCACTGGCCTCTGACTGTTACTATGGTAACCGTTAATATGGTTACTGTCAGAAAATGTCAACTTGTCAGAGCTGATAAGCCTCATGAAAAGTTCAGGGCAATGCTTGATGAATATTGTTTATGACAAAGTTATCATTCACTGAGAGTTCCCATAGCAAATGTGATTTTTGACCAACCAAAATCAGAGATTTTACTTCAAATCCAGAGATATTTTTATTGGTCCCAAATTTCACGGAATGCAGCTCTGAATTCACCATTGCCAACGAGACCATCATTACTAGACACTGTAATATAGAAGATACAGTCAATGACACAATTTAGCATAACTGGAAGTCTATGGAAAGCCCCACGCAAAAAAAAGTTATGATGAATTGTAAATATTGATTGGAGCTTATGTAACAACCCCAGTGGGCCGTTTTATAATGCTGTTCGTAAGTTAAGAGCGACTTTAAGAACGACTGGTGATCCTTTATACATGCTTAACCATCGCCAATGAATATATCATTTACCACAAGAAAGGATCACCAGTCCTTCTTAAAGTTGCTCTTAACTTACGAACAGCATTATGAAACACCCACCAGGAATGATCATTCAGTGGAATGTTTGTCAACCCTTGGTAGTTCATTTTTTATGGTACAAAGAAATGAAAGCTATTTAGGAGATCCATCACAATATAGCCACTGCTGTATTAGGATCACTTGTCAATTACCGATCCTCACTTTGGCTGTTCACATCATTCTAAACTTTTGTATTTTGATGTCATTGTATTATTTATATTCATTATCTTTCCATTATATTCTATTTGTCAGGGTATGACAACGGTGGTTTTATTCTATGTCCTGCAAGGCTAAACTTCATTTTTTTATTTCAAAGTATTAATATGTATTATTAATAAGTAATATGTAGTCATAGGGAGAGTTGTACATTATTTGTTCATCTGCATTGAATTTATTCCTTACCAATATTACTGCACAAAAGCTAGGTATCCATTTACAAAAATGCTAGTCATTATAAAACCACACAATTTTGGTTCAGGGGTCCGTTGCAGAAAGAGTTGCGTTTAAATGCAAGCAAAAAATCAGTCACAAGTCCCAAATGCGCGCTGTTGATTGGTTGAAAATCAAGTTGCGCATGATTTTTAGAGTTGCAATTGATTGCAACTCTTTCTGCATCGGGCCCCAGGTCTGTATTTCTTAGGATCCATATTATTTTTAGACCTATTTCAGGTAAAAGATTGCATTTTGTTCATTATTTAATTTAATCAAATCAACTCAAGATGTACACATTTTCATAGTACTTAATCATACATCAGTACTGTAGGTGATTTTACTCTCGAGTCCTTCCCTTTTCTCTTAAGTGTACTTTAAGGGATTATTAATTAAACCTTCAAATATCAAAAGAGAATAAAATCATGGGTCTTGTAATGGGAAGAACTTTAGATTATGATAATTTGCCAGTACGGTAAAATGTTATGTTGCTGGGTTCAGATCACATTTTCTTTTCATTGATTAAACATTAAAGTTTAGACTTGATTGTTAGAATGGTAGTTGATTTTCATTCTTATGTATGTGTGTGTCCGTAGGCTGAAGTTGACAATCCAGAATTACTTTCTTTACATTGTTCATTAATTGGTTTGAGTATTAGTTCACAATGCCCTCTAATCTCAGCTTTTTACACTTAAATTGAACATCTATATCATAGATAATTGACTGGCATTTTTGCAAACTATTTGAAAAAAAAACAAATTTCATTTAAAAGTCTGAGAAGACAGATCTTATTTTTTCTGTATTTTTCTAAGTTTTTAACTTTGAAGTAAGAAAATTATTAAAGTATTTATCATATGCACCATGAAAGTTTGCAGACATTAAACATTTTTATATTTAAGTAGTTTGTGAAGAGAATTTTTTGCCAAATTATGCTAAATAAGAACGTGAAGATGTAAAGAATGCATTCCATAAATGACTATTAGTACTTTAGCAAATGTGATGTGTAAAAGACCTTTACAAGCCTTTGACTTTGCTACATATTTCTTGTTTTCTCTTTCTTTAAAAAAGATGTCTTAAAGTAATGAATATTTATATTCATTACTCGTGGTGTAGCGGTTCTGACTCTCGCCTTGTAATCAGAGGGTCGTGTGTTCGAATCCCACCATGGCCTAGCGTCCTTTGGCAAGGCGTTAATCCACACTTTGCCACTCTCCACCCAGGTGTTAAATGGGTACCCGGTAGGATGTGAAAGCCTATATGTAGTATGCCTAGCAATTGAGTCTTGGAACTCTTGTTGGAATGCTCCCCAGGGAGTGGAGAAGGTGCATACATTGTATGCGGGCATGCAAGGATCCGATGACCGGGGTAATAATATGTCTGTAAAGCGCTTAGAGATGTCGTTCCGATGTATTAAGCGCTATATAAATGCGGAATATTATTATTATTATTATATTATGTTAAATCAACTTTTGAATGTGCCTAGATTGGATCCAGTAGCAGCAGACCCACGATATACAAAGGAGGGGAGGATTTCTGTTTTTTTTTTAAGTATGCATTTGTCCTTCAGAACTTTGTTCACAAGCAAACAAATAAGAGGTTCTTTGTTTTGGAAAATACCCCCCCTCCCCCGATCTGATGCTGGTGATATGATTGATAAGTGTAAAACATATTAGACACATATATGTTCATAAAGATATTTATTTTGTTTCTTTTTCTTCTTTTATCTTGCTGCACATATTGCTTTGGATATACTTTTTCATTTCTTTATTGACAAAATAACTTGTTCTTGACAAAAAATAATTGTTGTACAAGAATCACTACTTGTAATCATTTTTCTATACAGTACATGTATTTACATTTGATTTATCTACTGTTCAGCACCTTTCATTTTTATGTACAGCATTATTTTCTTTGAACTTACTGATGAAATTCAAACTTTTAAATGAGGGCATATTCCATGCCTGGCTGTATAATAATTTTTGTACAGCAAACTTGTATGCACAGCAATAATGTCTAAAAGGTTTTGTGAAATTATTATCTTTCCTTTTTTTCAATCAGAAATATTATATTTTATTTAATCAACTCATTTGTATTATTGAGATATTAGGTGTAGCAATGTATATAGAATATGACATGTAATGCAAATGGTGTATTTGGATGTTTTTATGTATGACTGTATCCATTTATTATACTTACGGGCTGGTATTCTGAACTCTAGTTTCATTTCAAATATGGTGTAAAGTTGTTAAACTATGGATGGCCAGTTGTGACACTAATCTCAAACAGTACAAGATCAATTTATCAGTTCATTTGGTGCCCAATTCGTTCATAATTGTCAGGGAATAATAAGTGAAGTGTTTTCTTCACCATTGAAACTGGAGAGAAAATAGAGAATAAAAATAAGAGACAATGTAAACGAACTTTTCACTTTTTTGGCTTTCCATAATTTTAGCACCGATTTAGACCATGGTCTAGGTTAAACAAGATTTCAGAATACAAGCTATACACTTTGCCAACCTGTTTCACTTGTGCTTGTATCAAATTTAAAAAGCCAACATTTTGACATCACCGTGCCTTTTAAATTACCATTAATTGTATTATATATTTCATTATGAGAAAATAAACACAAAAGTTTGTGTCTTGATTGAAAGTTCATTGTATAATTTCATGTACTAGCATTTTGCACAAATAATCTCAGCATTACTTTCAAGTCGACTAGTATGTTGCCAAAAAAATAAGAACAAAGAAAAGAGAAATGTAGAATTCAGGACTTCATCAGCTTAATGCTTTATTTCATGGTGAATATGTAGCAATTTATATATTTTAGAATGCTTAGTTATTAATATTTCATACAGACAATCATGACATAAGTGCTTGTAATGGGTATTTTTTTGACACTGGTGGCGTGTAGTCTTTTCTTTAGAATGATATGTCACGGTTTTGTAGAATCAATTGAATACATAAATCATGTTATTATATTTCAGTGAACAACTGTGATCTTGATCTAGTGATAAAGATATATTTTTTCACTAATCTTTATCATAAATGGATTATAAGAAAACAACCCTTGCCAGTCATTCATAGAAATGAATGTGCTTTTAAAGAATTGTTTAATAGTTTTACTTAAAACATTTTAATTTCCATGCAGCCATGTAAAATATGTCAACACTCAACATTTTGACGTATAATATTATTGATTGCTAGAAATATAATTATAAGGTTTAGTTTTAATTAAGGTCAATCTTTTTACTTTACTATCCTAATCATCCATGTAGGTTCTGTTCATTATTTATTACAATTTGCTATTCATTGAGTCACATTTTATGTAAAATGGTCCTCATAAAAGAAATTGCTTGTGAATATCATTGTGTGCCAGCATGTCAGGATCCTATGACTGGGGTAAGGATATATAGATCTGTAAAGCACTTATAGACATCAATCTGATTAAGAATTAAGTGCTGTATAAAAGTGGAATAATATTATTTTTATTATAACAAAGCAAACTGTTCTACATATGGTTTAAAGAACGGCCAGGTCACTTTTCACTTATACATTCTAGGTACCAGTCCTAATAAATAATGGGCTTTATAAATAGCAACCGTTTGGAATAATTAATTTGACTGGTTTCAACTGTTTTTATTTATTCCTTGTTTGTGACGTAACATTATATCTTTCCATTTAAAAAAAGCAGTGTTTTGCTGTGCATTTGATTGTATTGTTAGGTCTATATTTACAAAGCCCCAAGTTGTTTCATCTAAACGTTTCTTTTCCTCCATTTTTATCTACATGTGTTATCTTTTTAGAATTTTGTAATACCCTTTAGGTTAAAATTTTAATGATTTCTTATATAGAAATTTGTGTTTTAAACATGTAATATTGATGGAAGTCCATTGTCATTTGTATTTGCCCTATATAGGAACATAGTTTTTGGTTTAAACTGCAAATACATTGTTGTGTACATAATGTTTTCTGATGAATTCTTTCTGAATTAGAATAAAGAAAGGATGGCCACATTTTAATCATGCATTGCACCTGTTCTTATTTTGTGAATCGTTTTTTTTTGTGAGTTTGATCATGGCAACAATTACTTGTAAATTTTATGGATGGATTGATGGATTGATAGATGGGTAGATAGGTAGGTAGATAGATAGATAGATAGATAGATACAGAATTTTTGTATGGTGTGTATTCTAGAATAATAAAATAGAAGAAAATGAATTGAAAAATGAGAAAGTGTAAAAAAAAAAGATAAGAAGAAGATAATACTTAAATACTTAAAAAGAAATTAATTCAAGGAAATCTTATTAACAATATTATTGATAATACACATTTGATACACACTAGACAAAACAATCACATCAAGAGTCAATTTAATGTCTTATTTTTACTCAATACATTCATTTCAGACAAAAAATACTCCCAAATCCACCAATCTTTTCTCTCCTTTCCATAAATGTGTTATTTTTTCAATACATTTGATCCACGCATGCGTGGGTTATCAAATGTTTGTCATGAATACACGATTTTGAAAAGAGAGAAAGTCCTGGGTTTGATTTAAACCAGTACATACAACATACACAATATTATGAACATAGTTACAGCTAATTCCAATAATCTTTACAAGCACAATACAAAAATGGAAATTTAGGAAAGAGCAAAATGGAACAAGAGACAATTTTACATTACAGAAGAAATGAAAAGACTATTTTCTTAGCTATAACTATTTTGCTATATATACCTTTAGTTTATGACCAAAAATGAAGAAGATGGGAATGTGAAAAGAAAATAAAGAGGGTGAAAAGAAGAAGAGAACGTCATGGGTTTTTTTAAAAGAGGAAGTCCTTCAGAAAAAAAAAGAAAAACAAAATAAGAGGGACAAGTGAAATTTAGAGTAAATGTTGATTGAAAATAAAAAATAAAAATATATAAATTCTTGATTTTATTGAATTTTGTGATTCACACCTTTAAAATAAATAAATTTCCTATTTTCAATCATAATTTAACCAACATTTCAACAGTATAGTTATTCCACATTCTATTAGGTTTAAGAGCATTTGCTTTATCTAGTTGGACTTCCCCTTAAAAGCAGTTCCTGACTTGAATAAATGGATACAAAGTTAAAAGCCTTCATCTTCGTTTGAGGGAATTTCATCCAGTTTTAGCTGTCGGGTTAAGAATTAAGTTTATCTGCATTACCTCTCTCCACCCAGGTTTATATTCTTCCATGCTGTTAGAAAGAATACATCCCTTTAAAAAAAATCAAAGCTGAAGGGAAATATCCCATCCATATAAAGACTCTGTGTTGCTACTCTTAATCTTAATCTTCCTCTTACCTTAGACCATAAACGCTTAATATTCGTTTACATGGAAAGACAGTCCCGAAGCACCCAATGAAAATTTCTAAAACGAACAAAACTAGCGACAAAATGAAACACAGATTCTGATTTTTCTACATGGGACATCGGAAATAAGTGTGAACTATAAAAACTATAAAACTGACAATTATATCCTAATCTTTATTTAAATCTTGAGAATGAAATCTTTACATTATATGAAATATCATAAACCATAACAACTAGATGAGTCTAAATTTCATTAAAATAAACATGACACACATATCTTGTGGTAAAACCATAATTGCTTTGAAACTGAACATGCTTTAAAAGCACACATGACAATTGGACGGAAATAATACTGACAAAAACATGAATTAAAATTATTTAACCAGTTTGAATTAAGTATATTATTTTGCACTCACAAAATGATTGTACCTTTTAAAGAATAACCTGGTGTTGGAAATAAGTATTTGAAAAGAGGCAGCACATGAAAGAGGCGAGAGGGGACGACAGTTGTCTGGGATTACACTTCTTTGGGAAATTAATTGCATAATGTTACATGTAAATCATTAATGAGTGATACGTAATAAAAAGCTAACAAGTTTTAAAACTTATAATAATCCTTTCAAAAGAAAGTAAGGCGAATATTGGAGTGCATGCCCTTCTAGCACTATAAAGAATCTGGTAACAGAGCCTTTCGGTTTGTCTGCGTACCTTCATGAATGGCTACGGATATGCAATCAAATATTGCGCGAGAAAAGGTTCTGGGGTCTCTGGTAATTGAATGGACCAAGATAAATAACAATTAATTAATTTTTTTTTTTAAATCAATTCGTTTTTGTTACTTTCAAAATATTTTCTAACATTATGAAAATTAGGCAGCCGGAAAAAGAAATTAATAGGAAACATTATTAACTTCACTTTTGTATGTGGGAATTCTTTATAAAATAATAAATTTTCAAAGATTTTTGTTTTGAAACTGAAATTACTGTGGTCCTTTAAATCAACAGACAGTTTATCATTGTCATTGACGACATGAGCTTCGGCCTTTTCAGAGTTGACCCTGACGTCATTCTTTTGTTGTGGTGTCTCAAGGTTGTCAGCTCTTTGAAGGCTGCTGCTGTCACAGTTGACCTTGACCCTGACGTCATGGTGACGTTGTGGTGGCTGTGTCTCAAGGTTGTCAGCTCCTTGAAGGCTGCTGCTGTCACAGTTGACCTTGACCTTGACGTCATGGTGACGTTGTGGTGGCTGTGTCTCAAGGTTGTCAGCTCCTTGAAGGCTGCTGCTGTCACAGTTGACCTTGACCTTGACGTCATGGTGACGTTGTGGTGGCTGTGTCTCAAGGTTGTCAGCTCCTTGAAGGCTGCTGCTGTCACAGTTGACCTTGAACCTGATGTCATGGTGACGTGGTGGTGGCAGTGTCTCAAGGTTGTCAGCTCTTTGAGGGCTGCTGCTGTCACAGTTGACCTTCACCTTGACGTCAAGAGGACGTTGTCGATGTTTCTCATGGCTGTCATTGCTGAGGGGACACGGTTGAACTGGGGCTGGACGGCGAGGGAGCGGCGGAAGTGGAGGAAGCGGCTACGTCGCTTTGCTGGTTAGGTCAGCATCACCTTGATCCACGGATCCGATTCAGCTGGGATGATACCCCAGCGAGAGGACGTCATGAAACCAGGCGCACCTCTCCCGATCAGCATCAGCATCACCTTTGTCTGTCGTTGGTGACGCCTTCTTCCTGCTCCATCAGTTGCTGTTGTTGCTGTCTCTCTTGGCATGCTGTAAGCTCTGCTTCGCTTCAGAGCTGGGTATCTGGCCCCACTACGACAGGCGGTGAAGATGAGGGAGATGTCGTTTTAGTCTAGTAATGTCATAAAATACAAATGTGAATATCAATCAGATAATGAAATAGACAAAATAATTGAAAATGAGAAAAAAATCTGCATTGGTGATGAGTGAGGACGTATGTATACTCACGATTTGGCCAAAGACCTTCATCAAAGTGATCAATTTCTTTGGCCGAAATGTCAGAATTGTTTACACTGACGATTTATTCATCCATTTAGATTGGTAGGTTAATGAGTGAATATATAGATAGATCCATATTGAATCATTGTGTTCATTGATTGACTGACTGACTGAATGATTGATTGATTGATTGATTGATTGATTAATTGATTGATTGATTGATTGCTTGCTTGATTGATTGATTGATTGACTGACTGACTGACTGACTGACTGACTGACTGATTGATTGATTGATTGATTGATTGATTGATTGATCGATTGATTGATTGATAAGACCCCTCTCCGAATCCATCAGGATAGTTTCCAATCCCAAATCCTACCTGTTCTGTACTAGGTGTTACCGTGGTAGTTGGGTAATCCGCAGAGCAGTTACAAGGGTGTCTGCCAGTGTAGGTGGACTCAATGGCAATCTGAACGAAGGGATACCTCAGAGCGGAGTAGGGCAAGGGGATGTGATAGGTTAACTGGCCACACCTGCATGGAAAAGAAGAAAATCAAACTTTTTAGCCCACCATAGGCATAGGTTATTTTGTTGAATCCAAATCAAGCAAAACACATTTTACAAGATGACGTTTGAAGATTTGCATGGTCGTAAGAACAATACTGTAAACCACTTCTGTGATATTTGACAAAATGAAGTTGAATAGTCTTACCAGTTGTCTCACAATGGTTTAAACGTTAGAGAGCGACGCTTTTTAAATGAGTTCTGAACTCAAAGAACTTAATGTAATGTAATTTTCTATATTTCTCTCATTTTCTTTTAAGTAAATTGAGTTTGGAGTGACATCAATTTAGTATGAAAGTTGGTTATATTAACCCGATATTAAATAAACATATCCCTTGTGCTCATGAAAATGCATTATTTTTGTTTCTTGAAATAGGACAAAAGCAGGAATTATCTAATTTTGTACAAATAGATTGATACATATATTCAATGTAACCAAACAATTTAAACCATCAGTTTTCCTCTCAATTAAAATGTTGAAAGTGAACAGTAATTATGTACATGTACTAGAATGGAATTAGAGACATAGAACCATTTGAAAAAAAGTAGTGTGGAGAATCATGATTAGTATTACCGGTATTACTATTTTTATTATCATTAAAATCATTATTTTTAATGTCATGATTATTAGTAGTAGTAGTATATAGGAGCAGCAATGCTAGCAGCATCACCATCATACTACTGTCAGCATAATATAAATGAGGCTTTATAGAAAATGCTAAACAAATTCACTTAAGAATAAGTAGATAATTGATCAAGGGTAAGTAGAATATACAATCAACTCTTTACCTGTCATATATCAAGAAATCATCCTTTTCTCCATTCAGAAGATTCCATACACTATCATCCTGATGTGACTGCGAGGTTCCTGGGTGTGACTGGGATGTTTCTGAGTGTGACAGGGGTGCATAATCCTGATAGAGATCGTACGAACCCAGACTACGGAGCCTGTGATGGCTGAGACGCGATCGGATGTCGCCAGCATTGATGACGATAAAATTGATATCGGTTATGTTGTATCGAGATATGTACTGCCTGCGCATGTCCTCCAAACTAGAAAAGAGGAGAAAAACCGATATTTTAGTAATACGATCCCCGAAAACTCACACCGGCGAATCAGATTCAAACCCGATGAAATCTATTACGTTATTACCAATAATATATCATCCGTCAATATGGAGTCAGTTTCGTTGTTTGGACTGTAGCATCTGTTGCATAATTTTGTTTATTATGGGCTTTTATTTTCTAACTCTAACATCGTCCAGCGATTGGTGACACAATTGTTTAGAAGTAATCAATATCCTACAGGAATTCTTTTGGTAACTGCTCAATTTTCTGAACAAAATGCACATTACCAAATGGTCTTAAAATTAAAGTAACACATTTTTTTAGATATATACCGCTGCCTTCGTATTACATAACCAAAGTATGTTACGAAGATGGCTAGGTGTCATGTCCGACTTTAAGGAGCCATTACTACATTGATTTATTATATGAAAACTTGCGAGTTAGGGAATCAAACAAGCAACCCCCAACTAGGCCTATTATTTTATCAAGAAAGTAAGACATCGATTTTACATTTTAAAAAGATGAATCCGTCCACATATAATTGGAAGAAATTTCATGTAAATCGTGCATGTTGATAATAAATACAGGGACTTCACTTTGTTGAAAAGGGGGTGGGGTCTCCAACCCAGTTATCACCAAAATCAAACCCTATGATTTGACTTACTAGTAGGCCTGCGTCAGGCAGAAACCTCAGCTGGCTTGTAGCAGCGCCACCACCGTCACTTGTCCACGGTTCTCCAGCATGGGCTGTCGCCATTGGTTAGCATGCCGAAGGGACCAGGGAGGGGCCACATTGCACCTCTCTGAAGTGCCGAAGGGGGGTTCCCTAGCCGACCCCGCCCCTAAGTACAGGAGGCAGAGGAAGGCAGCCAGGAGGCCCGGGATGCCCCGGTAACCCATAGCGGATGTCCGGGATCTGCAGAAGGGTTCACAGTAAAAACAACAGCATGTTGTTAAATCCGGCCACTCTAACAACAAGTTGTTCAAACTTTTAAACAACTTGTTTTAAAAATTTTAAACAGTTATTTAAAAAGTTTATACAGTTGCTTACAAAGTTTAAACAGTAGTTGTTAGAGTGACGGGCTTAAACAACATGCTTAAAAATTTAAACAGCGTTTTTACAGTGTAAAAATACAAGTGGAGAGTCGCAAATAATTTCTTATGATTAATATTTTGTTATTTGGTAGGTTTTGTATTTGTTGACTAATTCATTTTGTTGAAAAAGATTATACCGTATACATGTAAGTAGACAAACTCGGCCGTTGCAGGGTAACGAATCATTCCATTCCCGTTAAAAATACATTATAAAATCTGGACGATCATAATACAGATTTCAGCACCCCCTTTTAAATTCATCATACCCTTAAAAACCCTTATACCGCCATTAAAGAAGAGCAACAGTTCAATGGTTATTGAGGGGCGACTAAAAAAAAAGAATCAAAAGAGTCTAATACCATTTTCTGATGCCTGTTGCTTCTCGATTCTATGGCCCGTATTCTGAAGTCGGGTTTAATTTAAACTAAGGTTTAAAGTTGTTGTTTAAGTATGGGTAGCCAATTGTTACATAAATCACTAACAGTATATATATCATAGTTCGGCTCATTTGGCCTCAAATCATTCATAATTATCTAGGAATTATTAGTAGATGATTGTCTTCACCATCGATGAATCAGGAAAGAGCACAATAAAAAAAACATACATCTTAATAAAATTTTTGACACTTTCGGCTTCCCATAATTTTAGCACAGAGTTATAGACCATGGTCTAAGTTAAACCTGAGTTCAGAATATGGGCCTTTGAGTCGATTATTGAAAAAAGAATGGACTTTGAACCCCTCTCCTATATCCACCAATGTATTGACAAAATCATTTCAATTCCATTTCCTTTTTTGCATCCTTTTGAAGCACCATCATACAGAAAATATCGATTCTACAATGAGTCATGACACCAACAAATAAGGCTGCGATGAAAAGAAAGAACAGAATTAAAGCGAAATGGTGTGGGCGATTGAGTTCCATAATTTCGATGGTACTGCGCAAGGATCAACCTCCTTATCCGCCCTTTGGAAGCGCTGTGGTTTTCTGACCCTCGCCTTGTAAACAGAGGGTCGTGTGTTCGAATTCCACAATGGCCTAGCGTCCTTTGGCAAGGCATCAATCCACAATTTGCCACTCCCCACCCAGGTGTTAAATGGGTACCCGTTAGGTGCGAAAGCCTATGTGGCATGCATAGCAACTGAGTCTTGGAACTCATGTCGGAATGCTCCCCAGGGAGTGGAGAAGGCACATTCATTGTATGCGGGCACTATGCAGAGATCCGATGACCGTGATATTAATAATATATCTGTAAAGCGCTTATAAGACATCGTTCCGATGTGCTAAGCGCTATATAAATGCAAAATATTATTATTATTAGTTCCCCGAATGTGTGAATAATTCTGGAAAAAAAGTAGTCAGCAGCACTATTGTTTTAGAATAAATATCAAAATCGGTTGGAACCTATGATAGATATCTGGCTTCACAAAAGGAAAAAAAGAAGACAGGTTGCAAGATGATAGTAAGTTGTATATCATGAGGTTGGAGGGGCGGTAACAGGGTAGGTCCTTTTCTGATAGGGGATGGTCAATGCAACAGAAGGTGGCATCCTCTATCATGTTTATTCACTTGAAAAGTACAGATTCTGTAAAATGTACCCACGACTCATATTTTTTTCTTATACTTCTTTTCTTCTCTTTCCATTTTTCATCAGCTTGCCTCCTCTATCTTATTTATTCTTATTTGAACAATTTGAAAAATCACAAAGGGGCTCGCCTCTGCTGCCCCCCCCCCCCCTCCTCCATCTGGTGGTGCCGCCTCAATGTGGAGCGGTATTTAACGAATCTCCTCCAAATAGCTAATCAATATTACGTAGTCGTATAGCGTACGAAATCTTTAAAGATGTTAACTGTTTTCACAATCAAACAAGAGAATGACCCTAAATCAGATCATCGCCTCGTGAATCCTGTATGTCTTCCTCCTGTAGCTACAGTCACACCTACCAAACCGACTCCAAACCGACCGATGGTATGTCATTGGTAAAGCATTTATCGGTCTGCAGCTGGTCTCGATAGTGTGACTGCGGCTTCAGATCTCAAAGGTCGCCATTGTCATCGTTGTCACGATGGCATCCATGAAAAGTTTTATTTTGGTTTTATAACCCGACATGGCCTTTGAGCATCATAAAGAACACCAAAGAAGCAATTTTAGAATATGTTTGTCATCGTTTTTTTTAACCAAACACAACAATCTTAAATTGATATAGATGTCTTAACGCAACATGTGAAATTCTTATGGAACGATTTGTCAATAATTTCGGAACAATTAAACCTTAATTGCGTTACAGCATTCCCGGGCAGTTTTTGGCCGTCATGAATTTTGCTTTCATTAATTTGAATATAAAGTTACATTTTTCATCATCACATATGTACCATCATTAATTCCTCTATGAAATGCGAGGCTAATGTAATTGTAAAATTGCTCTGAATCTTTACAAATTGAAGGGGGGGACACGAAAAGAAGTTTGAAAATGGGTGATTTCAAGTCCGGTGTTGGCGTTGGTGTTGGTGTTAGTGTTGGAATTTGGATTGCTTCCCCTAGCTCCAAAACTTATTCTGAGTTTGCAAAACTGATCCAGATCACAATATTGATTTCTCAAATTTTATGCTGTTGTAAAAATTGACCTAACACCAACACCAAAAGGTCAACAGTGAACTTGAAATCACCCATTGTAGTAAGATTAGATATAAGATTATCAAGATAGGTTTAAAATGTAGTTATCGTCAGGAGAACAGACAACGGTCTTAGGGTGATGCTGCCCTACGATTTCTAGCTAGTATTCATGCAACGAAAAACATTTCAAAACGAGAAAAGAAGGAAGAAGAGAAACAAATATAATATGGATATAAAACAGTTTTGGCTGTAATACCTCTATCCTTAAGTTTGATAAAAACATTAAGCAAACTCATCAGACGCTCCTATTTCCAGGCTCGGCCCTATCAAAATACTTTGGGATCGCCCCTAACCTTGATATCAACTTTGAGGGCAATCGCAATCATGTGACATTTGATCTTGAACTACGGTCATAAACAGAGCACGCTGAACTGTATCGTTTTCTGCTATTATTATTATTATTACTTATTATTTGTACTGCGCTTTTCCCATTAGGCCCAAAGCGCTTACAATGAATAAGATGTAATATTTTAAAAACTACAATGTATGAAAAAGATGAGTTTTTAATGACTTTTTGAAGATTGCTAATGATGGAAACTGTCTAATTTTTAGTGGCAGGTTGTTCCAGGATTTCTTTCAATTAATATATCAAAAAAAGAAAACTGAAAATGAATGAAAATAGAGAACAAATGAAAGACAAAAAATGGTATTCTATCACAGAAGATAATAGTCTACAAAAAGGTGCAAAGAAAACAAAAATACTCGGGAAGATTGCCCCTTTGGTAGTTCTCCATTCTTCTCTTGATACTTTGTTGGAGAATGAGTCATTATCTAAAACCGATAAAAAATCGAAAACATCACCCCCGGTATTGTTGCGATTGAAAAAAAAAAATAGCGTTTACTAACTTTTGAATATCTTGTTCAACCAAGCAAAGTAGGTGTTCTTACGAAAATACTTGTTCTTGATATGATACATTACAATGACGAAGCCTTGCTGTTGAACATATAAGTTTGCAACAAATTCATTCGTTAAAATGAGCATAAAATCACATCAATTTTAAGAAACAAATAAATTATCAATAATTCATGTTCAACTTACCACCGGGCTGATAGACTAATTTCTTTGCCGCAAAAACCAAGAAGAATTTTATTTTCCGCCCACCTCATACGACGCATGAACCTGAACTGAATTTTTGCCAATGTTTACAGCGAACCCTTGAAATCAGGTATAACGACGACGGGTTATCGCATTATAAGATTAAAGGTCGCAGATTACTGATACTCGGCTGATAACATGTCTAGAAGTACTTGGGCACCATGTTTCAGTACTTGACTGCACGTTTAAGAGGGTGAATTACATGATATAATGATTAAATGATATAAATCAATTGTATTATTTACGTGTTATGTTTTATTTTTAAGGGGCGTATATGCATGGCGACAATATCTTCACTTTAGTAAATCCTGAATATTCCATTATTTTTTATTTATTGATCTAATGAATTAAAAAAAAATGAAATCTTGGGTTGTTTTCCCACAAAATTGTATTTTAGGTTAGCTCATCGCCCATCATCATCATCATCATCACTGTGATCATCATCATCATCATCATCTTCATCATCATCACAATTCGTCTCGAACAAGGTGGGCATTTTATTGAAAGCTCACCAATTCCTTTAAAGCTCACCAACATAACCGTTTGACCCATTTTCTCTTCGTAAATCCAAATATGCCCAGGGATCTAAATTTACATACAATACCTCCATGTTGGTAATGGTTTTGTTCAAGGCCAAACGAATTAAAAGGCAGATGGAATAAAATAAATGCGATGAATTTTAGACTGCTAAAGAAAAATACAAAGAAGCAGTGATACAGGCAAAAAGACTTATTTAAATCCACCATAGGCGTTTATGATAATAATAAGGTGAAGGTACATCGTAAAGTTCAAAGGTATAGGACAGTGATGAGCGATACTTGCAGTGATTAGGGGAGAGGGGGGGGGGGCTTTGCAATTGACTGATTGAGAGTTCTTAATTCTATCATGGACCCTACCCATGATTCTACAAAATAATAAACATTCGCTATGGAAACTAAGGAGGCCGTATACTTGCATAATAGTCACAAAATTTCGAGATTCAAAACATATATTATGCCTATAAAGTATTAAAGCAATCAAATCATGGTTAATGCCTGCGGGAAGCTTATACGTGTACGATCTCTGTTTTTTTTTTTGGGGGGGGGGGTGGGGCGGACGCCACTTTTAGCGTATGAACATATGGACGAGTTGGCTGATCTGACTCACTCTCAACTTACAAGCGCAACATGTCGGCATGTACATTAATTTTATCCGGTTTTGAAAAAAATGCCGATATCCAAACCCTGATTTTATTTGGTTGAGATAATATATGATTGATTTCAGTAAGCGGAGTTAATGAATTGGGCTTAGATTTTGTGTATTTCTGATAAATGATGATGATAATAATGATATTCCGCACAATTTTACACTGGGTGAGCTAGGCTACCGATTGCAATGCTCACGGCTTTTTTTAGGATTTAAAGGGGAATCCAGCCTTGGCCATAAAATGTTGTGTTGGGAAGGAGAAAAATAAATTGAACAGAATGGTGAAAGTTTGAAAGAAATTGGACAAGCAATAAGAAAGTTATAGCTGCTTTAAAATTGAGATCACTAATACTATGTAGATTTCAAATTGGCAACTGGGTAAGTAAATTATGATAAGGGGCAAGGACAACTTTCCCATAGGCCATGTACTTTATTATCAGGGATTTGTGGTTTTCTCCTAAGTACCCATTCCCCTGGGGCAGTAATCTAAATATAACCCATGTAGTATATTGTTTTATGTCCTCATGAAAGAAAAATATAATTTGAAATAAAAACTTTTGGGAAAAATGACATTTTAGCCATAATATGTATTAGAGTACATGGAAGAGTAGTCCTTGCCCTACATCACTATGACATCCCATATGCGGCCAATTTGAAATCTCCATGGGTATAGTGATTACCAATATTTACAACTTTTAAAAATTCATATCTTTCTTTTTGTTTGTCCAATATTGTTCAAACTTTCACCTATCAACTTGTCTGATTTTTCTTTTCCTTATAAAAACAAGTTTTTATTTGGGTTGGATTCCCCTTTAAGGTCGTATAAAAAAAAGAATACCGACATCTACTCCAATATTTCCAGCTTTCATGAAATGATCTTTATCAAATACAACCGATCGTGTGGAACAGCGCCACCAGTCATGCAAAATTTATTGACACACTTTCATTGATGGTATTCGTCTGATAGCGTCATTTCGACGACGAAACCTTTACCCATTCACTACAGTTAGCTTGCACTTCGGTTTCTAAACATTCTTTGATTTTAATAATTTATTCATTTATTTGACTTGGAATTGGAACCGATAGCATGTGTTCAAGGGCGGATCAAGGATTAAAAAAAGGGGGGGCACAAGTACATTCGCCTAAGGAAAATTTGACAAGCAAAAAAAAAAAATTTCAGTCGAAAAAGAAGAATTTCACTTTTGTTTGAATGACATATTCCAATTGGAAAAAAAAATCATATGACTCTCAATTAGGGGACGGGGCACACTTTTGTATCAACGACAGTGGCGTACCGTGTGTCACGGCGTTGGGGGGGGGGGGCACCAGCAAAAATTTTAAGTCAGCAAGGTTCAGTTGCTAAATTATGCTGACCTAATATATTTTAAGGACTGTGTCATTAAACGGATATGTATGTCACTGATCACATAATGCGAGCGCGAAGTGCGAGCTCAAAATTTAGGAAATTCAGACCTGAAGAGGGACATTTTAAGGCTTTTTTGTAGGAATTCACTACGACCCTACGTATTTCATTAACCAAATGAAGCGAGCGCAAAGCTCGAGCTGAAATTTTTGTATATATTGACCCCAAACATGGATATTTTAAGGACTATATTTAAAAGAATTCATTAAGAGTACACATATCTCACCATAGTTATCTAATACGAGTGCCAAGCGCATGCTGATTTTGTTAGAATTACACCTAAAGACATACTCTTTGTAGTCATTGTAGTCATGATTATCATACGCATCTCACTAATCAAATATTGCGAGCGCGAGCTGAAAAATTTGGAAATTCACACCTGAAGAGGGGCTTGTTTGTAGGAATTCACGTAGACCACTAACCAAATGATGCGAGCGCAAGCTGAAATCTTTGATATTCAGATTTAAAAAAATTGACATTTTAAGGACTGATTTTAGGAAATCATGAAGAGCAGACGTATTATCTCACTAATCCACTAATGCGAACGTAAGCACGGACGGGAAATGTTTTATATTAAGACCTTAAAATGATATGTCACTACATAAAACAATAATAATTCGAAGTGCGAGGAGATATATTTGGTGTATATTGACTTGAAAACGGGAGGTTTTAGTACAACAGGATTATACAGTATATCTCGTTAAACAGACAATGCGAGTATCAGGAACAATGAAGACATAGGCCCTGAGCAAATTATGTTTCATAAAGTTATATTTATTTTTATGTAATATAACATAACATAATTAACAGTAATTTCTTCCTTCTCACTATATGTTTCTTTCACTTTCTCCCTCTTTTTCTCTTTGTCCTCGTTTTTTTTTTTTGGCTAGCCGATTGGGGGGGGGCATGTGCCCCTATGCCCCCCCGTAGTTACGCCACTGATCAACGACATAATTATTTACATTCGAAATATTGACTATGGCTCTTAAGGGGGGGGGCAAGGGTTGGATGTGACCCCCCCCCCCCGATCCTCCACTGTATGTATTTGGGATGCTATCTGGAAGACATTATTTATTATTATTTTATATTAGCTGTAATGGCTCCCATTAACCCTGTAAATCTCTTCGTCCGTTCTCGTTGTGAAGACACATTGGTATAGTTTTTTTTTTGCATCGCATCGCTTATAGTCTGGTCAGTTAGCGGAATTATGTGGACACGGTGGACAAAAGCGTGATTTTTTCTCCAGACCTTTGTTTATGTATAAGAATTAAGAATGGGGTATGCTCCAAAAAATCTGGCTGCAGGAACAGTGAAAAAATGGGTGAAAATGTCAGAATTTATGAGTTCAGATTTGTCTGATATATAGACTAGCGCTAGTGCAAAACTCAATAGCAGTGCATTATTTTGCATTGGATTAGTTCTTGAATTCAGACCCTTTTTGAACAGATCTGTTTGTCCTCGCATCTCAATGCACCAAATATCTGAATGAAGATGCTAACCAAGCCGAAGGGTGACGGTGGAGGGGGTTGAATGTTGGTGTGTGTGTACATATTTTGGTCTTGGGGTAAAGGTGTGCAAGACACATTTTTTGCATGTGTTGGAAATTGTGTTGCCATGGTAACAGTGTATTATTGCAAAAATAAGGTAAAAATCTTGCAGTTAGAACCACTTCCTCTGTTTTTAACCGATTCTCATGAAATTTGGCACACACATTGGTCTTGAGGTGAAGATGTCTAAGACACACTTTTGTGTGTCTTTCAGAAATCTTGTTGCCATGGTAACAACATATTATATGGTGAAAATTGGGAAAAAAATCTTACAATTCAAACTGCTTCATCAGTTTTCAATCAATTCTAATGAAATTTGGCACACACATTGGTATTGAAGTAAAGATGTACTAGGCACTTTTTGTGTGTGTTTTAGAAACTCTATTTTCATGGTAACAAAATATCATATGGCAAAATTTAGGTAAAAAACTTGCAATTTGAACTACTTCATCAGTTTTGAACCAATTCTCGTGAAATTTGGCTCACACATTGGCCTTGGGGTAAAGATGTGCAAGAACCTTTTTTTTTGCATTTGTCAGAGAGTGCATTACCAGGGTAGCCACATATGATAGCCAGAAATGTAGGAAAACTTATTGTGAATCAAACTTCTCCCCCTGTTTTTAGTCAGTGCTCATAAAAATTGGAAGAAATATTCATCTTAGGGTAAAGATTCATATTAAATTCTAAATGTCTTCTCTGTATTAAAATGTGGGGGTATTAATCACCTTCTTTAATATTTCTGGGTTAGGGGGGAAGGGGCAGGATTAGTCCTTTAAATCTGACATCAAAGAAGGTTAAAGACAGTGGCCATTAGAAACATAAAAATGATAAACACTCTTTAAAAAAAGGGCATATAGGCTGGAGGTACATTGGGTGAATATGAAACCTTCCGCTGAAGCAGAGGAGTTCCAACACTGGCAAGCAAAACAAAATGTGTACCCCTTCTACTTTCAACAGCTGATTTTCCAAACCTTAGTTCCACCTCCCCAAGATGTGCACCCCTCCCCATACCACTTTTAGTTCTACTTCCCCATGCTCAAACCAGTCTACACCTTTGTCCCTCAGGGGTCAATGCATTTTTAAAGCTAGACATTACTCTTTTTTTTTTTTGGGGGGGTGAGGTCTTTAGAAAATGACCTCATTAAAATTACAGTTAAAGGATTATGAATAGGAATTTAACCCCCCCCCCCGAAAAAATAGGGGGCTGATAATACTTTTTAGCAGAAAATGCCCCCCCCCCCCTTCAAAGGTAAGAAGAGTCCTTTGCACTTCAGACCATTCATTTGAAGCTTTATGCATTCTGATTTGATAAAAAATTGTTTACAGTACCCAATTAACCATTGTTTATTTATATTCTCCTACTCAGTCTTTTATTCATATTCATATTCCGTTCCTACTCTTTCTTTTTAACTTTCACATCACTCTTGATTTTGAGCTTCACCATGCCATCTCCTTCTGTTTCCTGTCTCTCTCCAAGTATATTTTTTCTGACATATTTTAAAGTGTACCTTTAATCATGCAACTAATTGTTATAGAAATATAAATATATACAAAAATCTCTGCACTTGTTTTAGAAATTCACTTGCAAATCCATGACTCAGTAACATACCATATCAAAAATGTACACAATAGATTTTAGCCTTACATTTTCTTTCATTAATTTTTTTCAGTATATTTCTGTGACAGCCCCTGCTTCAAGCTTCAAATAAAACATTGATTAATTGGACACCGGAAACTTTTTTTTTCAAAGCAGAATGTTTGAGGCTTTAAATTAATATGCTGAAGTGTAAAGGATTTCCCTTTTTTTTGGGGGGGGGGGGTTAAGTTCCTAGTCGTTATAATTTCATTTTAATCTTTATGTGGCAATTTTCTAAAGCCCCCCCCCCAAATAAAAAATGTAAGGGGTATTTTTTTAAGAGTGTTTAAGTTCCTCATGGTCATGGCCTTTAACCTTCTATATTTTTATGTTGTCAGTTTTTAAGGACCTTCTCCGCCCCCCCCCAAAAGCCTATAAATATTATTGAAGGTGATTAATACCCTGCGCTATTATATGACGTTATAAAGGGGAATCAAACCCAAATAAACACTTGTTTTTAGAGGAAAATGAAAAATCAGACAAGTTTATAGGTCAAAGTTTGAACAATATCGGACAAACCATAACAAAGTTGTGAACATATTGAAGTTATAAACATTGGTAATCACTATACCCATGAAGACTTCAAATTGACTGCATATGTTATGTCACAGTGATTTAAGAAGGCAAGGACCACTCTTCCATGTACTGGAATAATTAATTAGCTAAAATTTCTTTTTTCAAAAGTTTTACTTCAAATTATATCTTTCTTTCATGAGGACACAAAACATACTACCGGGTTTATATTACGGCCCCAATGGAATAGGGATTTAGGAGAAAACCAAAAATCCTGATAACTACTAGTCTTATGGGAAAGTTGTCCTTGCGGCCCCACCCCTTGTCATAATTTACTTACCCAGTTGCCAATTTGAATTCTACATACTAGTAGCCTTAGGGATGATTGATTCCCTTTTAATACTGAATATGAATCTTTACCCAAAATGAATATTTGTGTCAACTTTTATGAGCACAGATTTTGCCATATAATATGTTGTTCCCATGGCAACACAATTTTGGAAACACACACAAAAAGTGCCTTGTACATCTTTACTTCAATACCATTATGTGTGCCAAATTTCATGGAAATTGATTGAAAACTGATGAAACAGTTTGAATTGTAAGGTTTTTTCCCAAATTTTCACCAGATAATATGTTGTTACCATGGCAACAAGATTTCTGAAAGACACACAAAAGTGTGTCTTAGACATCTTCACCTCAAGACCAATGTGTGTGCCAAATTTCATGAGAATCAGTTAAAAACAGAGGAAGTGGTTCTAACTGCAAGATTTTTACCTTATTTTTGCAATAATACACTGTTACCATGGCAACACAATTTCCAACACATGCAAAAAATGTGTCTTGCACACCTTTACCCCAAGACCAAAATATGTACACACACACCAACATTCAACCCCCTCCACCGTCACCCTTCGGCTTGGTTAGCATCTTCATTCAGATGCAAAACATCTTCACACTGCAGATGACTGTGAAGCACTGTTTATCGAGCTTAATATTACAGCCAACGGGAGTCGGAAGGAGTCCATCATTGTTGGAGCAGTCTACCGACCACCAAGCTCTCGGAATGACTACATGGAGAGTCTCTGCACCAACATAAGAAATGTGGCTCAACAACACAGAAAGTCTGTCTTATGGATTGGAGGAGACTTCAATTTACCAGACATCGACTGGAGTGACTATGTGGTCACTGGCCACCGCAACACGCAATCAGTGAATAATGACATCTTCACTACAATCGTCGAAGCAGGTCTTGAGCAGATTGTCACCTTTCCCACTAGACTGGAACATACTCTCGACCTGTTCCTGACAAATAGACCAGCCTTCATCAACAATTGTCAGTCGATGCCTGGAATTGGTGACCATGACATCGTGTGTATCAACACCGACATCATACCACGCAGACGCAAACCTGCCAAACGCAAGATCTATCTGTGGGACAAGGCCAACATGGAGGATGTCCGTAAAGGAGGTGAAAGGATGGCTGAAGAATTCTTTAGCAAATACGACGCGTCCTCATCGGTAAATGAGATGTGGTCATCCATTAAAACAGAATTACAGGAAATACTTGACAAACATGTTCCATCAAAATTCACCACTCAAAGATACAATCAACCCTGGGTCAACAGGAAAGTTAAGAGGTTAAGTAGACAGAAACAAAGAGCCTACAACAAGGCCCGCTCATACTGTGGTCCGAGGAAGGCACGGATGTGGGAGAAATTCATCTCACTGAAGAGGAAAACGCAGAAAGCTTGTAAGGAGGCCTACGAGACATACATAAACAACATCATTTGTCCTGATCTTCGATCTAACCCCAAAAGATTCTGGAGCTACATCTCAAGCAAGCGCTGTGATAGTAATGGCATCTCCCCCCTTCGTGGACCAACTGGCGCAACTTTCACCAGCAGTAAGGACAAGGCAAACCTCCTCAACGACCAATTTTCATCAGTCTTCAACAACGTTGATGAGGACAGGGAGCCCATCCCCAACCTTGGTCCTAGTCCGTACCCCCGCCTATCGCACATTGACGTCACTTCAAATGGAATAATCAAACTCCTTAAGAAACTAAACCCACACAAAGCATCTGGACCCGACAACATTCCTCCCCGACTTCTGAAAGAACTCGCAGATATTCTTGGTCCCGTTCTTGCCACTCTTTACCAAGCATCAATTGACACTGGCATTCTACCAGAGGCATGGAAATCTGCTAATGTAACACCCATCTATAAGAAAGGGGACAAGAGTTTACCATCCAACTACCGCCCGATCTCTTTGACCATCATATGCTGTAAGATCCTAGAGCATATCATCCACAGCACCATAATGGGCCATCTTGATGTTCATAAGATTCTCACTGATGTGCAACATGGCTTCAGGAAGGCAAGATCTTGTGAGTCCCAGCTGATCCTAACCGTGGACGACCTTGCTCGCAACATCGACGCATGTGTCCAGACTGATGTGATTCTGCTTGACTTTGCCAAGGCTTTTGACAAGGTGCCCCATCCTCATCTTTTACGTAAGCTAGAGTACTACGGTCTCTCCGGCAGCCTCTTGACGTGGATCAGAAATTTCCTTCATGGCCGTACTCAGCGTGTAGTAATTGACGGGGAAAGTTCCGACATTGCACCAGTAACCTCAGGTGTACCCCAGGGCAGTGTACTTGGGCCGCTCCTTTTCCTGGTCTACATCAACGACCTTCCCAACTGTGTCTCCGATGGCACCAATGTCAAGCTCTTTGCCGACGATACCATGGTGTATAGGGCCATCAACAGCCATGATGATGCAGTTCAGCTGCAACAAGATCTAAATGCACTACAAGAATGGGAAAGGAAATGGCTAATGGAATTTCATCCCGGGAAATGCCAGGTTCTTCATGTCTCCAAACGGAAGAAAAAAGACCGACATAGCCATACATATACAGTCCATGGAACTGAACTAAAGCCTGTTGAATCTGCCAAGTACTTGGGCGTTGAGATTTCGAGTGATCTCTCCTTTGACAGACACATTGACAACATTACCAAAAAGGGAATGAAGACACTTGGCTTCTTAAGGAGAAACTTGCCCGGTAAGTCATGCTCCAAGGAAACCAAAGCTGCCTGTTACAACACACTTGTTCGACCTATCGTGGAGTATGCAAGTTGTGTGTGGGATCCCCACACCAGCAAAGCCATTTCCAAGGCAGAATCTGTGCAACGGAGTGCAGCTCGCTATGTGATGAACAATTACTCAAGACGATGTAGCGTCACAACCATGATTGATGCGCTTCAGTGGAAGACCCTGCAACATCGTAGAGCAGTGTCAAAGCTTACTATGATGTACCGAATCACCAACCATCTGATTGACATCCCCGACGACCAGTTGGTACCGCTCAACACTCCAACCAGAGGCCACAGCAAGAGATTTCTAATCCCACGATCACGCACATCACTACTGAAGGATACGTTCTTCCCAAACACCATCCGTTTGTGGAACGGTCTACCTGAAAATGTGGTCATCTCACCATCGATCGACATCTTCAAGACACGAGTCAGAGATGTCGTCTTAAACTAACTCAAAACATGAGAACAATTTGTATATAGTGTATATGCGTTCGTTTTTGGACTTATTTTCATCGAGCTTTGCTACGAGCAACACGTTTAATTAGCCGATAGACAACCAACTGTTGTGCGACGATACTCCGTGGAGGTTTATGCACACTACTGGAAGAAGAAGAAGAAGAAGAAGATATTTGGTGCATTTGAGATGCGAGGACAAACAGAAGATCTGTTCAAAAAGGGTCTGAATTTAAGAACTAATCCAATGCAAAATAATGCACTGCTATTGAGTTTTGCACTAGCGCTAGTCTATATATCAGACAAATCTGAACTCAAAAATTCTGACATTTTCACCCATTTTTTCACTGTTCCTGCAGCCAGATTTTTTGGAGCATACCCCATTCTTAATTCTTATACATAAACAAAGGTCTGGAGAAAAAATCATGCTTTTGTCCACCGTGTCCACAAGTAGGGCATTTTTGACGCTAACAGACCAGACTATTAACGGATTCAAGAACAAAGTCAATGTATTGAAAATGCCCTTCAAATGATAATGGGCAGCTGGGAGGTCTTTGTCGAAAATTCGTGAACCGGAACAGCGGTTTCCTCCTAAGATTCGGAGCTTTCGAAAAATGGCAAATTTGTCTTTTGTCCAGAGTCCAGGACAAGAGCTGCTGTTTTGATTCACCGATTTTCGACAAGGACTTCTTGGTTGCTATTTGTCATGAATAGCATTTCACAATATATTTTTTTCTTCAATTTCTTGAAAGCTCGTTGTGAAAACCCCTAAATATAATGACATGTTGCACACTGTAAAAAACTGACACCAATTGGTGTTAATAGAGGACCACACCCTGAGGTGTTAAAATAACACCCTAGAGATTGAACATCACACCAAAGAGTGTAAATGTAACAACCATAGGTGTTGTAATAACACCGGTGTAAAATAACTGGTGTGGTCCTCTATGTACACCGGTTAACACCACAGTTTTTGCTGTATGAATCAAAGTTTATGCATCGTACTACAATCCAGAATCAGAATTTCAAACTCGACGCTGTATTTTAGCTTCCAGTGATCCTCATTCTATTCCCCTTAAAAGGGGTTGTGAGATATCAAATCAAATTTGTGATTCTCATACCGATGATCAAATATTTACTTAATTTTGCTAGCATTTGAGTTCATTGTTAGGAAGGGGAATTTGGCGAATATACTGAAAAGGGTACTACCTAATAAAAAGGATTTTCAGTTGTTTTCTGTATAATCTTATCATAATTGATAAGATACGAAGTTGTTCATAAAAAGAACAATTCGATAAAAAGACAATATTTGTTTCTTTATTTTCAGTCTTTAAAAGTTACTTTGAATTGCAGTGATATTTGGGCGAACAACTCGAATTGCCCTCTCAAATAAGATAATGATATGTGCCTAATTACAAATTCAAATGATCGCATGATGACAAAAGCAAAACAAGTTACAATTATAAACTATCGGAGAATGGTTTGTCGAGTATGACATAGGTTATACCATTAAATCAAATAATTTAATGTCACAATGTTCCTTTTCTTTTATAGGATCTAAACATAATTCCTAAAACATTAGTAAATTTATATTCCATGATTTGGCATGAGGGTGAATCCACGATTGTTTAAATAAAACTGGTAAATTCCTTCACCTACCCCCCCTCCAAAAAAGGGGAGGAGGGTTAAATGGGAGGAGTAATTTAAGGAAAGGCACCTATTATTATTATTATTAATATTATTATTATTATTATCATTATTATTATTAACTATCATTATTATTATAAAAATAATCGAAAAATTCCTGTTTCTCTCGATCTGCCACATTTTTGCAAGGTTCACTGGAGAAAAACGACTTTTAATATTATCTAATGAAGATGTAAACTGACTCAGTTATTCAATCGCTTGGTAGCATACAGGTAAACATAATATCTCACTGTGGTCTAGAGAGGGCGCTAAAATATTGCACATAATTCCGTTCCCAATCGATTTTACAAAATATGTGAAGAATATTTCTTGGAGGATCTGACCTCAAGCTCTATATTACAGGATCAAGAGCGTGATGGGCGGCGATCCCGAGGAGAACGGGGGGGGGGGGGTATTCACCTCGAATTACGTTATTTCTTTTTATAGGAGAGGGCAGTCCCCTCCCCATAGATGGACCAAAATTCTCACGAAGTCACTATGCATATTAAAGAGTGGCCATTTCGGACGCCAACCTAAGATTTGTATATTTTGCACATTTCAAGTTTTTATAACATTAATATTAAAAAAATACTTGAAATTCCCTTTGTCGCAGTACTGAGTTTTAACTACTATATAGTCTTCTGGACCGAATACATATTCAACACTTCCCCTTTTTATTTACATGTTTTGGTAGAATTATAACATGAATCATGAATGCTACGTTTTCTTTAAAAATTGGAATGAAATTTCAAATTGAATGAAATTAAGGAATGCAACGCAAAGTACAGTTCTTCCAGCAAATATACTGCAAGATTTCCACTATTTGTTAATGTTTGTTGCTGTTGTTTCAAAGGTTAAATAAATACATAGTCAGTATTTTCAGTAGAATATATCGCAGTGTATTTCATTGAATTGAAATCAGAGATACAGTTTTAAATCGAATAAAATCCAGCAATTTCAGAACCACTTATATAGTGTACATGTAGTTGAATGTCAAGATGTTGTTAAAATTAAAAAACGGAAATATGATTGTTGAATCCATTGGTTTATGTGTAGCCATGAACCTTCACCCACATTTGCAAAACGAACAGAGGGGAAATCACTCGTATCACATTCAATATGCTAGCAGAATATTTAGTAATAATAATTTCGTGATATTGGCAATGAATTATGACGTCAAAGGGTCCTAACATACACTTTGTGCTGAAATAACAAATTTACGCAGTAAAAGGTTAAATCATTTCTCGTTCATCAACATTAGCGGTGCAGTTTTAGAAAAAAGAAGTATCTTGAACAATGACGTAAGCGGTATAAGGGTCCTATAGCAAATACCCACCTGCCCTTTAAAAAGTGAGAATATGCGAATAAAGCAGGGGTGCTGAAGGCGTCTGATTTTGTCAAAGTTTATTTATTATCCACCCTTGAAAGGAAAAGAAAGGTTTTTAGGAACTTCTTGATTTATTCAACTGTTAGGGATTTGAATTGAATTAACCCCCCCCCAAAAAAAAAAACAAAGATCATGATAAACATAGCATTTACCCCTTGTTCATGTTTTTCCGTACTCATTTTTTTCTGAGGCAGACCCCCCCCCCTCTCTCTCACACCTACACAAACCCACCCACACGTATCCCCCTCTCTCACACCCACCCACCCACCTCCACACACACACACACACCTACCCACACGTACCCCTCTCTCTCTCTCACACACATACACACCCACATCGCCACTCTCCCCTTCACCCCCCACACACATTTTCTCCCTCTTTCCCCGACGGTGACCCAACTACTGCCTACACCTAAGTCTTATCTTTAAAATCTTTTTAAACCATTACCTCTTTATTGGCATATTTCAAATCTTATGTGTAATTTCAAAAAAAGTAGTGACAAATTAGACAAACAAAGTAACAAGTAATGTATGAAAAATAGTTTATTCCTTGTACTAAATGTTAAAGCAACTTGTTCCCGAGAAACGAGAATAATAATGACGTTGACAACAATAACGAAAATAATAATAATAACAAAAATAATGATTCTTCTACTACTGATAATACTATACTACTACTACTACTACTACTACTACTATACTACTACTACTACTACTACCAAAACGACTACTACTATTAATAAACTATGAATCGCAATAAAGCCTATTTTGGAGTCCAATGCACTTCTCTTTCGGTCACAATCGGTATCCGGTAATCGTGAACCGGTAACGGTTAACCGGCAACCTTGCGAAGTGCCGTGGACGAGTGGTCTAAGGCGCCTGACTATACATGGAAAGCCTGGGGTTCGATACCCGGCCATTGTACCTATGCCCATGAGCAAGCTAGGCATTTAATCGACAACGCTTTATCTTGCATTCAAATAAATAGAAATGCTATAAGCATAATTGGAAATACGTGTACAATTATTGTTTAAAAAAATCAACGGTCAGACGGAAGGTGAAACCGGATGGAAGGGGGGGAGGGGACGGGCAGATGTATACGAAGCACGCAGTAGGTGCGTGGTGTTTCTGTATATACCGTCATGGAGTTTTACCTTGAACTCATTCGAATACATTGGGACTTGGTTTTTCTTCGAAGAGGGCAGGCAGGATCACTCTCCCTGGGCATTAAAAACATTCGATCAAGAACAGATAAAAGGCATATGGGACGAGCGCCGAAATATCAGTAACACTGTCTAAGGACGAGGCCCGTATTCTGAAAGTCAAGTTTAATCTAGACCATGTTACAAATGTCACCATTTCGTTTAAGTTGTAAGATTCGTACCATTACTTTTTTCTCTCTCTCTCTAACGTCAATTATGTAGAAAACATTTTCAGGTATTATTTCCAGGCACTTGTTATGGATTTGAGTGTCAAAATAAGTTGACGTATTTGTTTGTTTGATCATTTATTTCATATTTACATAAAAAACAGGTCATTACAATATAATGTAATGAATGCAATTATATGCAAAAAAATCGATACAAATAAATATACATCTAAATAAATTATTGTCATTACAAAGCCTTTCATTCAAAGAGAACGGGTAAAACATGCAAATTTAGTAGTTGAAAATGAAAAAAGGGAAACGAAAATAAGGCCAAATGGCCCTGTAAAAATAAGTTCCCTTATACGCAGTGCAATGAAATATCAAATTATAGATAGATAATGAGTTACCAAAACTGAAACACTTAGAATACAAAAAAATAAAGAAAACACAACAAGCAGTCTGAGGAACATTGAAAATGGAAGGGGACTCTGGTAATACTATAGTAAATATTAACGAATTCATAGATGAAACTAAAACTATTAAAAAGTGATTAAACTATTAATACCTCAGTCACATTCCAGTCCGATTAGGTTTATGATGTACTTGCGATGTGTTTCCCCCCGTTTTATACTGGTTGCCGACCGGACACGCGTGATCTTCGTACGATAGCCGGGACTCTTAGGTAGCATGGGGGGGGGGGAGGAGGTGATCGTCCAAAGATAACTGGGAGCCGAAAATTTCCGACGTCTTCACACCGATCTTTCTAATCGCTCACCCATCCTCGACACATCGTTTTTAGTATCGTCCCCTTTCCCGCTGATGTCAAGCCGGTGTCAATCACACTGCCTCATCGATCATACATCGACGCATACCGGTCGGACAATGACTAATGTCCGGACAGACATCGGTCGATAATCGGCAGATGACTGCTCTCGAGGTCTTGACCTCCGATGCCAGGGACACCGGTCGATTTAATCACGACCGGACATCGGCCGATCGCAAGTACATCGTAAACCTAATCGGACTAGAACGTGACACAGAGGCCCGGGACAGATGTATTAGAAAGCTTTGGAAGATCCGGTGCCCTGCGACGGCAATGTGTACACCACCGGGGTACACCACCCTTTTGCTTCACTGGGTCACACCAAGACAACCGATGCCATCCCGACCAAAGCTATAACGGTATATCGAATGGCATATTACAGGTGTTTGGAGTTGGTTTCGTTGATGTCTCTGAGGCGTGACATGGAAATACCCCCATTGACCTTTTGAACTATAAAGGTGATTCGATTCAAAGTACTTGTCTTTTGATGATTCGACACGACCTAGGTGTCACGACCTGAGCAACATTCCAGACAACAAAGGCGAACAAACAATGACTTCTTCCTAAACAAACGTCATTTCGGGACCAAGATTAGAGAAACGCACAATGCAATCTTGTCATCATACCTCATTTGTCAGATAATGAATCAAGACGAAAATTGAAGAAAGAATCATATTCCTATAACATAAACAACCTGTCTAAATACTTTGGTATGCTTCATTACAACTTGAAAATTTCGAGAAAAACCAAACGATGCCCCCTTATGCAAACCCATCACTCATCACTCGTCGCAATCGGCCATCAGATGAAAACATTCCAACCTTAAAGAAACATTGAAGACAAATAATATCCTCCAAAAGTATCACGCAATCATAATAAATATGACTGAATTAAAAGAACAAAGAAAATTTCCTGTCAGCACATGTCAGTCAGGTATAGCAAACAATGCGGATGTAATCATGGTATCAAACAGAAGAGGAAAGGGTTTTATCGGCATATATGAACTTCTAGACCACCAGACAGTGAATAGATTGGTCCAAGTCCTGGTTGTTCCTTTTGGGTCATATCATATATTCTCTGGCAACATACTAACTATTCTGATTACATGTATATCTGTCCGAGTTCTTTAAGGTACTTAAACCTATCACATTTCCACCGAGAAGAATGAGAATCAATGCCATTTTGGCCGGTTGTTTCGAAATAAAATCTTAAAGTCCTGATAAAATATTAATTAAAACTTTCCCAATTTACCTCATCCTTAACATTGATGTTCGCCATACTCGTGACTATAGAAGCTTAAAAGTGCCACTGCATATGTTCATATAATCATCTTGTCATGTATACATCTCTCAGGGAAAAGGATATTGGCATATCGAATCTCGTCATGTTTACGTCCTGTGGGAGAGATGATCAACTGACAAGATCTTGGATCTCGTCATGTCTACATCATGTGGGAGAGATGATCAGATGACAAGATCTTGGATCTCGTCATGTCTACATCATGTGGGAGAGATGATCAAATGACAAGATCTTGGATCTCGTCATGTCTACATCATGTGGGAGAGATGATCAGATGACAAGATCTTGGATCTCATCATGTTTACGTCTTGTGGGAGAGATGATCAGATGACTAGATCTTGGATCTCATCATGTTTACGTCTTGTGGGAGAGATGATCAGATGACAAGATCTCGGATCTCATCATGTTTACGTCATGTGGGAGAGATGATCAGATGACAAGATCTCGGATCTCATCATGTTTACGTCTTGTGGGAGAGATGATCAGATGACAAGATCTTGGATCTCGTCATGTTTACATCCTGTGGGAGAGATGATGAAATGACAAGATCTTGGATCTCGTCATGTCTACATCTTGTGGGAGAGATGATTAGATGACAAGATCTTAGAACTCGTCATGTTTACATCCTGTGGGAGAGATGATGAAATGACAAGATCTTGGATCTCGTCATGTCTACAGCTTATAAAGAGATGATCAGATGACAAGATCTTGGATCTCGTCATGTCTACATCCCATGTGAGAGATGATCAGATGACAAGATCTTGGATCTCGTCATGTCTACATCTCATGTGAGAGATGATCAGATGACAAGATCTTGGATCTCGTCATGTCTACATCCCATGTGAGAGATGATCAGATGACAAGATCTTGGATCTCGTCATGTCTACAGCTTATAAAGAGATGATCACATGGCAAGATCTTGGATCTTATATGTCTACATTCTGTGGGAAAGATGATCAGATGACGAGATCTTGGATCTCGTCATGTCTACATTCTGTGTAGTTTTCGAGTGCGCGATGATTCGAAAGACGATTCAAAAGACAAGATTCACGAGTGAAAAGGCCCTAAATACCATTAAAATATATCTTTGACATTAACAGGTGCTTGAATAACATAAATGTATTTGGGGTAGAACTTTGCAGCTTAAAATAATATCGGCAGCTTCAATGGGGATATTTAACGCCAGTATATACGCCACTGTCCTTTAATTGGTGTATGTTGTCCATTTCCCAGAATGGGATATAATTTTATGAACAGCAGACCTGAATGCATAGAATCATAGAATGCATTACCACTCGTTCAGCCCATCGCCAGGTTCGACAATACATGGGGCGTGGTCAAAGGAGGGATGAAATTACAGTGTGCCCTATTTATTACCTAGTCAAAATAAAACTTTTATGGTGGAGCTCGAGCTAATGCTAGTTGCGCTTTGTATCCTCTGGCGAAAGCGCTGTATTAATTAAGTCGTTTTGATTACATTGCCCTCTCGCAATGATGGCGCAAAATACTGACAGAAAAACATATTATTCCGCTTAATGTTCTTTGAAAGAACATAGCTGTACAAGATGATCTTAAGTAGCTTAATTTTGATTAAGATAAATGGCAATAATAAATGACACAGGTCAATATAGTTATAATAGCACGATCTTTCATAGTAGACATTTCCTTTTTATCTATAGACACACAGCAAAATTGGTTTGGATATTGACCTTTTCGACTGATAAACATGAATGCATAATCATTCACAATTGATACACGCATGGTAAACTAAATAACGATCATCCATTGCAGGATATTATTTTTTTTCTAGGTTTTAAGTAGTATGAAATCACTTCAGTACAGTCGATCACCATAAGTAGTGATGGTGGCATTTTCCATTCAAGATTAAATGGAATAAATAGGGGAGAAAGAAAGTTTTCCAAACGGAGAAACCCGGTGACTTGTTCACGAATTAGGCATCCGATTGGTCAGAGTATTGGAAAAAAGTTATGACGTCACAAACGAGGTCTCACCATGTAATCGTCATTCGATTCTTATTTCATGTCGGCAATCGTGCGACGAAACACAACCTGTAGATGTTGGGCTGACACACTGGAGTCTCTACACCTGTTCATGAGCTATTATTCATTCTCCGCTGCACTGGCGGCAACAGCACTGGGTCGACCCAGCTATAAAATGCTTCGATGGGAGGTTTACACCACGACAGTTTGTGATGTCAGACTGCCGGCAAGTGCCTACGATTCTCCTCTTCATGGTCGCTGTTCCAGCCTGCTCTTGCTAGCTTTATTGATTTCCTTTTGGACATTGTACGCGCTTCGTTGTCTTGTGGACTTTAACCGAGTTCGTATTCATCGAAATGGCTACGTTGTCGAAGTCAGTTTTGCTTTACCTTGCAGTCATCCTAATCGTTGCCGCTTTGGTCAGCGACGTGGAATGCTCGAGGAACTCCCGCCCCTACCACAGGCCACGTGGAAGCAGTCGGCGACTCGGGATTGGACGTGGGCGATCCCAGGACAGCTTGCAGAGAGAACCAAGCTACCACCATGACCCTGCACCAGAGGTCCCATCCGCAACACAGGTCAGGAACGCAGGAAGGTGGTTCCAGAACTTCATCGCCAGCAAGGATCCCAGCAACAACCCTCCCAACCCAAGCCCTGAGCGTTCATCCGACCTTCCCGAACATCGAGAGAAGGTGATCGTACGCCCACCCATCATCAGGAAAGGTTCTATTGTCACGAGCCCAAAGATAACCATGATTTACTTGGAGACCGTACATGCCATGAAGAGGAATACCTCAAGAGATCATCAACCGTCTCGACCTGGTGCACCGGAAGAGGCGGATGAAGAGGTAGTCACCAACGAAGCCACCACACATCCAAGTAGCTCGAGACCAAGTAGGACACCTATTACTGCGGATGAAGGTAGGTCATTTTGGCTCAGTCACTCCCTTGGTCAGTCAGTCAGTCAGGCATTCCATTGATTGCCTTACTTTGCTGGTACAATGATGGTTCCTGAGGACCTGACCATTGATTCGAGGGGGATAAACCAGCAATTCACAAGAATATCGACCATGAGTGTTCTGCTGGTTCATTGTTACGCAATTATTATAATAAGAGCATGTGGTCGATCTTAGTATTTTTTGAGAGGGTGCGATATGCATATTAGTAATAACTATAAGAGAAGGCATACAACATTACTTTTTTTGTTCCATGTCTTGTCCAACTGCATTCTATGCTTCTAAGACTACGTGTAAGTGAAAATACCTCGTAAAATAATCATCTCTACAAAAAAATCCATATTAAAGAACAGAATGCAATAAAATTATGATGAAGTAAATAGACAATAGATTTTGACCACATGTCTATGTATTATGAATTATGTATATACCATGATTATTTAATGTTTGTCGTAAAATTGTAAATGTTTATACAATGTAACTATGCTTTTTTTGAAAATAAAGAACCCGGGAAAGAACCCTGTGGAAGGAAAAAAAGTAAATGGACAAAGGAACAGACAATTTTGACAGCAGTTTGTGAATTGTTGTTAAGGGGTTTCCCCTTAACATTTTATCTAAGCTCTTTCATATATCTTCTAGTTCAATATCTATCCTAAATCATAAAATATTAATATCTCCCAAAGTATCTGCTGAAAATGATAAAACTACACTACTGTAATTATTAAAATCTCATATTTTTGTCAAAAGTGTTAAGAAGTCCACGAACTTAATATTTATATACATGTATATGTATGACAAGCGGATATTCTATTATTTCAAAGAATGATAATTTTGATAAGTACTGTTTCTAAAGATTTCGTTACCCACATTCATTTGGGAGTATACATTATTGTATGTCTAGTTGTTCTATTGTGGGTACAAAAAAAACAACCATTTTACAGCACTTAATGTTATGATCTGTTACGATATGACAAAGTTAATTTTTGTCATTTAAGGACAATTTAAGGTCAATGTACTTCCTGCTTTTTTGTACATTCTTATTGATTGAAGTTATTCTAAATCATTTTTTTTAATTCAACGTAACATCTTTGTTATGTAGAAATGCCATATGACCGTAAGACTAATATTCTGATTATTTTTAAGAAATTGCGGCTATCATAATGATGATAGTTTTTGTTGTCGGAAAAACACTATAATAACTTACGATGACTATATACATTCATTCAGACTCCTATTTGCAAAAGAACGTCTGAATGCATCCCTCCAAAAACAACAACCCTTGATGTATTCAAGAAGGATGGTATATGATATAAGCTCTATGATGTGAGATTGAACTAATTATATTATAGAATCCTTAAGGGCGGAGCTTGATCAAACTTCCCAAATTTTCAATCGAAAATATAGTCAAATGGCCAGAATTTGGTAAAATTTATCTCAGATTATCTTCCCTAAGGCAATTGTAGCGATATTAATAATAAAAAAATCAAGAGAACACACTAATTAATGGTAAAGGTGATGGAATGTTTCTAACAAATTACAAAAATTATTGTAAAAATGATGGGAATTCTAGTAATGTTAATATAGAAACCCTCTAAGATTTGAGAACCGGCAACTTTCTGGTCAAAATGAACTAAATCCTAGTCAACATGACAAGCGTCTCGGTTCATGAAGACTTGTTATCATAACAAATACAGTATTTTATTGACTAGTTTACTGTCAGTCAATCAAATTGATTGATTACAGTAGCTAAAACCTGCAATTGCAAATTTGTTATTATAACATTTTTTTATGAAACACGGCCCACATTATTTGAGTACACTGCAGAAAACCCAGTCAGGTATTGGAACAACACCCGTTTGGCGTTATGCTAACACCAGAAAGGCATTACAGCATTGTGTTAAATCAATATCAGTTTGATTCTAAGCTGGTGTTGTTTCAACACTTCTCTGGTGTTTTCCGATACAGATACCGGACTGGTGTCGAATTAACATTGGTGCTTTTGCAGTGTAGAACCTTTATATATCTTCTAGGAGCACGATTCTAGTCACTCGGAACGTAATTTTAGTCAAAATCCCCATGATCACCAGAAATCAACTTTATTCTAGAGTTGCAGATACTTTGTTTTTGCCAGAATCTGGTCACTATACTCTAGCCAGAGTCTTGTGTTTTGTCAATATAACCCAGAGATCTCCTAAAAATATATTTACAGTAATCGTGTCATGTCTTACTAGAATATGTTCAAGTTTTACTAGATCGGTTTTAGTAACTCGAATGCGACTATAATTCTTTTACTGACTTGTAAAGCACATTCGCCCAACTAGGATACATAATTTTTTAAAGTTAGATTACTAAATGTATAATCAAAATAATGCTGGGGTAACATATCTTATTTTAGAAAGAGATTTAATTTATGCCTTATAATTATGAAAGAAATAATTTGTTTATAGTATAATGTGAAATCTATTATTAATTTTGTTTCACTCATATCAAGGTTTGGAAAAACCTGTATAGGTTCTGCAGATCAATATGATTATCACGATTTGACTTGTTAACAATATTCTTTTAATTTACAGATGTGTAGTACATAACAAATTGGAAAATGGAAATTAACTCTGTGTAAAGAGAACAGTCAAAGGATTTTTTTTCTGAGAATGATAATAAATCTATATTCCACATTCTTTCACCGTTTCACGTAGTTAAAGTAACATTTTCTTCACCGTTTAGGTATATTATGTATATTCTGTAACAATGAGCTCTAACTATTTTGTTGAATGGAGAATAGTACTTATTTTGATTTTGAAATCCGATCGCTATTTGCTAACCGAAATACTTTTAGAGACCTGCCTTATGAGGCAATCTTCTTAATTTATTATTTTGTAATCGATTTCATTTTTTTCAATTCAATTCAATGCAATTGAATTCTGTGCAGGTGCCATGGCCGAATGGTCTAAGGCGCCTGGCTATACATTAAAAAGTCCGGGGTTAGATCCCCGGCCGCGCCACCTATGCCCGGGAGCAAGGCATTTAGTCAACAATGCTCTTTTATCCTGCTTTCAAATAAATGGAAATGCTATATGCATTATTGGTAACTTGGTGTGCACTTGTTTGGTAAAAAAAAATCTCATTTCTATTAAACTTTCTCTATGTATTAAGCGCAATATAAGTTTCACATAAAGAAAATTTGGTTGGAAATAAAATCACATTGTATTTTAAAAGATGTAATGCGTATCTTTAAAATTTATATATTCTAATCAGACAATTTGATTCGGTAATATGTGGTATTAAAAAAAAATAAGCGCACACAAAAATAATCTTTACTTGGCATTGCCAAATTACCAGGCTTTTTAGGATTGATCGCAAACCTTTTTACTCTTCGGACCTGTACTAACACAATAATATTGTATACACAAAATGACTCAAACATAACTTGACTTCGTATTAGGAAGTGAAAATATAGCAAAGAAATTTTTGGAAATAACTTGCGATATTGTCTACTTATGTAATAATTTATTTTTCCACATAACTGTATTTCTTTGTGAAACAGCAAATATCATTTGATATTCAAAGCGAATAATATGTATATTTTGTGAGATAAAAAAATCAGATAAAAATCAAGTCAAATGAGATAGTAACTCTAATTGAAAAATAGAAAAATCATGTGGATTAATGTATAAATTGAATAAATATTATCTGACATTATATTATTTCAATATTTCACTGGTATATACCAAGAACTAACTTGATTCATACAAAAAATGGATGATTACGTTCTCCTCATATTATGTCTTTTTTGTGTTTATATCTGACTGTTCTCTCGCTGGCCTCTCCGTCTGACCTTGTATTTGTGTCTCAAGTTCAAAGTTGAAAAAGAAATATTTTTCGGGGAAATATTCTCTGAGAATCTTACCAGGTGGTATGAGTTTCTTCGGCCCAGAAGCAGGCATGTGGAATACATTGATCAAAATGACAGATATGTTCCTCAATAAAATATGGAAACAAACAAAATAAAACGATGAAAAAGAGGTCTCCAAAGGGTTTCGTTTTTCACTTGCTACTTGATAGTTATTTCCTGTCCGGAAATTTCTGACTTCTATACAAGAAATAGAAGATTCACTATCACTCACAGAATTCATATCGATGACAGTTAATTTTGAAAATAGTTAAGTAATCATTTCCCCCATGAAAAGGAACTTACAGTTTAATTTTTCATTTATCAAGTTCCTTTTTTAGTGGTTACTACATTTATTTCTCTGTTGCAGTTATAAACTCTGAATGATTTTAAGACATATCTTTGTGAGACAAGGCTTGTATTACAATATAAATAGATATATTTTTAAAAATTACATTACGTTGTTGGAGATGTCACCAGGGGCCGATCTTGTAAAGAGTTGCGATTAATCCGATCAGTCGCAACTATGGAAAGCCAGCAACGTCAACAACATTTAAATATATGTTTGTTCAAAATATTTTATAAAAAAAACGTATATTAATATATGCAGTTTTCTTGAAAATTCAGTATGCTTCTATTTGTTTTCAAATGATATTGAACAAATTTCCAAAAGAGAGAATTATGACATTGATGGATTTTCATATGAACGAGATTGATCGGATCAATCGTAACTCTTTATAAGAAGGGGCACTAGGACTGTTTCATAACAGTTACTAACATGGTAACTTTGCCATTCAATTGCAACTTTCCTGGAGGCCTTGATTCTGATTGGCTGCTTAGCACTGCAATCACGGTAGTTAGTAGTTGCATTGAGGCAACGGGGCCCCAGGATAGAGCTTCGGAGTTTGTTTCGGATAATAAACGAATTTCGTACGACTTTTTTTTCTCTCACTAGTTCGTATCCAGTGTGGTGGACCGAACGAAGCGGGAAAACCCGATGAATGCTACCGATTCGAGCTGCCCGCCGAACTCAACAACAACGCCATTGTTATTCGTGGTGCGATCGTCCTCTTGCCGGCGGGTAACCGCTCCCCGACTTCCCGTAACCATGACAACACCAGTCCGAGAACTGTCCATCACAACGTCACCATCGTGGCCAAATTCCCGACGTCGGGAGAAGGTAAGGAAAATAGCTCAAATTTTAATTTTAAAGCAAAAACAGCTCCTCGGATATTACCCATCATAAGAAACCGCCTTTTTTTTCTTAAAAAACGATTTGCCATGCACTGTTCTGCTTGCGCGACTCCTCGTAAACAGGAAGGGGTGTTGGAGTTTGATCCCACACTCCTTTTTTAAAGTATTATTTTTAGAGAGCCCGAGGTGGGGGTTTAACCCCTACCCCCCCCCCATAGTTCGCCACTGATTGTTCTGACAATTTGAACCAGCATTTGTTAGAAATTTGTGTCATAACAAGCTGCACATAGTTAAACCGCAACTTAAACCAGATTTTTAAATTAAACTATATAGTTAATACGGGCCAGATAGTTAAATACCAAAATAGCTGTAACCATTTGGTCTACTATCAAGTTGGTCTACCCCACACTTGGCCTGATACCAACTTAGTCTAATTTTCATGATGTCCAATTATCCAGTTGGTGTACTTTATACTTAGTCTTCTAATTTTACAAAGCGTATATTTCACTTTTGAAATTAGATGGTAAATGAGCTTTAGACCTATGACATTTAAACCAAATTGTTTGAATTAATTTTGTTGAAGATGAGAAGTAGGAAAATACCATGTGATACAAGACAAAGCAAAAAAAAAAGGAAACAAAGCAGTAGGTTAGGGTTTACAGCCGCCGTAGGCTACCCATTTCGTCTAATAATGTCTTGGTCTATAACAAGATGATATTAGTGTATAATTATGGGAACATAATTTAATAAGTAAAAAAGTAATAAGAAGACAACCAATTTTGACGAACTTGGTAATCGGTTAAGTGGGTCTTAGATCTAGTGAAGTGTAGACCAAACGACAATTACACCATATTGATAGCCTACGTGGTATTAGACCATCTGAAAGTAGACCAAATGCTTTTTATAGATTAATTGCAAATGTAAATCAACGAAGTGGGTTTGGACCAATTGGCGGTTTATCCTTTTCTGTAGGTGCTTACAGGGAGAGTATATCAGTTCAGAACATCTCTTATGACGCACCATGGACGTGGAAGAGTGCCTCACTTCCCCAAGGATCCTCACTTGTTTCCAGGGCACTTCAAGAGGACAACACGCTTCTTCTGAAACTCTCTGTGATCAGCAACGACAATGGCAACCCCACCATCAGCAACTTCATCCCCATGGAGTCAAACAAGCTGCCCGTACTGGTGGTCGACGTAGAATTCAACGGGACGAACCCCTCGACCGCCTCCTCGTCGACGACGACGACGGCGACACTGCGAACGACTCAACTCAACGTCGTAGAAAGACAGATCCGGGAACGAAGAGCGGTAGCATGGCGTGGAACTGAAGATTTCATGCCAAAGTAAGTACATTCTAACTGCAGTTTATCGACAGAGATTGTATCAAGTCACAGTATTTCACATCTTCATAATGTTCTTAAATGTTGTACCGAAGTTAGTAGAACTGAACTTGAAAGTTAATTAACAGACATGATCAGACGGAATATATCGTATTTTCATTAGGTACTTTAATAAGATCATGAAGATGGACTTATTGTGTCTTAAAAACAAATTTGGTTCCTGGATATATTAGGGGTCCTGTGCTTAAAGTAGGCACGCATGTCTATGGTAATTACGCCAAACATCATTCAAAATATCATAGAATGATAATGGAGTTGTGTCTCAAAGAAATACTTTCCTGTCATTGCATGAGATTTATTACATTTAAAATGCATCATTTAAAGGTAAGATCCATCTCATATTCTCAGTCACCCACCACATTGCTCTGTTTGTTATTAAATTATTGAAAGTATAATTCCATGCCATCTTTGTATGGTACACTTTGTAAACCGCCATTTGAATGGCATTTTACTTTAGCCTCCACGTTTAGCCATTAAAAAAATCATATGGTGGCAGCGTCGGGATCCTTGCAATCGACCAGACTGTTTGATCACTCAATGAACGAAGTTTACAAGGGTAAAGAAGGGCAGTTTACGAAAATATACATGTATACTATCCAAAACAGAGCAATAAGTCTATTTTTGAAATCGATTTTCATTTCGTTTAAAAAAAGTATCACGAACTTCTTTATTTTCCACTTCTGGTTATCCGCAGCAACACATTGACATGTTCTGGGTTTCCAGGTTGTTGCCGTCGGACGCTGGACATTTCTTTCTCGGATCTTGGATGGCACTGGATCATATCCCCTCGGAGACTTACAACAAGTGTTTGCTTCGGGTCATGCCTCACACCAACCAGTTCCATGACCTTCGAAAGCTTCATGGTCAACCTCATGCAAGTTGACGGTCCATCGCCGCAGCATGACCGCAAATGTCGTCCATCGCGCAGCGAGGATTTCGACGCGCTGGTATTTGCCGAAACCGGAGACATCCAAATCATGCGAGTTCCCAATCTCATTGTCCACGAATGCTCGTGCAGTAAGAAAAGAGTACCGAAGATCAAGACGCCACCCGAAGAGGCCACAACCAATAAAACATCCTCTTAAAATAGGAAGCACACGAGGACTCGGTCACTGTATCATTATTATGATAGCAGATCCAGATAAACGGGTATTTTATAATTAATGATCGGATTATGTTAATCACCCACTACACCGACGGCACAAATGCAGAGGCGATTGCAGTTATAGCCCACTTTCCTTATACCTTCTTGATTAAGATAAACATTGCACAATTTGGAAAACAATAATTTTTAAAGGCAAAGTGCGCTCTTTCACTTAAACTTTTTAAGTGGAGCTGCTCGAGGAACTGTTTCCAAACAATCTATTTGCTAATATGCCATTTAATGTGCTAAAATTTATCTTTTATTATTGTAGTTTACTTACCATTGATAAGAATGTGATCGATAATTGTAAAAGAAGCTGTTAATTGTGTTGAAAATCGATTTTATGATTATTTTGTTATTTCTTTGTTACTTAAGTAAACTAGCTAGTGTTGGTGTCGCGGTGACATGAACAAAACCAATATCAGACCGATAAAACTAATAATACACCTTTCTTCAATGACGTACTATCGGTCGGTATGGGGTATGTTTCGTTCATGTGACTAAAGCCATGGTAGCATAACCTTTTGTGAAGACATCAAATGATTTCAACGTTGCATTTTTCCTGAAAAATCCTTGAACTATGACATACGCCACAAATGCGAACATAAATGAGGAGCGAAACAGATGTAATTAAGTGCAGACACTGAGTCGGCGTGAACTTCAAAAAAGTCACACATGTCGAATATCTTCTCGTCTTCCTGACGCAAATCAAAAGGGGTGTCTTTTGTTTATAAAAGGGTAATGTATATTTAGCTCTAAAATTCTTGATTGCTTCGTAGATTTCTCTGAAAAGTCGAATGTGATAATTTAACTTGAATGTTGCCCGATAACCTGAAGAAGAATGCCCGAAAAAAGGGTGAACTGAAATTTATTAAATGTTGATAGGAATGAATAAAAGATCGATAACAATGGGATTTGTAATAAAAAAAAGTTTGATATCATATCTATAATTGATGTAAAATTCAATTTGTTGTCTCTTTTCCAATGGTGTTCAAAACAGTTTGAACAGGATATTTTGAAACCGTATTTTAGTAGGAAACATCGATACAATAAAGATTGTTGTACTATCCAGTGTCATTATCAACATTGTTATTATGACTTTTATTCTAATTTTTATTATGAAACTTATTGCAACTGTCATTATCATTGTTGTTGTTATTATAGTAACTAATACTATTCTATTCATGAAGAGCTTGGAATGAGGTAATATTTCTTCAATGTTGGCTAAATTAAAATTCGTTTTCTAAAATTCATTTCCGTGAGAATATTCAAGCCGATTTACTCCAAATAATAATAGGTCATGAATTATGTCTGATATTATGAAGCAGAAGACCTTCATATTATTGATTGACATCCATTGTGATAACGTTTCTTTTCTAAATACTACATTATTGTGAGTAGGCGCCCGAGTATATTCGACCACTTCAGAGAAAAGTACGGGAATATTTTGGCGACCAGTATCTTAAGTAATATCAGTTCGCATTTAATAACAGAATGTCAAGGGTACATTAATTGATTTGTTTGTTGAGCGGCCGATATGTGATGGAATTTATATCTTTAAGGCATAATCATAATCGTCGTGAGAATCAACGTGGAGGCGCGATAGCTCAGTCGGTAGAGCGGGGGGGATTCGTATTCCAGTGACCCGGGTTCGATTCCCGCTTGGTGCGCTAGTGCCCCCCTTTGGTAAGGCATTAATCCTCAGTACCAGGTTCTTCGGAGAGGACCTTAAGCCGTCGGTCCTCTGGTTGTTTGCTTACAGGCATTCATGCTTTCTTAGCAATCAGGTAAAAAAAACACCACCACCACCAACCATGTGCGATCACTACAGCCACACCAAATAAATTGACTGTATAAAAACCGATATGCCAAGGTCAAGTACACCCCAGAAAAATGTTGATTTTAATCTACAGAGAAAAATCGAACAAGCATAACGCTGAAAATTTCATCAAAGTCGGATATAAAATGAGAAAGTTGTGACATTTTGAAGTTTCGCTTATTTTTCACAATACAGTTATATGCACAATTTAGTCACGTGCAAATGAGAGAATCGATGGTGTCCCTCATTCGCTATTTCTTTTGTTTTTATTGTCTGAATTACACAGGATTTCAATTATCACAGATTTGAAAATAAGGACCAACTTCAATGAACCATAAAAAGTTAAACAATTGTAATTTCACATGTTCAGGGAGAAATACAAACTTAGTTTCACAGGACATTGAGGAGAAAATTAGGATATTTCACATTTCATATATTAAAATACAAAAGATGTAGTGAGTGATATCATCAGTTCCCTCATTTGCATACCGACCGGGGTATGCAAATAAATGTTTAGTGAAATTAAGCAAATTTAACATGTCGCAACTTAATTATTTACATCCGATTATGATTAAATTTTCAGTGTATGCTTGATTTTTCTCTTTTTCTCCTTTAAGAACGTAAAAGATTTGGTCGGTGTGGAGTCGGATTCACCGGTATGACTGTTCTTACATGTGACCGGTCAAACTAAAAACACTAGCATATTTGCATTGCTATATCAAAGTCATTATCGTTCCAAAATATATAAGTCTATAACACTTTAATATACGCCTAACAACAGTTGAACCTGTTTTGAAGGGTAACTCGATTTCAAGAATTGTCACCTGTTTATATTTTAAAATCCAAACAATACGAGTGAAAAATACATAGCCTATACTAATTAAACATAATTGAAACATAAAACTTTTAAAAGACTGTACATAGCATACTCAGTAATGAACGTTGATGCATTACAAATCTACTGTTCTACAGACTTTTGACGCAGCCGATATATAATTATGTACACACACACTTGCCATCGAGTTAAGAGCACCAAGCATGTTTAATTCATTACTGGGTAGACCTACCTCATGCAAGCTATTACCATTACCCAAAGCAAGCGCTGACAGAATTTTCATACAACGCAACTGCATATTAATGTACCTCTTTCCTTTAAAATCCAACGCATGACTGGAAACATTTTAACACTAAATAGATGATTTCTCTCGTGAATTTTTCTCAATGAATTTCATAAACTTAACCTTGTTGAAGATTTTAATTTTAATACCCAAAACATAGTCAAATAAAGTTCATTGACCCTAATGACCTTTTACCTTGGCCATGTGACCTGACACTCGTGCGAAATGATCAGGGATACTTGATTACTCTTCATTTCCAAATTTCATGAACTAGGCCCATATACTTCCTAAGATGTGACATTTGAAAAACTTCAACTTGGTTAAGATTTCAAAATTGACGACGCCGCGGCGTCGTCATCGGAAATGCGGCACCTATAATCTCGTATTGTTAGGTAGGCGAGACAAAAAATAATAATTTTGCGTCCGAATGCCCTCCGCCCAGTGCCGCCGCTCCCTACGCCGTGTATACCAAGGACACGTTCTTGGTTACATTCTGTCTTGGAAAATTCTGATGAGCCTTGGAGGTATGTTATAGTAGAAATGGGAGAGAGACCTCCGTGTAAATATATCCCAAATGTTCAATTTATTGAGGATATAATGCATTCCAATGGGTGAACACAAACACATTCGTTACACGTTAGGTTAACCGCCAAAACGTGCAAACCTGCAAGTCAGAGAATCACGCGCAAACTGCAGACGTTGCGTATCGACCTGGCTGATCCGAGACACAAGTAATATTGCGGTCCATTGCAGTTTCATCCGAAGTTCCACATTAGATAGAAACAACAATAAAAAAATATTTGCGTGGCTCATAATGCCCAAATTAGATCAATATCTTCTTCTTCTGTATCCTTCGTCCGCTGTATCGGAGATCCGCAGTTTAATACTACGTTAATATTAGCGTTACATATTTTGACGTGAGAGTAAGGTATTGTCCGAGGCGTAGCCAAGGGTGACATGAATGAAGAAATTATGTAATTCTGAACTAACGTAGTCTATTGATAATTGCGAGACATCACAAGTAAATAGCAAACAAACACCCCCCCCCAAAAAAAAAAAAAAACCCCAAGAAGTTTCTCACTGTGTTAAAGTTTTTTCTAGATTCCACTTCATCATTGACAAGCTGCATGAAAGCTCATACTAAAACCATACCACATTGCACGCGGTTACGTCGCAAAATTCATCGCACTCGCGCGTTTTATACTCAGTGTAATTGTTTGCGCGTGTCATTTTTGCACGCATGCGCAAAAACAAAACTACCAGAAGGCCGATTCTCAACTTTCGATTATGCAAAGACAAACTGTTTCCTACACCATGGGCCAAGGGTTACAAAAGTTAGTGTCATACCCCCAAACTTGAGCCAGTCTCTTGCGTACCACTAATATCACCGAAAATTAACAAATTTATGTTTAAGTCCGACTAAAAGTTATGCTTAAGTGCCAATTCGCGCATGATATTTAATGCGTAATAAGTACCTATAAAGTAATGAATATTAATTATAGGACTTAACATTCTTATGAAAATGTAAATGAACAAGCAAAAAGTCAATCGATGGTTTCTTTAGCCTAACAAAAATCATTTATGACAATGTTTAACACACTTCAATATTTTAGGAACCTTGATTATTTGTTCAAGATGTTTTAACTATCATTTTGCCTTCTTGAGAAAGTTTAAATGTCTTAATTGCTTACATAACTATACAATCGCATAAAAAGCAGAGAACTCATTCATCAGATTCATGGTACAATAGATATATATTCTTAAAGTTTGTACGCCATTTTGCCTTATTCACATGCATATCGACTACTTTTCATGATCTATGAACCATTTGGTTTCAGACTCTAGTCCCTCTACCTCACAATGATATACAAAATTATACATGTCTTTGTCACTTTTTTGTGCCATGATTGTTTTGCTATTGAAAGTTTCGCAAAATAACGAAAAAAAACCCTCCTGCGCGCTGTTTAGATAAGAGCGTTGTTCTGTATAGTCGCTTTCATTTCGCTCAACATTGGTGCATGGCTTTATTATACATATAAAAAACATTATGAATACAAATAGAAAAAAAAATGTACAAAACCCCAAAACGATCGCTTTTTAAGACAAAAGAAAAAAGGAAAGAAAATCTTTACCATTAAAAAGGCTGAAAAACTAGAATTGCTCTGTTTTTTCCTAGTTTCCTAGGACAACCAACACTTTTATTACTACTACTACTGCCACTACTACTACTACAACTTCTACTTCTACTACTTTTAGTACCACTACTATACTGCTACTACTACTTCTACTACAACTACTAGTACTACTACTACTACTACTACTACTACTAGTACTAATACTACTATATTACTTACACTACTACTAATACTGCTACTGCTACTACTACTACGACTACTACTTTACTACTACTTCTACTACTACTACTATACTACTACTACTACTACTATTACTTCTCATACCTTTACTCTTTTCCATCACATTTAACTCCACAGCATACGGCAGGCATTGTATTTCCATGAGATCTTTTTTATGATCAATGTCTAATTACCTTTAAACTGAGGGAACTACCAAAGATATTTTGAAGAAAAATTTTCTGTAGGTGTCAATTAAAAAAAAATATGTTCATGTAAAAAAAAATCCTCTGCAGTTTCTGTCTGTATTCCCATATGTTTTGTATTTTAAGAGTTTGTAACATTTACCACCAAAATAAAGGACCCATTGCAAATAAGAAATGTTGTTTGTCGTTTATGTTTACCATTCGTCTATTTCGTATATTTGTGATTTGCTTAATATACCAAAACATGAATTCTGAAATAAAAATTACTGGAACTTTCAAGAATGTGTACCTGGAATTCGAAAATAAAAATGCCTATATATTTAATTCTAAAACTTGTAAATTATTCAGTCTTAAATTTGTAACATAATAGCTCACTGTAAGAAACTATGATGCAATTGTGGTATGTTCCAGAAAGATTTTAAGATATAAAAAATCAATTACAAAATAGTGTTATATAATGTGGATTGTTAATTTATTTATTTATTCAGTCATTACTTTGAATGGTGAGAGCTACATTATATAAGTTATGCTTTCGAGTACATCACCCAATTTCTACCAATTTCAAGGTCACTGTTTGAAGATAACTAAATAATTTGCTTTCACTAATCACTTTCACTAAATGTTAATTCTCAGATAAATTATAAAAAGTTATTGTATGTAATGGTAGTTTGAAGTATTTTTCTGTTTGGAATGAACAAATATGAATTTGAATTCATAGATCTAGTGACCTACACATTCATCTGCTGACTTCAAATATAGTTCTAAAAAATCTTGTTACTTTCCCTCAGACTTTCACTAAACAGGGGAACTTCATTTAACTTCATGCGATTGGTTTATTTTTAACCAATATTTTAACATTCTAAATCATAATAATCAATGGATTGCTATGAGAACCTCAAGACCTTAGCTTGATTTTTCAACTAAAGTTTGTAAGAAATAAAAAAAATAGTTTGATAAATTCATCTTTGACTACCATTATGGCTTTTAATCAGTATTTCAGGGGTTATTGATACATATTCACACCGTGTGAATATGTATCAATAAATGTCAGAGTTCTGGGTATTGAAACTTGTGGCAGGTTTGATACTATATTTTAAACTGTGATTAAAAATATACATTTAAAGGCCAAGTGCGACCCAACAACATGTTGATTTGAAAAATAGTGAGAAAAATTGGAAAAGCATATCACACTAATAATTTGATCAAATTGCAAGTAAAATAATTTATTTACAGCATTTCAAAATGTATCAAATTCTGATTTTATATCTGATTCAGATAAAGTTTATTTATTTATTATTTGTTAAAAATGTTTTTATTTTATTCAAATATATTGTTGTGGGTGGGCTTGCCCTTTAACTTCTTGAAACTCCCTTATTCACTCATGTAAGTAAGGACAGACTCACTTTGATTTCATCAATTTTCTTGGACGGATGCATTTATTACCAAATATTTAGGCAAATCTTTAGGCAAAAATCAGGTTCACAGCAAATTGCAATTGATATTTCATTTACATCATCAAGGTATATATTCATTTTGGAATGTGGTACAATGTACATTATGCCATTTGAGAAAGATCAAAGATTCTGGAAAGAAAAAGTATTAAATAAATCTATAACTATGGGCTAAAACTGATTACCCCAAAATCTATAAAACAATAAATGTTATAGTGGGATACACATTTTGTAAGTAATTTAATAAATATCATTAATTCAACACAGGTGTTAAGAGTGACATTTGGGAATTAGTGAATTGATAAGAAATACATGTATATTTCATTCAAAAAAGTCACGCTAGACATTCAATCAAGCTTATCAGGAAGATCAGCCATAACTTTTCTTAAAATTTCATATGTTGAACATTAGGGCATTTGACGAGTAATCATTTGCATTTTACCCTTTCAGTTAAATCAACTTCTTGTTAAATTGAGAAAATACAAAAAAAAGTTGTTACCTTTCCAAAACTGAACTCTTTCTCTTTTCCTGCTCTTACTCTGAAAATGTTCAAGCCCTTGAAAGCCCATGTATTCTTTTTAATGAATTTGTAAATATTGATCAACAGGTCACTTCTGAAATGATACCAATGTTGAGTGACCAACACATTTATAGTGGAAAAACAAGTGCAACCATAAGGAAAATGTGTTATATCAAATATTCAATTCAATTTCCATTCAAATGGACTGGATTTGAAATGGAATCCCTGCAAGTTTCTATAAAATTTAAAACACATACTTTTAACACACGTGCTCACACAATGAGTAGAATACTGACATACTCACATGATACAAAACAGCACCACCCCCCCCACACACATGGTGGTACATCATACTAAAATCCTTCCTTCTAGTAAGAGATGGTTGTTATAAACTCATGTCAGATTTGATGCTCATGGTGCTCCTACCATTATTATTATCACATGCTTCTACAAAGGCATCACTAATGAATAATACAAAAATTATAACATTTTACATTTAGGGCAATTATACTATAGCAGCATATTCCAGCAATTATAATCCATATGTTTCATATTGTACAAATTACATTTGCATAGTATTTGCATATCTGACAAAGTAGCAATAGCTACCGGTTACACTTCGTAATTCCGAAGGTTCGTAGTTCCGAAGGGTCCTTATTCCGAAGGTTCGTAATTCTGAAACACATAAATTGCCTATACCTCGATGTTTGTTAATCCGAAAACGTAAAAGGGTTCGTTAATCCGTGCATTTGTGCCGTTATTCCGAAGGTTCAATAATCTGAAAACGAAATAAGGTTCGTTGTTCCGCAGGTTCGTTTATCCGAAAGCAAAATAAGGTTCGTTGTTCTGAAGGTTCGTCAGTCTGAAAACGAAATAAGGATCGTTAATCATTTAGTTTTCGGACTAATGAACCTTCGGAATTACAAACCTCATTTCGTTTTTGGATTCACGAACCTTTGGAATTACGAACCTCATTTCGTTTTCGGACTAACGAACCTTATTTCGTTTTCGGATTAACGAACCTTCGGAATAACGAAGTTTCGGAATTACAAATGTATGCGATGCCTACCCTTTCGTATACTTTTCAAACATTGTTCATTGTAATACCAAAACAAGTTCTAATATTTTCATTTCTATAAAGTATTATATATCATACAATTTCAATTAAAAGTTTTATAATAAATATTTATACATATTCTACTTAACTATAGCTTTCAAACATGAATTTAAATCACAACAAATCCTACGATATAGGCACAAAATCCATTTAGCTGGAAAACTTTTTCAAATTAAAGGTCAAGTTCACCCAAGAAAATTGTAGATTTGAATCAAAAGAGAAAAATCAACCAAACACAACGCTGCAAATTCCATCGAAATGAAATGTAAAATAAGAAAGTTATGACATTTCAAAATTCCGCTTATTTTTCACAAAACAATTAAATGCACAACTCAGCAATATGCAAATGAGAGAATTGATGATGTCCATAACTCACTGTTTCTTTTGTTTTTTTTTGTTTGATTAATACAATATTTCAATTTTCACAAATTTGACAATATGGACCAAATTAACTTATCCATAAACTGTTAAAATAATGGTAATTCCACATGTTCAGGGAGAAATAAAACTTTGTTTCACTTGACAAGGAGGAGAAAATTAGAATATTTCATATAATAACATACAAAAAATAGTGAGTGGGTGACATCATCAGTCTGCCAATTTGCATACCGACCAGGATGTGCATATAACTGTTTTGTGAAATTAAGAGAAACTTTAGAATTTCATAACTTTCTTATTTTACATCCGATTTTAATGAAATTTTCAGTGTTTTGCTTGTTGGATTTTTTTTTTCATATTTTTTTCAAAATAAACTTTTTGTTGGGGTGGACTTGTCCTTTAAGTATGTCCAGCCATTTGTACTTCTTTGCATACTTGGAAAAAAAAAGAAGCAAACACACATACACATAGCTAATTTGACATTAATGTAAAGATTGGATAAAGAGGTATTAATACAAATTGGACATTATTTTCCCTTCATTGATGAGAAGGTATGTCCAAGTTGTAGATACTGTAAAAGAAATGTGAAAGTAACAAAAACACACGGGGAATGATGATTTATGGTCATATATTACCCCTTTGTGCAGCAGTAAGTACATGAATAATAAATATACACACAAAAAAAATTGTATTCAAATTCTATTATACTCAACTGCTTCCCATTGCATATTGGGGGTACATTGGGTACACAAACACACCCCCACACACTCACACACAAATTTACATTGGCACAACCACACAAGTTTATAACATATTTGCAAGAGGTGTGTGGGATATATGAAGACCCACACCCATACAAAAAATATGCACACACACACACACACACAACACAAACCCCGACCCTAGCAAAAAGCACACACCCACACATGCCTTCAAATGAACACCACACAAGTTATTATTGAATGAAAGGCAGTGTATGGGCATGATTTCATATATTTGAAATATAACGAGTACCCAACTTTCAAAAATTTGGTACAATCATTTATTACTTATGTTCAAAATGCATGTAGACTGAATGGTAAATGATCATAGACAGATTTCATACTCATTCAGCATTAGAGCCAATTTTGTGAACTCTTTTGCGCAATGCATAATGCTAATGTCAATGAAAATATACCAAATATTTGCAAGAATATTTAAAAGCCATTTAGAAGTATTGATGACCAAATTAAACCTTATAGAACGAGAGAGAGCTTGTAACAGTCGTCATACAGTCCAATGCCTGAAGGCTTCTCCATGCTCAAATTGGGTGAAAAAAATTATTAAAAAAAAAAACCCCTGAGAATTACACCAGAATAAGATTTTGAATACAACTTTAAGTTATACTTTTCAGGGCAAAACTTTCAGTAAATATTTTCAAATTATAAGAATTTAACAGATTTAAAATAAAAAAAAATGTTATCACAGAAAGCATGGTAAAATAATGGTTGATTTCTGCATGGTAAAACCACAGAAACACAGTGGACGGCAATGTATGTATTTTACAAGGGTTCAGGGAAAACGATTTCAATGCTTTGAGAAAGGTAGAAATGAAGGCATTTACAACCTAACACTCTTAACGCTGGCCTGTGAAGTGGTATATTCAATCAAACATATTGGTTTTACCTGAAGATGGTCAAAAATCACATATTCATTGCATTTGCTTGGTGCCGTGAGATCATGTGCACCATCTCCACCACTCGGGCTCATGGCAGAGAGTCTTCCTGGGGTCTGAAAAGAGAAAAAGCCCAAGGAAAATACGAGGAGTGAAATAGTAAATGTTCAACCTGTTATGATCTTTATAAAGTATTTCAGCCAGTTTCATGATTTCAGTTGTGAACTGTAGTTCACTAAATGCTTATGCACCACAGAAAGGCTGGCTGGGCTAAAGCTAAGGTAATAATGATAACAGGGCGATTCCATGCTAGAAAAATCAGCCATTTTCACAACAGTTTTCAACCTGCTGTCTGGAGAGACATGCAAAAACCTGACAAGCAACAAAAATATGTTGTCCCTATGCGAATTAGAGCTTAAAATGTTGCGTGTCGTATGGTCCCGTACGACACACAACATTTTTACCTATAATTAACCCATAAACATTTTTTTTGTGTTGGTTATAAGTTTTTCACATGACTACCCACTATAGCTTTATCATTAACAAAAAAGAATACTTTATTGCTCAAGCATTCGGCTAGGAAACTAGAAATTGTTGTCCCGTACGACACATATGGAATCGCCCTAACAGTGCCTTGAGCACCCTGAATAGTGGATACATCACTCTACTTTTATCATCATTATCAATACAAGGAAAATGATCGAAAATCAAATGGCAAGACTCCAAAGTGTGCTTATGATGGGTTGAAAATCAAGTGTTATTTTACTTCTAGGGTTGCATTTTGATCACAACTCTTCCTTTTCACCTTTATTTTGTCATATATTAATTTTTCTTTTTAATCTTTAATTTCCGTTCAATGCATTTCTTTCTTTTTATCTTTACGTTCTGAAAATCATTTGTTTTTCTTCAAGTTTTCTTCTTCTTTTACACAACCGACTTCCACTTCTTAAATTCCAACAAAAAAAATAATGGAAGCATGTAGTATCACTCATCAGCCAACTTAATCTAAGGAGAGTTTATAATTTCCTCCTCATTTCCACTCTATTATCATTTCAACATACCATTAAGCATTAAGTCATCTGATTATCGGATCCAACCCTTGGCACCAGTGGAATGGTTACACAGAGTATTACAAAAAAAAGAGGAAACTTTACCTAGATAGATGTCACAATCATGAAATACATTGTGATCATGAATCTATGACAAGAGGCCAAATATTTCATGAATAATATTGTTCATTCATGGCCGATTGCAAACAATAAATATAAGGCATGGCAGATATATGAGTTGTGTAGAAAATCATCTGTGAATCCCAATCTACTAAAAATAAACAGATGAGTTCAAGAAACATAACAAATACAAAAGGTAAGCTAATGAATCAACCCTTTCTTACTCAGGGTTATTGTATTCTATACAAATCTTGATCCATGTTTTGTCCAACTTAGTTTTGACAGTGAAGTTTAAAAGTCTTCTTGCTCATCTATTTGTGAACTATTCTTATCACACTAGCAAGAAAAACTGAATTTTATGATGTCGATTCTCAATGAAAGACTATAAGCCATTTTGTCTGTGTTGATAAAAAACCCTGGGAATCCTGGTTTCCATTTTCATGGGACACACTGTATGCAAATCTACTATTTACATCCACCTGTTATGATTCTTGGCTAAAAATCAAAGCTTTTAGACACAAATCCTGGATGATCTTTAATTGGAATACATTCAGACTTATGGCAAATTCTTAGCCAAATTGACATTTCACCAGCTGCATTAATGGTGTTCATACAACAATAAGTTTGCTGATGTGGTTTACAGTACAATAAGTTTGCTTTCAATAATGATAATAATAATCATAAGCATCCTTTACATAGCGCTTTATACCAATGTTTCTAAAAGATGCATATTAATACCTCAATATTAATAAAGCTATCAATAAGGTACGTTTATGTTTCAAGGAATAAATTCTTGCTGTACCCAGTTACCTCACCTGTGACAAGAATAGAATCAACCCCTCGCCAAAGGAAATTTCACATTGAATAAATGGAAGAGGGATGAGTATTACTTAATGATTAAAAATTTATGAAATGTGGTTCACCATTTACTTACAACAGAATGGCCCAAATTCACAAAGGTGATTTTGAAAACCCAATGTTGCGACCATGGTTTACGCAGATTTCCTGTATAAATTACGCTTATTTTACTGCGTATCGGGCGCGTGTATAAAAAACTTGTCCAATGCTGATGCACGCTTATGTCACAGTGCGCCAAATTGATGCCTGTTACCATGGTTAGATATGCTATTTTATCCATGAGTCCACCGTTTGAAGAGTGGACTCATTAATAAAATAGCGTGGATAACCACGGCAACAAGCCTCAATTTGGCGCACTGTGGCAAAAGCGCGCATCAGCATTGGACGTTTTCATCATATGCGGTAAAATAAGTATAATTTATACAGTAAATCTGCATAAACCATGGATTTTCAAAACTACCTTTGTGAATTCAGGCCAATGAGTCTGTGGATTCAGAAGTGTACCGTAAGTACAACAGTAGGGTGACACACATTGAAAATGCATGGTAAATGACTTTAACTTAGGACCACACTCCACGTATGGAGTAGTGCCAGAATACATAAAAGATATCCCACGGATGGTTAAGGGCAAGGTTTTTAATGTTATGAGAGTCAATCTGAAGAGCTCTACTTTCTTTGACCCCAAGCCGAGGTATACACCAGCATGTAGGGGTTAAAAAACTTATGGTGTCCCAGAACTATGACCTCAGTATTAAAAACAAAAAACCAGTTGATGACCATGTCAAGGGGAAAATCCCTTACAGGACATTTGTTGCATGAATCACGTAAATTTCTTTGTCTCTATAGATAATTATAGGCGGCAATGCATTGCAAAACATTTGTCTAACGCATCATGTAATTTTTTTGTCTTTCATTGTTTAATACAGCTGCGCTTTCCTTTGTGGTTCCCAGGTTAATTATTGTCTAGCCAGCAGAAATGTGAAGAGCATATCAAAGCATGCCGTCAGTGCAAGAATTATGTTAAATGAGGGAATTAAGGGAAAGGTTAAAGATACAATATCCTTGCTTGGGTGTTAAAAGCTTACAGATTTTATTTTTTTTTGAAGATTGGAAAAGTCAAGCAAATGGGTATTGCAGTAGCATAACAGAAGTATACCAGAGCTGCCAACCTGAACAAGAACATTTCAGTATTTTCAAGGTTGAAAATCAGTATTTTGGTGAGGAAATTAGTATTTACACAGGAATACCATAGGAAAACACATAAACTGAAACTTAAGAAATCAGTATTTTGCATGAACCCATCAGTATTCTTCTCTATTTTCAGTACTAAATATGGTAAATCAGTACTACTTGGCAGCTCTGGGTCACTATACCATTGGCTGAAGTTGTAATGTAGAGATACTGATGCAAGGCAAACATTCTTCATTATGGATTATGTTTTTGTAGTGATGCTAGTGAAATTACCTAGGGCCTATTCACACGTGAATCTTGAATCATCATTGTACTGATGATTAAAATTCGTCTTTAGAATCATTGTACCATTCACACATCTACTCAAAAACTGATTCGAATTCCTGAGTGACGGCGGTACTGTGTCCTTGGTGACTTGTCAATCAAACCACTACGTCGCAAATACAAATTACATGGAGTGCATGACAATGGTATCATCTACGGAAGTGCTTGAAAGGTCTTGTAAGCTCCACCCCCCCCCAAAAAAGGATGTTTTGGAAGTCAAGCCTTTCAAAAGAAAATTCATACTGTAATTTGAATGGAACTTAACTGGAATTCACCTCCGGATTAGAATTTGTATTTGTGATTGTGAATAGCGTTCGTGATTCTAATCGTGTTCTAATTTGGTTTCACACATGCTAAAAAAATTTGCCATTTAACTAGCCTTATTTTTCACTGGAATCATCATTCAAATTCCATTTTTTTTTACCGTGTGAAAGGACAGCTAGAAAACAGTAAACCTATCAGATAGTTTGGGTAATATTTTGCCATAGGCCTATATTCAATTATCTGTTATACGCATGCCTTCGCGAATAAGCAATGAGCAAGCTAATGATGTCATATTCCCATTAATATCAATATTAATTTGTATTTAATTATATGAAATTACATTTATACAAAAAAATTTCACCAAAAATGGAAAAAAATTGATTAAAAATTGATTTAGTGTGTAAGGAATTATTGCTGCAACTTACTTTGCTACGAGGGAGACGTCATTTTCACATATTCGAAGATATGAAATATTTATGATTTTATGTAACAGCATAAGAAAAAAGAAAGTGGGAACATCACATCTTCGGCCCAACTATTGCATATTCACTGATGCATACATATTAAACTGTTTTCACAAAATATTGCTGAACTTTAAATTTCAATAACTTTATTGGTTATCAAATTGTATTCAATTGAATAATAAATGTATGTGATAAACTCACCGAGAACTCTTTGGACATTGTCAAATTTGGAATGTGATGCTTTCAGAACTACCAAGTCTCACGCATTATGCGTGAGACTCAAGCATTTTGGACTCTTGTTCATCCCCTCAAATCTCTGTCTCACGCAACTATCACAGCCTATCCCCATATACATTGTATACAATGTCTGTGATCTCACTCAGATTCTCAGAAAATCTCACGCATAGCTGGTCTTTGAACTTGGCATCTCTGTGCTTTAGGTTTGTCAGATTGTCATTTGCACAAGCTGAAGTTATTATTTTTTTTTCAATTTTTGGTGGTTTCCTTTCACAATCTGCTGCCTAATTCTGCTTCACTGGATAAGCCATGCAATGCATGGGGATTCCCCAGGGTCAATTTTTTTTTAATTTCCAGGGCTCTTTTGAGAAGGGTCCCGTAACACAAAGGTAAGCGATTGATCGTACGCTTGATTTTCACGACTGATTGTGCATTGTAGTCAATGGAATCAATCATAGGAAAATGTGCTACGATCATTGCTAATTTTTGTGTTACGGGCCCCAGTTCGGAGGTAAATCCCTAAGTAATTTTGAACTGGTCAATTGGTACAGAACCACAAAACTGAATCAAAACCACACCTCCACAGATGAGAGTGAGAATAAAATTTGAAAATGATAACTGTAAATATATTTACCACGATTGAATCAAATCCTACAGGAGCTGTTAGCCGGAATCTATCTTTCTTGATCACAGATTCAGTTCTGCCAAGGCCAGCTTCAACCAGAATCATTTTACCCAACTGAAAAGCAAAGCACAAAGAAGGATACTATCTTGATAAACAAAATATGTGGAAGAGCCGTGGTGTAGTGGTTCTGACTGTCGCCTTGTAAACAGAGGGTTGTGTGTTCGAATCCCACCGCGGTCTAGCGTCCTTTGGCAAGGCGTTAATCCACACTTTGCCACTCTCGACCCAGGTGCTAAATGGGTACCCGGTAGGATGCGAATATTGTGTTTGATTTTGCCAGCGCCATTATGAGACTGCGATGAATGCAAGGAATGCTCCCCAGGGAGTGGAAATTGTGCACTTTTCGTGCGGGATTGAAATGAATCCAATGACTGGGGTAATAATATGCTGTAACGCGCTCTGGGCCATTCTGGGAAATGCGCTTTATAAAAATTGGCTATTATTATTATTATAATATCTATTAACCATTTGATTTTCTTTTCCCATTAGCTCAATTACCATTTCATCCATTTTTCATTTAGACTATGCCTATTTTTTTTTCCAATATCCATTTGGTAAATTGTCCCATATCGATTCAGTCTAACACACACTACTAAGAATATGGTTAACTGAACTGTTTATAAACCAAAGTTTCGTTTTAAATAATGATAAGTAGGCAAAGTGGAAATTCAACCAAAGGAGCATTGAAGGAGATTAAGTAACAAGTGGAATGCCCCTGGCGGTCTCACCTGCATCACGCGATTCAATATAGCAGCAGTGCTGACTTTGCAAACTACTGTAAAATAATTATTCACAAAAACACCATTCATATAATGATATAATACTACGTTCATTGATATTTGACCTTGATCATGTGACCTAAAACTTGTCAGAGATACTTTATTACCCCTATATCCTCATTTCATACACTATATCTATAGACTCTGAAAGTTATGACAGCAATCTAATAATTACCTCTAAAATTGCCAGTTCAATGACCTTAAATGACCTGTGACTTTCGTCATGTGACCTGAAACTCGCACAAGATGTTCAGTGATACTTGGTTATTCTTATGTCTACATTTTACATGTATGAACTAGTCCAATACACTTACACAGAAATAATGGTAATTCAACAAATACCCCCAACATGGCCAAAGTTCATTGACCTTAAATGACCTTTGACCTTGGTCATGTGACCTGAAACCCAAACGGCATGTTCAAAGATACTTGATTATTCTTATGTCCAAGTTTCATGAATCAGATCCATAAAATTTCAAATTTATGATGGTAATTCAATAATACCCCCAACTTGGCCAAAGTTCATTGACCCTAAATGACCTTCGACCTTTAATCATGTGACCTGAAACTTGCGTAGGATGTTCAGTGATACTTGATTACTATCATGTCCAAGTTTCATGAATCAGATCCATAAACTTCAAAGTTATGATGGTTATCCAACAGATACCCCCAATTTGGCCAAAGTTCATTGACCCTAAATGACCTTTGAACTTGGTCATGTAACGTGAAACTCAATCAGGATGTTCAGTAATACTTGATTAATCTCATGTCCAAGCTTCATGAACTAGGTCTATGTATTTTCCAAGTTATGATGACATTTCAAAAACTTAACCTTAGTTTAAGATTTTGATGTTAATTCCCCCAACATGGTCTAAGTTCATTGACTCTTAATGACCTTTGACCTTGGTCATGTGACCTGAAACTAAGGCAAAATGTTCAGTAATACTAATTTGGTTAAGATTTGGTGTTGACGCCGCCACCGTCGGAAAAGCGGCGCCTATGGTCTCACTCTGCTTCGCAAAAATGAGAGAGTTTTAAAACAAAGAATTGTATAGACCAAACACGTATTAGACCAAACTGATAGAGGCCAAATGGGTTTAGCTCATTTGTTATTAGACTATGTAAGTAGACAACCAACTGCTTGTACACAAGTGAATATAAACCACAAAATAGAAAATAATGAAAATTATTATGAATTATTGACTTTTAAAAAGCATTAATAATTCTTCAAAGAAGGGAGACATCAATGTTGCCTGCCCCCATCTTATTTCTGTAAGAATGCATGAAAAAGCTTAACTTTGCTAGTTAAGGCACATAACATGCTTGCTGCATTAAGGAAGTATATAAAGAAATACATGGTTGTCATTTTCCAACAACGACCACATTGCTTGATCTTGATCTCATGTTTCCTCGGCTTCCTCCATTTCCCGCAAAACATCAACATCATAAAGGTATTGAATGTTCCAGCATCTGCTAGGCATGCTAGAGTAGAACATAATGCGTTTCCCCAGCTTCCCTGTGACCTCTGACATGGCAAGGTAGGATTCTGATCATCAGACACTCCTACGCACCTCAGACAAGGTAAGAGAGAAAGACCTAAGGTTTCAGGGGCCAATCAATAGGCATGAAAGAAATGGAATAAGGGGGCGATACTTCCCAAGGAATACTTAAAGGTCAAGTTCACCCCAGAAAAATGTTGATTTGAATAAATAGAGACAAATCCAACTAGCATAGAACTGAAAATTTCATCAAAATCGGATGTAAAATAAGAAAGTTATGACATTTTAAAGTTTTGCTTATTTTTCACAACAGTGATATGCACAATTCAGTGACATCCAAATAAATGAGGACAGTCAATGATGTCCTTCACTCACTATTTCCTTTTTTTATTGTTTGAATTAAACCATATTTCATTTTTTTAACATTTGACAATAAGGACCAACTTGACTGAACCATATAGTATTAAAAATGCTAATTCCACAGGTTCAGCGAGGAATTTATCATTGTTTCACTTGACAATGAGGAAGAAAATGAGAAAATTTCATATTTCATATAATAAAGTACAAAAGAAATAAAGAGTGGATGACATCACCAGTTTCCTCATTTTCATACCGACCAGGGTGTGCATATTACTGTTTTGTGAAATTAAGCAAAACTTTAAAATGTCATAACTTTCTTATTTTACAACCGATTTTGATGAAATTCTCAGTGTTATGCTTGTTGGAGATTTTTCTCTTTTTTATTCAAATTGACTTTTTTATTGGGGTGGACTTGTCCTTTAAGAGGGGGGGGGGGGGTGGTAGGCCTATATACCATTTCCCAAGGGGGATAGTACATACTATTTCCCAAGGAGTACTAAGGTGGATAGAATATACTATTTTTCATGGAATAATGTTCGAAGGGGAGGGGGATACTATATGGGGCAGATTGTAGGCTTATATACTATTTCCAAAGGAATAACTAGAGGGGAATATTACTTTTTTCCTCAAAGGAATATCAAGGAGAATAGTATATTTTATTTCCCAGTTAAGGAATTATGAAATTGTTGTAGTATCATCCATGGTAGTATACTATTATTCAAGGAACTCCAAGAGGGGAGATGAATAATCTATATCCTAGGGAATAAGCATGCAAAATAAGGGCATTTAAGGTGACTGTACATATATTTCCAGACCGATATAACCTGATTCTCAGTTGGAAATCAAAGTCTGCAGATTATCTGATTCAAATCTCACTGCAGATGTACTTTCTTTTGATTAACAATGAATCTATGTTTCATCATTCTTTACCCAAGAGTATCCTTTAATTTTACACCTTTAAGGGCATAATTGTAGTCAAGTAGACACAAGGGCAATGTCTCATTGAAATAGACTGTAGTCAGCAGACACAACCTGACCTCTGTTAAACAAAGCAAACTGATCTTAAAACTGATTTTATAATTCACTGCATAAAATCTATGCAATCAATTATATAAAAGTGATCATTAAAAGGAATCAATATTTTTGTCCATTAAGGGGGCCTAGTCATCGGAAATCCAGCATTATCAGTACTGTTTCCTAAACTTGCAGGGATTTTGACTGTTAAAGCACAGCCCTCTGAGAAAACTTCTATCACCAGAGATTTTGATCCAAGCTTTTACCTTTATGACATTCAACCTTTTCCAACAATTATGAATTCCTTGAAAGTTGTGTGACATGTATGTTCACCTTGACCTTTCTTTAGATGACTTTACCCTCCTAAAACTGGTGTGACTCATACATTTTTCCTATTGGTGACAAGACCAGAGAACAAGCAAAGAAATAGCAATGATAGAACTTTTTTTCTCCTGTCATCTGGTCATCTGGGCCTGGTGACACAAACCTTAATGATTGATCCATACAGTACTATGTTGCAATTTTTAGTGATATACACTGCTCATTGTCTTTTTAAAAATTATAAATAGGACAAGAACAAATAGAAAACAAGAACGATTGGAAAGATGACAAAATGAAAAAAAAGAACAGAATAAAAGAAGAAAGAGACAAGAAGAAAAAAAATTTAAATCAAAAAGAAATAAGACAAAAAAGCTGTTCCATTTATATGTTGGATATCTTTAAGTTGAAAAGTGCAAGTAACAAGTGCTAATGGTAATCCAAGGCAAATTCGTTTAGAACTACAAATCGTGTTTGCTTTTACTTCACTGGTGGTCTCGCCCGATTGCGTTTGCAGGTTTGTCCAGAAAAATCTTATCATTCAATCCAGAGATTTCGCTGTGCATGTTAACCCAAAATGTTGCACTACTTTGAGAAGGTGTCACTCGACATTATACCCAACATTAATATTGATTGTATATTCAGCAATGGATTAACAAGGAAGCGCTTAAATGAAGTAATTACATGTAGGATGAAACACAAGGTTTTGGAAGTGCGAGGGGGAGGGGGCACTGCTATTACAAGATGGATAATGTGATTGTAAAAAGAAGCATGTAAAAAGGGTTGTTTTTCTCGGTCAGGTGACAAAAGGTGGTTTCAAACCGCCTTCATCACAAGAATCCATGTTAAATTACGAGAACCTTCTCAGGCTAAAGAATACCCATTAAATATTCCCGGGTCCCGAATGCAGGAATATTGCCCCAAAACATACCCTTCGGGATAAGTTCCTTATGTTGTGGTCTGATAAGTAAGCAAGGCCTGTGATTTAAAACAGCTAACTTAGCAGCCGCCCATGCACTCTAAAAACAAACCAGTAAAAAATGACTAGTTACTAGGGTCAGCTGGTTGCAACTGTTATTCTAGTCATATTTAACTATTTTCTAGTCGTATTTTACTCAGAACAGAGTTATTTCTGACTAGAACACAAGTCAGAAATGTGACTAGCATATCAGTTGCACCCAGCTGACGACTTATCTAATCAATTTGACTGATAATATGTTTTAAGAGTGTGGCGCCCACCGTCAACTACATGCTGGACTAAAAGTTCCTGGAATTTGCTTTCACACTGCCAAAATACCTGCAACCTCAGAAAAATCCATGCGAAAGTTTTCTTAATTTTCACAAGTACAGTACCTATCATTTAGAGGGTATTTTATTTCAGTTAGATTGCTTTCACACAGCAAAAATTATTTTTTATTTATTCATTATTATTATTATTATTTTTTTTGGGGGGGGTTCTGATCGAGAAATTTACCCAGATCAACCCCCCCCAAAAAAGGATCTTCACTACTATTCAAATGGTGATTTATGTCTGGAAAAATTTGACAGGCAAAAAAAGAGAAAGATGGTCCTCACTGAGTGTACGGGAATGTGAATTATCAATCATTCTTGCAACTAAAAATTTTACCATTCCTTATTACCTTGTCAAAAAAAAGTCTTGAAGGTTTCAAAAACCCTAAATCTCCAATGCAAAGAGTCAAGGAACCAATGGATAAATAACAAGATTAACATGAGAGAAAAGAGAGTTACAGAAATATAGAATGATAAGAGAGAGTGAAAAAAGTCCTAAGCCCATTTGATTAACCCCTTACTGCTGTATTTGACAACATAAAGAATCAGTGACTTCACTGATTATTTGTTATAAGATGTACATACATACATACATACATACATACAAACATACATAAATACATACATAACAGGTACTACTGAAATCCTTGCGCACGATTGGCTCAGAGCAAATTTTTTAAAGTAAAAATCACTGACAAAATGTTTTGTGAAACACTCTCCTGATGTCGGTTAAGTTTCCTTTAGGAAGGAATAGCTCATGTTCACATACCAACATGAAATACAAGGGATAATGTGGGATTCCGTTCATAGGAGAGCTATTTTGTTGCTCAGGGCCTCCTTTTTTTATCTCATATCTTCTTTCATGTTGGAGAACAATAACTATGTTCACTTTGCCACAATTTTTAGTCAGGGTTTACAATATCAAACCAAGTATATTTTCTGTATTAAACTAGAAGCAAAGCAAATGTAGAGCGGGTGCTGGGAGAATTTATTCAGCTGATCGGGTAAAAAAGGTTTGATGGTCTCATCATGTTGGAATGGAGGCAGTGGTCAAAGAAATGTCTTGCTGCCGGGTCACATCCTGTACGGAAGGACCAGAAAACCCCAATTTGTCGGCCATCTTGGATTTTTCATAAAAATAAATTATTTTCATATTTTTTTGCACAGACAATGATGCACAACTACAATGCGATCGCTGGCATACCTTTCAAGAGAGTACAATATAGACTCAATCAGTCTTGCCTCGCCTTTGTTGGTGTGACTAGCACGCATAAATGCATGTAATGTGCATAGCGATAGAAAGGTTTATATTACATATGTGGGTATGAGGGCAAAATTAAAGCAACTTTTATGTTACTGAAGCCTCTTGGAAAATTTAGAGGAGGCATTGCTCTGCATGTTGCATGCAATTACATTTGGTCATCTTAAAGCATAGTCTCACAAGAGCCTGTCGAAGGTATCCCATCCTTTTCCGTAGTTTGACTATTAATATCTTTCTTTTGGAGGCCAAATGTGGCAAAATGATGTTTCAGCTAGGTAGAAAAACAATTTTCATTGTTTTAAACCACTTGGAGATGAAAGGGTAGACTTTTTCTATCTGCTACATATAAAGCATTGTTGGCACATCGAAGCCAACCCCCCTCAGGGAGTTGCCAAAGTCAACCTCCCCTTTTCCGTATTTTGCCAATTTATGAAAAAATCTGCAAATTTTGAGCCCTCACTGAGGTAAAAAGTTGTTTCTGCTATATAGCAATCCACTTTCTTTGTTTTAAAACCCATGGAAACAAAACAGTAGTCTTTCCTCTATCAGTAACATATAACAAAGTGCTGGCACATTAAAGCCTATCCCCTCAGGGGGGTTGCCGAAGTCACCCTCCCCTTTTCCATATTTAGCCAATTTATGGGAAAAGCTGCCAATTTGGAGCCCTTATTGAGGTAAAAGGTGTTTCTGCTATACAGTGCGTCCCAGAAAAAAATGTAACTGAGATTCAGTGTAATTTTTTGCTATCATGATCATAAATTTGCTTCATGAATCGTACATGAACGGAAAGATATGCTTCACTTCTTTTATTTAAAGTCCATCTCAACTGTCATAGTGCACGCATGACTGAGTTAGAACAATGGAAAGTGGTGTTTATTTGCATGGGCATATTGCAGTTTTGAATTAGTTATTCTGGCTTTTAATGCTGTCTATTCAGAAAACAGAGATCATGGCTGAAATAGCCATCTTTTCTTCTTTTCATACGAGACATCATGCGTAAAATATGATTGACACATTGTCGAGAAAAAGTTGCCTGAAAACACGCTCGATTACTACCTATTTTCCCAGCAGACATTGGGCTAACAGTGAATGGGCTAAAGGTTTGCGCCGGGGAAGGAATCCTTTAATGTTGTAATAGTAAATATTTTGATTGTGACATGAAAATATGCTAAATTTATACCTATTCGACAATCATTGAAAAACAAGCATTTCTTTTACAATAAAGCGGAAGACAAGAGACTAGAAAATGCGGTGAGTGCGATCTTACAGATGGCTTGAATGTGATGTTGTTTGGATTCTTTCAAACTTGTAAAAACTGGATGAGGCAGGGTCAGCAGAATGTTGGATGGGGGTGACCCACTTAAAAAAAAAGCCTTCCGAGCCAAAAAACGTCTTTCTCCTCATCTCCTCTGCACTTGCAAAAACTGATGCAACCTTTTCGGCTTTGCCACATCCGCTGCGAACTGTAGCGACAAATAAAATGACTGAAAGAAGCTTGAGATAAAAAATAATTACTATTGCAACATTGAATTCCCATTACCATAGAATCCAGCCCAAGAAAATCGTATTTTGCCAATTTAAGGGAAAATCTGCCAATTTGAAGACCCTGAAGAGGGTAGGCGCCGATGTGCCAGCACTTCTGTATTATGAAGTTGATTTAAAAAGTAAAAGTGACTTTACTTCATAGCAGAAACATCTTTTTGCCTCGATGGGGCTAAACACTGCAATTTTTCCGATAAAGAGGGAAAAGAGGGAAAATAGGCAAAAAATTCAGCAGCTCCTGAATTGAGTAGCGTCAATGTGCCAGCACCTTTTTGCATGTAGCTGATAGAAGAAACCCTTTTCTTTCATATTTGAGTGGTCTCAAAAAATAAAAAAGGCTTTACTATATAGCAGGAGTGCCCTTTTGCCTGAATGAGGGTGTAAAAAATTATTTTTTCAATGAAGGGGAAAAAGGACAAAAGGGTGTGCAGACTTTGGCAGCCTCTGATGGGGGTAGGCTTTGGTGTGTGAGCACGCCTTCATAATTATGTAGCTAATGGAGAAAATCCTACCTTTTTTTCCAAGTAATTACAAAACAACAAAAGTGACTTTTCTGCAAAGCAGAACCGCTTTGTCTCAATGGGGCTCCAAATTTGCAATTTTCCAATAACTTGGCAAACTACAGAAAAGGGGAGGGTGACTTTGGCAGCCCCCAAGGGGGGTAGGCTTCAATGTGCCAGCAATTCTTTAAATGTAGCACATAGAAGGAGGTCTACTCTTTCATCTCCAAGTAGTTTAAAACAATAAAAGTGGCCTAACTACATAGTAGAAACACTTTTTCCTCAATGTGGCTCCAAAAGGCGAATTTTCAAAGAAATGTGCAAAATACGAAAAAAGGGGTTGGGTAGCTTCGGCAGCCCCCTGAGGGAGTAGGCTTTGCTGTGCCCTTACTTCTTTATATGTAGCTGACAGAAAAAAGCCTACTTTTTTGTCTCCAAGTGATTTCAAGAAAATATATATAGTTCTATAATCATTAATTCATACATTTCGTCCATGAATCGTGTACTTTTTTGGTTATTTAATACTTAAATTTAATTACATTTACTTTATTTCTTTGTATAACATATTGTAAATGCTCTTGTATTGCATTGTATTATTTCAAACACAATCTTTTAGATATTACTCTGATTTTTATCTCATCTATAATATATTATTGATTTACATGTATTTATGTTTTTAATGTCAGGACCATGATGTAAAACAGTTTTTAACTGATCTTGTCATCCTGTATAAATATATTTGAATAAATAAATAAATAAATAATGAATTTTTTTTTTCTTCATATTTTTCAAAAGATATTAACTGGACTGTCCAGAAAACAATTGCAATTGACTTCTACCATCTAAATCATTATGAAATGAGTATTCATTTAAGATTTTTCCATTGCCTTTACAAATAATAAGAAAATAATTGATTTTCATGAAAAGTTCAAAATGGGGGCCCTCTGGGCCTCCCGTAGAGGATATGACCTGGCAGCAACACATTTTCTTGACCACTGCCTTCATGCCAACATGATGGGACCATCACACCTTTTGTACCCAAATCAGCTGAATAAATTCTCCCAGCCCCCCCCCCCCCTGTCTAATGTATATAGACAATAACAAACAAGAATGTTTAGTTTGACCCTCTACTCTGTAAACTTCCATTCACGAGTGGATACCATGCGTGACCATGGGGTCTCGAAAAGCAACCTGAACACGAAATTTCCATATTCTGAAAATGTACCCCTTAACAAGTATTGGCATGTGAAACCCTACCCTTAAAGATAAATTCCAGTTTTGGTAATGATCTCAAAATGACTTTTTACAGAATCTAATATAATGACCATCCAAGTGACTGTTTGTATGAATAAAAAATATGTGCCAAAGGATTCTGGAAGAAATTGTATAATTGCTGAGAAATAAGCAAAATAAGCGCAGATTCGGTCACTTCCGTCGGGTCTTTATTCCAGCAATAATAATACACTGTCCCACGTGTGCCTATCTGTGTTGGTGATCTTCAGTGTGAACATTTTTCAGTGTAGATTTCAAGATTTCACAAAGTTCAGTTTATGTAACTGTACCAGATCTAGATCCTCGATGATATTCTGACAATTAAGCCTGGTTTTACAGACTTTCTCATGAAATCAGTGTTTACTGCAACTACTGGCATTTCTCTTTAACATGTATTGGAAACAAAATGATACTCTTGGCAAATATTCCCTGAAATGAACCCCTAAACAAGTACAGGAACGTTTTATTGTTACGGGTCCTTCGGTCGTCAGCTTTATCTTATTTGGTTTATTACGACCCCACCTTCTACACCTCGTGCAAATCGGACTCTAAACACAAAGTGTTGAGGCAAAAAGGACATCCTTTATAAAACATTTTAATTTTGTTTTATCATCCCCGGAAATTCGACCCTAAACACGTAATTTTCCAAGCGAAATAGATACCCTTTTTTCATTATTTTTTTTTTCAGTGTTTTTTTTGTCGTGCATGGTATCCACTCGTCAATGTATGTGGCCCCCCGGGACTATTGGTTTCCGTGTCACTTCGAGCTGGAGGTACTAGTAATCTTTCCTCAGGTTGGCTTTGGAAAGAAAGCTACACACAGCTTACCTCAAATGTGACAGTTTGCCCATCTCCTTCACCAACAGATGACTCCTTTCATCTTCAGAAAAAGCAAGCAAGAGAAGGGAAGGGGGTGGGATGGGATAGAGCTTGTTCCCAAACACCGTCCATTAATTGGCTTTGGGCCAGTGGGTTTGAACTTAGAAACTTGCACCTGCCAGTTAGCCAAAGCCAAGAAGTCTCATTTGATCAGCCACCAAACCACTTGGTGGCACCAAAGCTCGTTGTGTCTCGGCTATTCCCAACAATGCGATAGATCTGCTTAAAATAACTGCTTTGTTTTGCCTTGCATGAAATCATTTGATACTGGTAAACGGTCGGAAATTGGAAAACGGAAATGGCTCAATAAACTCAATTACTCTGAATTTCTGGCGGAGTAAATTCCGCACACCAGTCTCATGTTGGCTCTAGATATAAATGGATGCACTCTTCTCTCTGTTGAGAAAAAACATCTTCAGGGTAGCATTTTAAGAGACAGCAGTTATATGCTACTGTAATCCTTGCATCTCATTGGCTCGGAACAAATTAGTCAGTGAAATAACTATTTGCATCATGGAAAAGCACCCCAGAACTCTTAAGTCTGGGCCAATAGAAGAAGGAAAGAATTCAAACCCAAGTCTTGTACATCACAAAACCTTATCGTAATTAATATGTCAGGTTCTCTAACAGGTAAATTGACAATCCGTCTACTGCCAACTAGTTCAGTCCTCTAAGGGTGTTTCAAAAAGCTATGTGTAAAGTTCTGCATCACTTTATTAATGGCTTGACTGTACACTGGCAATAGGGATGCCTATGTTGTTTCATGGATGCTGAGACACAAACCCGGGGGGGGGGCACTCGACCAAAAAAGTAGTAGGGATATGCCCTGGGCGAGACAGTAAACGGGGGCCTCGGAGCAGACTAATTGTAAAAAGGAGGGTCCTTGGAATGGGCTTCGGAATTACAAATGTTTGTGAAAACGGGGTCATTGGAACAGGTCACCTGCATTTGAGTGCGTATGCATCCCTATGGAACGGGCATACGTGCATGTAGCTACGTGCATGTAGCTAGCCCGGCGATAGTCGGACAGCGCTCTGCGGCCGCTTTTCACCAAAATTGTGGCTCATTGTAGCGGATCAATGCAACCGGAATGGTGTAATGGAAAATATACAAAGCTTTGGAGCGGATTTCTTTCTTCTTTTTTTCACGATAAGAAGAAAATGATATGCTTTGGAGTGGCTTTCTTGTTCTTTTTCTCAATAAAACAAAAATGCTATGCCTTGGAATGGAAATTTGAGTGTAAAATGGGGGTCCCCTCCGCGGCACATACCCACTATGCATTATATACTGGGTGCCCCCCCCCCCCCCCGGGGACACAAAGAAGTAATTGCAAAATGGCAGTGCCAGGACAATCAAGATCATTAAAACATGTTTCCAACAACCAATTGGAATTGTTATTTCAAATTTGCAATTGATTGTATAACTTTGTGTATTAGGGGTTTTAAAATAAATACCAATAGATTTCAAGAAAACCTTAATGATTTTATTACAAAAAATAAATGATAGTTGATGACTCCATCAACAATAATCAATAAATGTGAGTCTCACCTTTTGGATTGTTTTTAATGGAATAATCCTGATTATATATTTGGAAATCTATTAATTCATCAAAACAATTTCAGGAGTATCCTCTTACCAGAAGTCTGTCCAAGTACTGCATATATTCACTTCCTTTATCCTCCATGGAAATCAACTTCAGACTGTTATGTAAATCAAAATATCTGAACAGAAATTATTTTGTCCGCATTTTCTGGATAAAAGATGCCTTTTTATAATTTTCATATTTTTCATTCTTCTACAGATTTTGGATGTAGCCCTAATTATATCCAAACCATTTAAATGTATAATGCTCATTTGAACTTGGGAACTACTTCCTTTAATAATTAAAACTAATGAAAACAGGAAAGAGATTCGAGTTATATCAATCATTTCTTGAGAACATTTTGTTTGTGACCTTTAGGTCTGTTCCAATCTGCAAGTCAACATCTGCTCCCAAACTCAACAAACCTTTCTTTAATTCCATACTTTCCTACCAAATCACAAGAGTTGCCGAGAACAGTGCATTAAAATCAGGTTTCTCCGTATCCTCAGTTGGGAGCTACATCGTCTGGAAATCCATGCCATCCGGACGGACGGCTTTCTGTGCATACAAGGTCCTTTTGCACTAAAGGTCGCATGCACATGATTTTTGAAAGCAGAAACCATGGATTACTGCAATGCAAAACTGATGAACACGATGATAGATGAGTTTCAAAGTCCTAACCCTTTATTTTGGTGTCTTCCGACAATGGTGGAATCACAAACCATTTTCAAGGAATCTCTCTCTGATGGACTTCAAGCTGAACTTGAACTGCCCTATATTTCAAGAGATTTTTGACGGGAGCAAGTAAAAAGAAATGCTTGAAGCTATCCCTGGGCTAGCTCTAAAAGGGATGTTGCTTAATGCTCAGCTAAAGAGAAGATCTCTTACGTTCTCCTCTGTCAGTTTTCCCTGAAGCAGGATTATTTACTATATATGGGAGATGATATTTCAAAAGAAAAAGAGATAGAAAGGCATAAACATGCAGAATGGGGTCTCATCTTCATTATAAAATTTGTTATGGCAGCACTCCTGATATTTTGATATCAAAAATTCACATGAATTGTAATATTTAATATCCCTTGTGTAAAAGTATTGTTGGATATGTAAATATTAACTTTTTCTTTTAAAAGTATGATAAGAATATGTTTTAATAGATTTCACTCCACCTTTAAAGGTAAGGTAGAAACTACAGTATTCATAGATTATAAACAAAAGTATGATAAGAATATCTTTTAATAAATTTCACCCTACTTTTATGGGTAGAGTAAATACTAAAAAAACAATCTGAATCTTGGGAAATCTTGACCTTAACTTGGAAAACTATAGTTCACCTCATCTTTTCCAGTTTATCACCCTGAACTAACAGTCATATGAGTGATGAATCTTGATACATATTTTTTTTCAAGTTTCATTAAATAGGATTTTTGTCAAGTTTCATTAAATAGGTATTTAAACTGTTAAAATCTTGCAAAAAAAGTCTAAAATAAGATAAGCTTTTTAAAGTTGTATGTATTATTGTTATACTTACCATGTTTACACGCTAACCTGGCTCGCAAGGGCAGACACGAGAATTATTCCCTGTGTAAAAAAGGAGGTCATGTCTGCCCGAAATTGGCACGCATTTCATGGTGTAAATTTTATCCACTGATCTGTTTTTTTGCCCTGCAAATCTGATCCATGAGCTGGGGCAGCATTTTAACACTATGCAGGACAATCCGTGAGCTGGGGCAGCATGTAAACACGGTTAACTGCTTCAAGAATCAGACAAAGATTCAGAATGCAAAAAAATTGTAATTTTCATCACTTCCTTATTGATTTTGGTTGTTGCTGGAGTTTGCTACTTTAATAAAATGCATCAGTAGAAGAAACATTAAGAGTGTTAATAGCTCCATGTTGAGACTGACTAAACAGAAATGATTGAAAGATTGGATAGTATGGCGAACTGAAAAAACAGCATATATGTATCACAATAATAAATGTCAATTGCTGGCAAGAGAGACAGGGGTGGGGTGAGAAAGATGACTTTTAATCAAAAAAATACATCATTTTACAGAGACAATGGTAGAAACAGAAAAACATAAAAACAATAAGTTAGAGGAAGGTTATATACAAGGTGGGGGAGGGAAGAGGATTTTTTTTCAATCAAAGAAACATGTCATTATACCCCTACCACGGTAGATACAGAAAAACAGAACATTAAGGTAAAGGATGGTGACATACAGTAACAATTAAGCTAGCCCAGATCTATACCGCTCTAGAAATTAAAAACAGTCCTCAAGACAAAGAAATAGAGGAGAAACAAGCAGGAAAAAAGGTCTCTCCCCTTCTTAAAGGCCACCACATTTCACGTCTTGAGTTAGAGAACAAGCTATCGTTTGGAGAGGAAAGATTGAGAATTCCACATACAATTGGTGAAAACCTTGTCATTCATGTTAGCTGACCCGAAGACTATATAGGTCATACCACCTATAGAATATCCATCAGTGAGGAGAAAAAAGTAGGGTCCCATGGCGTGAGCCTCGGTGATCTCACCAGCGACAACTGTAACCTATTTTCCTCAATGTCTCCACCTTCTTACAGCATTATCGAACATTAGAACATTGCGTGTGCTTCGTGCTCTCTGAGGCATTGGGCGTTGATGGATAATTCAAATAAACAGAAATTAAATTATTGCATGAAATCACCTCACATGGCAAAAAAACAAACACATTCCTAAAAAGGGGAACTATGTGTAAATTGATTCCTTTGCCGCCCGACCTATATCTCCTTTTCTTTTATAAATATAACAAAATGGCAGAAAAGGAGAACATATAAAAGAAATCCAAGAGGAAACAATATGAATATCTTTCATCTTGAAAAGTTGCCAATGATCTCTTTGTCTGTAAAATTGAAATAAAAATGACAGACGGAATGTAGTCACAGGTCTGAATTAAATGATTACCAGTAATATGAAATGAAATCAAAACCACACCCAGACATTCATGTGCAACCATTTTGGGGGGTAAATGTCTCAATCAACTGTCAAGTAAATACAACAACAAGACAAAGTACCACCCGGATTAGGCGAACATGATACCCAGCTTTGTGCTTGATAGTAAGGGCAAATTTTCATACTTAATTACATTGATTATTATGTGAAATCATGCATACTGTACGACCAATCACAACAAACTGTGCAATTGATTGCTAAGTTTTGTGTTACAGGCCCCAGGGAGTGTCGTATGAAGTGATTTGTCAGTGAATTTCAATTAAAACTGTAACAAGACACTGAAATCCGATCGTCTGAAAAGCTGGAAGTAATCAGTGAAAACGATGAAAAGATGCTTCTCATAAATACCTCGCAGAACTAAATATTTATAGCAAAATCTATAGATATTAAACTTATTTTCAGGCTATCAAACTGTCAATCCGTTGCACTCAAGCCACAATGTGAACAGGGATTAATGTGGCAAACAAGAGACATTGGCAACAATTACTCTTCAAAAGTCCCCTGATGTGCCCCTGGGGTTCTCCAACTGGGCCCTGATACCATCGGTGAAAGACCACACAAGACTCTCAAGACGTAGAAAGAAAATACAGAAATCACAATATCCCGGGTCCTCATTAATGTAGGCGAGAACGTTGCATAGTTTTATTAAAGATTTTCACATCCTGACTAAATGACTTATTATAATAAGTGTGCTGCGCTGATGGTGTTGGGTGAAAATAAAAGCTATAAATAACAAAAGAATTCCTTGCTTTAACTTGAACATAGCATGAGTTTAAGAGATGTGGTGTATGACTTGTCCCATGGTGCAACATTTCCCTAGACTCCATTTCATTGATGATGCATGGAAAAAGGTAGCTAGAGGATTCTAATCAGATTTTGTGTTAGGTTCAAGGTTAGGGACGGAAACTAGGGCATTTCATGTGCTTCATACAAGGATGTGCAATAGCTTAGTTTAGTCACTGGCTCCATCGGTCGAAAGAGCAATCGTCTTGTAATCTGACAAACCAACTTTCAAACCAAGTTGATGTGGTAGTGATGAGGCATTGATCCTTACTTTAATGTCCCTTCGTATTGAGAAGCATCAGTCATGTGGATGCTTTCAACAAGCATTTGTGTTCTCTTAGCAGTCAGGTATTAGAAAATAACCACCACTAATAATTATTATAATAATCGCTGTACTTGTTTAGGGGTTCAATTCAGGGAATACTTGCCAAGGGTATCATTCTGTTTCCAATACTTGTTAAGGGGTGCATTTTCAGAATATGGAAAGAACTTGTTTAGGGTGCTTTTTGAGAACCCATGGTCATGCATGGAAGTGCCCCCCCCCCCTCCCCGGGATATATATATATTTTTACTCAGGTACTGTTTACTGCTAAACTTTGATTGTTGGCGGTGAGGCCCTTTTCGGATATTCCTGTTTTGGAGCCGGAGATTTGCCATTGTCATCTTGCAGTCACGGAAACGCATCTCTAGATGCATCTTTTACAGTGCGCTTCTTCCATCTTCAGCGCAGTGATTTCTTTGAAAGGTGAGTTTCACAATCCGTATGCCCATGAACAGACGTGTTTTTCACGACTGTTTCAGAAACGGATTTTGAATTCTCTTTTTTTGTCACATCATGGGCACTGACGAAGAGTGTGACTTTACCTTTCATTTTTGAGAGCTATGCTTCTTTTAAAATCTACGATTTTATTTCTACAGCATTTTCTAAACTGTATGTGATTATTTCATATATATATATATACAGTTGAGACCACAAGTTTACATACAACCACGAAATTCTAAGAAAAGTTGCCAAACATAAAATTTATTGTATCGTGCTATCAAACAAATGAGTATGTCATGCCTCTTCATCACATTGCTTAGGAGCTGAAAAATATTTAGGTGTACCCTAATATTTTTCTCAAAAATCTTCATATCTTAGACAAATTGAAAATAAAAACTTAACAAAAATGTTTCATATTTGTGGTAGTTACTTCTCAACACAAACATTTCAGATTACACTTTTTTGTTCAGTGGTGACAATGGCATCCCAATCATGTGAAAGAGCTTGATGCACCCTTTCATTTGATACCAAATTTGTCATGATAGTATTCATATTTTTGAAGATATAGTGAATTTAATATAGTAAATGTTTGACAAGCGAATAAATTTCACTGAATTCCATGGGTGTATGTAAACTTTTAGCCTCAACTGTATATATATACATATATTTGATACCCAATTTGTCATGGTAGTATTCATATTTTTGAAGATATAGTGAATTTAATATAGTAAATGTTTGACAAGCGAATAAATTTCACTGAATTCCATGGTTGTATGTAAACTTTTAGCCTCAACTGTAAATATACACATATGAATTATTTTGAAGGAAAATGAGTCATTCTTAATATAGAATATAAATTTATTTTCAATCTATCAAACTGTCAATCTCTTGCTCTTAAGCCACAATGTGAACAGGGATTAATGTTGTAAACAAGAGACATTGGCAACAATTACTCTTCAAAAGTCGCCATATAACAATGCAACCAGGATAGGACCTTAAAGGACAAGTCCACCCCAACAAAAACTTGATTTGAATAAAAAGAGAAAAATTTTACAAGCATAACACTGAAAATTTCATCAAATTCGGATGTAAAATAAGAAAGTTATGACATTTCAAAATTTCGCTTCATTTCACAAAAACAGTTATATGAACAAGCCAGCTACATCCAAATGAGAGAGTTGATGATGTCATTCACTCCCTATTTATTTTTGTTTTTTATTGTTTGAAATATTTTGATTTTCTCGTCATTGTCATGTGAAATGAAGTTTCATTCCTACCTATTTTAACATTTTGTGCTTCAGGCAAGGAGGTCCTAATTGTCAAATTCGTAAAAAATTGAAATATTGTACAATTCATACAATAAAAAACACAAGAAATAGTGAGTGAGTGACATCATCAACTCTCTCATTTGGATGTAACTGGCTCGTTCATATAACTATTTTGTTAAAATAAGCAAATCTTTGAAATGTCATAACTTTCTTATTTTACATCCGATTTTGATGAAATCTTCAGCATTGTGCTTGTCTGATTTTTCTCTATTGATTCAAATCAACATTTTTCTGAGGTGGACTTGACCTTTAATATCTCCTCGGAGAGTCCCTTGGGGAAAAAAAACCCATAGATGTACGTGGTCTACTGGTTGCTTCAAAAATATAAATATAAAAAATGTTCATGCTTTCTGAAAGGAGCAAAGGTAAAAAAAAACCAATCAATTTAATGTTTCCCCCGGGGAGCCACTTCCATTGACGAGTGGATACCATGCGCGACCATGGGGTCTTGAAAAGCACCCTAAACACGTATTTTCCATATTCTGAAAATGCACCCCTTAACAAGTATTGGCGTGTGACACTTTACCCTTAACAAGTATTGGAAACAAAACGATATGATTGGCAAGTATTCCCTGAATTGAACCCCTAAACAAGTACAGCGATATTTCAATTGTAGTCACGGATGTCGGTCGTTTTTAGCTTTACCTACATCATTGGGTTTCGTACAGCCCCACTTCCCACACCTCGTGTAAATCATACTCTAAACATGTAGTGTTGACTCTTGGGGCAGAAAGTACATCCCTTATTAAACATTTCAGTCTGAATTTTTCATACCCTCAAAAAATTGGCCTAAACACTTAGCTTACCTAGCGAAAATAGATACCCTTTTTTCATTATTTTAGTGTTTTTGACACCCTTATTAAGTTATCTTGCCCTATCTTGAAAAAGACAACCTTTTTACATGTTTTTTTTGTCGCGCATGGTATCCACCCGTCAATGCAAGTGCCCCACCCCCCCCCCCCCCGATATTTCCTCATCATCCTTCCCCTTCCAGGCATGAAAACTTTCACCGAAATCCTAGATGGAAAGTACATTCTGCTTCCATTCTCGAATTCTCTAGGCAAGAGGCCATGTCGGCAATGATTGCACAAGACGTCAAGGGTTGCCGCCATCAGGCAATGTAACTGCAGAGGACCCAAAAGAGCCAGGAGTCATCTGGGGTGATTTCCCCTGTATGCCATAAATGTTCCCAGACAATAGAACATTAGTCATTCTATGGGACTCCAGGGACATGGCTGGAGACTTGTAGGAATCCATGTACAAACACCATGATGCTGCCACCAACAGTTCTTTCTTCCTCAGGGTGTTTCTTTCAGGCGGGCGGGCATGGAGAGGGGTGTCATTTTATAAAAACCCAGTTCACACCCGAAATAACATTGTCAATAAAAATACTAAATACCCGGTACTTAACACACGGGAATATGCAAGCAACCATATCTTTGAAAACTACAGTGCGTATCAAAAAAAGTTTACACTTTGAAAAAGCCCTGGGAAATAAAAAATATACAACATGTGGGTAATTTTTCACATACAATCTTGAGTTTGGATCTCATCTATCCAATGAAAGTAAAAGTTTTGACAGAATGTTACACTTGAGTGAGCATTGTCCATTTTTGTAAAGCTCGCAGAAATCTGTTTGTGCAGAAATGCCTGTTTGTACTCTGTGTCAAGGGGAAAGGGCGAAATCAAACTTACCCTGCGAAACATTTATCATACATTTCCCTTGCAATTTTAGTCAATTGAAATAAAACAGATACATTCAAGCATTTTCTAACAATTTTGCCACCCAAATTGAAATTTAAACACTTAGTAAACACAAACTTTACCCTCTTTGTGCCAGCTGGATCTGAGGACATAGCTGAATCTGAAAAAAAAGTTTATATCAGACATCTCTAGCATTTTTTCACTAAGTTTTTATCATTTAAAGTGGGTTTACATTTCATTTTTCATTTAATACTTGTTTCTCCACACTTTTCCCAAGCTTGACAATGATTAACAAAATGAAAATCAAGCCTAAGCCATGTTATGTAAATCACAGCTCAGTGTAAAGCAAATATCGTCACGATGGCCTTGTTGTTTGGGGGAGTGGGATGGGGCGCAATGCACTCCTCGAAGTGGTTTGGGCAAGGAAACAAGTTAAAAAAGGTAAAATATATCTTCAAATCAATTTTACACGCTAAATTCCACCTGTTATTCATGATTAAGGTCTACTTTTATTCGCATAACTATTTCAAAGTTCTGTGCAAATCATTTTTCACTAACTTTTCAAAAGTAAATGGTGCTCACTCAACTGAAATATTTTTCGTCAGTTATATGGTCAGTTGATTAAATGGACCTGTACTAATGTTAAAATCTGGAAAAATCCTCAGGATATTGCAAATGTATAATTTTACAGGATTTTTTCCAAGTGTAAACTTTTTTTTGATACGCACTGTAGAGATAAAGGAATAATTCTTGTGAAAGAAAGAAGTGACTCTAAACTTTAACAGAAGTCTTTAAATGCTTTGGTGCCCTTTCTGTAGCTGAAAATGCTGTCCTGCCGAGTTCCTACGACAAAAGGAAGCAGTGCAATAAAAATTGAAAAATTAACCGTATGTTTTAAAGCTAATAGACAAGTGAAAATACCTGTAACACAGAAAAGTGACAGTACAAATGTTTGCAGTCTTTGAATCTGATAAACTGTACAGTATTTTTCTGCATGAACCTGCATGATTATGTTGGCCTAATATGTGCTTTCTGAAGATGCAAATGGGAAGCAGTCTATTATACAAATAAAAAAAATAAACACAAAGTGAATATGCAAGTAACCAGATGTTTTCAAAATCTTGTAACGTGGAAAGTGACAATAGAAATGTGTGTGTAAAGTCTTGGGTGGTAAATTGTCATGTAACATAATTCTGTATGAGCTTTCTTCTATGGAGTTTTGCAAACAGGCTGCAGGTCAACTTTGGTGATGCGAATATTCCTATAAAGTTTCTCAATTGCATCTTGCTTTTCCTTAAAAGTGGGCCGCGGAACCGTGTACAAAATTGGAAAAATGACCATACGATTGTGATTTTTTACATGGTCAGCCCCCCCCACTTTTGGCTTAGCCCCCCCCCCACTTTGAAAACCCTTCCATGGCCCCTGTATAGCTAGTGGGAGTCTCTGTCTGGTGCACAATATTATGCAATGTTCTGGACTCTTGGTCAGAAGTTGTATTGTGCAACAACACACAAGTTCTTTGCCAAGACATTAATTTACTTTTGCCACTCACTACCCAGGTGTGAATGGTCTGCAGACAGATAGACACACACAAATTGGAAGACTTTAACCAATACACCAAACTGTCATATGTACTTGATTGGAATGTACAAGGAACTTTGTGGAAGTCATACCAATTCAGAATGCTTCTATTTTGGACCTAGCCATACCATCCGACAAAAAACATTTTTCTGTGGAGTTTTGCAGTCAGTTCATTTGCAGATACCTATTTCATATGCATTTTTTTATATAACCAGATTTCAAAGACACAGACATGAAATTGACAAATCATATACCAATCAAAAGCTAATAAACCACTTCATACAGAAATGCAAGCTTTATGCATTTTCACAGCTTAACAGCTGAGTATTTTACTTAAGAATAGCTCCAGTCATCGGGCTTAAAATAGAGACTTTCTTGTAAATGCTTTCACCGGCCTCGAGACCGTGACGTCATGTTGTGTTACAAGCGGTGTAATTCCATAGAGTGGAAACAGAAAAAGTGGGTGATATGTTCCCCTTTCAGGTTATGCATTTTATTTTCTTCACTTCTATCACGTAGAGACATCATAAAAATCTTTTTCCACAAGCTTGAATTTATGAAATCTTCGGCTTTTGACTAATTTTCACCATATTTTATTTCCTGCTTATTTGGCACAGCTTTCAAATTATATCTGCATTCAGATGTGTAACAAGTTTTCCTGACATAGCAATTTAGGACACAAGAGAATATATCACAAAAAATCTAGTGAAGAGTTGTAGCTTTCCATCCATTTGAGCACTGAATAATTGTCATTTCTTTCTGCAAATTGACAAAAAGATTCAAATTCAGAATCTGAAAGGCATAGAAATAACCCCTTTTCCAGTGTACAAGCCTATGGAAAAACAACGCTTCTAATACAACATGACGTCATGGTCTTGAGGTTGGAGAAAGGCAATGGAAAGCCTTCTGTCCAAATTCCCGCAAAACATGTTAATTTTAGTTTTCCTAAAATATACATAAAACTCCCAAACTTCCCATTGTCAATCGCACTCTTAGCTCTGGTCGGGGTCTTTAAAGAAGTAATATCTGTAGCTGATTTTTCAAAATCAAATGGTAAAGTTGTATTCAATTGAGAAATAATCTAACCAATTTCTTGAAAATATATAATTTATACAATAATTCATATAATATAAATATGGGAAAGAGAAAAGGCACTCAAAATACATCAAAACATTTTTGAAATACATTTAAACAGCTGAATTTGAAAAACCCCAGGAAACATCCTGCTTATTGACCTCTGTTTTCTCATTTTCATCAATGTGTGTCTATATTCTGATGAATTGTCATTTTAAATGAACACAGTGATAAAACTACACAGTACAGGACCTGACCAGACCCTAGTTCAAAAATATTATTCTCAATGAAAAGTGCAAGCATTCTATCTATCTCAGCTATTCAAATCTTATACCCCTTTCATAAACCTATCCTCCAATTAGCCACCTAAGAGTAATGCGGATAATTCAATAAAAATTGCGTTCACAAACTCCGAAAATAAGCCGCATTATTTTTACGAGCGCCCGTCCTGAAAAAGGCGGATAATTGTCATGACAACTGGACACGCCCCCTCCGATGCGGTTGTGTTGGAAAAGGGTGACCTTGTGACCGCACCATGGCAATTATCCGCATTATTTGGAAATGCGTTCATTAACTCAAAATCTTGTCCCGATGCTGCTATTATGCGGATAATAGCAGCATCAAAATAATGCGGATAACTCTGGTCCTCCTCCAATTTTACGACCAAATTATGCTGCTATTAGCCGCATAATTGGGTTTATGAAAGGGGTATAAGAACCTTAGGACAAGATTTTTTGTTATTTGCTCTTGGTGAAACAGTTCCCATTATCAGAACAGCATGAAGCCTCAAATACTTCTTTAGCCGACTTCATACTTTTGCGGGTCTAGGTATCAAAAGGTCGACTGAACCATCCAATTTTTCTGATTTTCATGATTTAATGATCAGAGAATAAAAAACAATTCTCGGAATAAAAGCACCTGGGGAAAATTTTAACATTCTCTGGGAGTATATCAGTATAAAAGTGCAACTGCATGACACCACGGGGCTGTTTGAAGCTCCTTGATGACACTAAAAGGAACGTTATAACTGTTGGTCTGTACTCAGAAATTACAACAGGCATCTAAAATAAGCTGAAAAAGAAAATGCAATCCAAATTTTAAATCAGGTAAATATTATTATTTATAACTATTTAGGTTTTTGAAACAGGTTAAACTCAAAGTTCTTTTGTTCATTGTTTGAGTTAATTTAATGTCAGCTGGGACTTCAGTCTTGGGCTATCTCATTGAGATTGTGAAAAAATTATGATATGAATTGTAAGTCTACCTGTAGGTGCAGATATTAATTGAGCGATAATAAAAAGTGGGTCTTTGTAGAAGTCTAGCACAGGTTCAAAGTTGCTGTGCCAGTACCAACAGCTATGGTCTACAATTCCACTTCACCCCTGGTAGTCAGAAAATTCAAACCATTACGGCATGTTTTAAGATAGTGGGATTTGATTGATACCTGCAAAAAGAATGAAATAACTGGAGAAACTGGCGTAAAATGGAACATTAATGACTTTTGCAGTTTGCATGCCATGAAAGTGCATCCTTATGGGATAAATGTAGGATATAACATGTGCATTGCCTCCAGAGACTATGATGTGTTTGAACTTCAAACTTTGAAGTTAAAAATATTCAATCACAAAGATTCAAATAAAGAATTTCATCACACCTGCTTGAGCAAGGAAGCATGTAGGTCGGGTTAAGTATATAATTCTAAAAATACGGATGCGGGATTGTATTTATCCATGAACTGAAGACCTAATAAACAAAACTTGTTCTTGATCAAGATCGTTGAAGGGGTGAGCATTCACATTTTTAACAGGCAAAGAAAAAGTTTTGTCAGATGGGAGTAGGTGAAGACCTTTTTTTAAAGATAAATGCCAGTTGTGGTACGATCTCAAAATGACTTTTTTACAGAATCCAATATAATGACCACCCAAGTGTCTGTTTATATGAATAAAAAATATTCGCCAAAGGATTCTGGAAGAAATTGTGTAATTGCTGAGAAATAAGCAAAATAAGCGCAGATTTGGGCACTTCCGTCAGGTCTTTATTCCAGCAATATAATATACACTGTCCCACGTGTGCCTATCTGTGTTGGTGATCTTCAGTGTGATTGTTTCTCAGCTTAGATTTTATGATTTCACGAAGTTCAGTTTATTTAACTGTACCAGATCGACGATGATATAGTATTACTAACCTTGGTTTTACAGACTTTCTCACGAAATCAGTGTTTTACTGCAACTACTGTAATTTAGCTTTAAAGTAAAAATATGACATTTCAAAACAATTTATCTTGTCAAATATTTGTAAAATTACCATACTTGCATATCTACTATCAATTCAATAAATTTCATGTTAAGCTTGAAATATAGGCCTACTTATTCAATTATGACTCCTATATGGAGTTCCAATTGGTTTATAAATACAAATCCCAATTTGTCAAAATAAGCTCCCAGTGACTGAAATTTGAAACTACTACAAGGGACAAATTTAGACTGTGCACTGTAACTTCTCCAAGCAGTCGAAAATTGGCTATCAAACTTGTCTCCAGACCCTAATGTTAATAAAAAAAAATGTTAATAGGTAATTCCATATGTGTCGTACTGGACATTAAGAGATCATTTGACAGGTTTTCGACAAGAAAAACTAACAAATATTTTAGTAACTAAAAGTGATCATCAACTACTGCCACAGTGTTAGAAGAGCCAAGACTTTATATGACTCAAATTCACATCCTGTATAATACAGATTTAAAAGGATAATGTGTCGTATGGGAAGCAGAAAAATTACTTTTTTTTAAACCTTAAGTTTGTACTCTAACAAACTGTGAGTTGCACAGATGATTTTAATAAAACTGAACTCAAAATGAAATTCAATTACCCAAGAACACATGAACATATATGAAAAAATTCAAAATAAACATTCATGAATAAATAAAGCAAATTAAAATTTCCAAAACATTGTGGCATATGGAACACTCAAAATGTGTTATGAGGACATCTCTAAATTAAAGCGCACACTTTTTTATGTCTCAACATCTTCAATCGATCAATTTGGCTGATGATAATGATAATCCTATCAAACTTAACACAGTTATCATGTTAGAAACCGCTATTGTCTGAATATTTCTCTCAATATATCACAAACAAAATACTATTTTGTACGGGACACTTGTGTCTTGTACAGGACAGCCTGTATAAACAAAGAAATTCATATCAAAAAGAAAGGGAGAGTTGCCCCTAAATTCTTCCTTTTTAATGGAAAGCCTTAACTAGTTATTCAGGACAATTATGTAACCTTATTCTGTCTGTTATATATAAAATTGAGAGCAATATATCATCCTTTTTTCATGATCATATGATAAATGTACAATGGTTCACAGCATTTTTTAAAAGCTAAGAAAAAAAAGGGTTTTAAATTTTAGTGAATTTAGTGACGATTTCCAATTATACTATTCAAACATTGAATGAATGAAACTGTGTTTGTGTAAATTATGGGGCTAAAATTTTATGAATTTTCATTACAAATTTATGTACATAATACTGTATGTCACAACTGTCCACTTGTAATTCCACAAAATGATTTTTTATCTAAAAAATACTATTTTACTTTTTCAAACTTTTCTGTATTTCATGAAGTCATAGTGTCTGTCTCATTTTTCAGATTTTTGTTAACAACTTGAGAAAAGTAAGGAGTTTCAATCTATAAAAAAATAAATGATCATCAAGGAAGGTCTAAATAGATGATATGTAATTTTTTGTACATGTTATCATAAATTCACAACAGCATACAAGAGGAAATCATCTTTCATGCTAGGATGAATTTATTATAAAGGTTTTCTTTCAATGCTCAATGCCAAAGAAATTAACGAGCTCTGACCAGTGAAAATCACCAGTTTAGCTGAAGGGATTCACATAAGAATACATGAAGTCAACTAAAATGGTTAGAATCACATAATTCACGTTTTCTGGGGTTAAAAAATACCTATTCGGTTCACTTGTCAAATGTCAAATCAATTACTTGAATTCAAATAGGCCTACTGTTTATAGTTTCTGAATCCAAATCCTGCAATAAAATGCAATATATATTGAGTCGTACGGGACAATTTTTAATAGGACATTTACTGAAAAATGAAAGGCAGTAATTAGATCCTTATTGCCCATGGGTCAAAGATAGAGAATGCATTAATTATCAAAAACAAAAATGTAGGAAAAACTTTTGCATTTTCATGTGTCGTACGGAACATTGTCAAAAATAGGTTCCGAAAAATCAGGGCTACCTCTATTAAGGATCATGAAAATGTTGTAGATATTAGTGTTTATACTTCACTATTTAATCAGTAAAATTACTGAAAATTCCATTGTCCCCCCCCCAAAAAAAAAAACTAACTATCTTTCACTTACTTAAAACTCATAATTTTCATAAAATTTAGGCATCACAGTTAAATATTACACTGCTTATGACTTATTGAAAGCATGTTGAAATTTATGATATTTTGTAGATTCCAGAGTGGAATCGCCCTAATTGTAAAAGGGGTTGCAGTGGATCTTTTTTTCCATGTTATTAGTGTATGTATATATACATATATATATATATATATATTTATACAGAGGTTTTCTACGGGGGGGGGGGGGGCAAGAGGCAGATCCACAATTTACAACAAAGAGCATCCTCGTCCAAAGCATTTGTTCCTTGATGAAAAACACATGCAGAGTGAATACCATTTTGCTAATTAAATTGATGTGTCCAAAATTTAAGCTAATTTTATTGATTTATGTTCTAGAGTGTTTAGACAAGGAATATATATATACTTACTGCTGAAAAGTGTGCCGCTGTTCCTGGATGGCTTGAAAAATACAGCCCAACTCCATATTCTCCGTACGTCAAATCTAGATTAAATGAAGAAAGATAAACAATGGTGAGAAACAAAAATAAAAGGAAATGCTTTCTCGAAAGATTTTTAAACATGCAAGAATAATTTTATTAAAATTCACAACATTGTAAGATTTTAAAAAAAATTATCTTGAGGACTGCAGGTCTTTTTTTTTTAATATCTCCATCACATATGTACTGGACTTGCACTGACACAGTCACCAATTAGTGGTTTTTATATCTTCTATGATGCAGACCAGGATGGCATCTCAACATGCTTTGTATCACATGGAAAAGGTGCTGTGGAGACACCCAACACTTAAGGGCCGTCTGCACCATCCCGAGTTTTCAAATTAGCGTGGTATTTCTGATCTGGTAAATTATCCCGATCTGAACAATCTCGAGATTATTTGCAATGCAGATGCAATTATCGCGCTATTGCGTAGGATTAATCTCGAGATTGCAATCCCAAGTCAACTTGGGATTATTTGCAAAATAGCGCGCTATTTGACGAATTATCGCACTAATTCGTAGGTGCAGACGCACTCGGGATTATTATACACGGCAATGCATCAATGCCTCGTTCGAGCAGGAATTGCTCTTCTTGCGATGGTGGAGACGGGGTTTCTTGAATCTTGAGATAAATCACGAAGAGGGCCGATCGGGCTAAAATCTTGAGATTGGGCAAACTCATTACACAATTATCTACAATCATTTAGATGGGATATTTTTTAGACTTCATCAGATAGTGATGAAGAACATCATTCAAACACTCTCTAAATGGAGCATTGCAAGATTAATACTTGTATGTTCAATTGTTAAGCATAAATGCTTTGATTAAACATAAATTTGGAGTTGATTTGCATTTATTGGCAGCTCAACTTGTTAGTAGGGTTGCATACTTTTACCCGTCTTTAGCACAGCTACCCTGATCGGACGCTCAAGCATCCAAGGAATTCTTTCCTTCTGCATACCCTTGCATATACAAACCTGGGTGGAGTGTGGTTCTAAGTCTGGAGACTTATTCGCTGAGCCACAATACCACGATGGCTTGGTGTTTAGAAAATCTATGACATAGGTACATATGAGTAATGTAGACTGCGGTAATCAGTGCCTATATAACCTGGCATTTGTGTGTTGAATAAATGAAAGAAATGTCCATGAACTTTGTTCCAAAAGTGTTTTTATATGCTCAAATATAAGAAGCCATTGGCAGTCAGGAATGTGTATGGAGAAATAAACATAGATGCTTTCAGACTGACTTGATAAATTGAGAATACCACCATACCAGGTATTCTCTGATCAGGAAATTCATTCTGATCTACCCTGATTAGAAATGACAGGTATTTTTTGTCAGTGGGAAAGAAAACTTATAAAATATTTCCGAAAGAACATCACTGCCAAATAGTAGGTACTAATTATGACAACTTCTGCAAGGATTTTTTTTCAGGATGGCAGGTAGGTGTACTTGAAGCATGAAAAGCAAATTACGAGAAGTTTCCCATCCCAGCAAGTATGTTGGGTGCGGGGCCCCCGTAAGGCATTTGGGTTTGCCACCAAGCTGAGCTGGTGTATTTGAATAGTGTGCCTCCATCGTCTCCTACTCAAGACCGTACTGAGCATGCTCCTAACTTTGAGAACGTACCTTTGTGTGGATTCTGACATTTCTTATCAAGTATTTTGAGGCCTGAACAAGTTTCTGAAAATTTCCAGGTATCCTGGTGATTGAGTCGGTCTGAATGCACCGACAGGAACATGATTTTGATCAGCGATCCTGACTGGCTGAACTTCTGATGGTAATGAATGTCCATACTAGCACAGCTGGGTGGAATAACAGAGAACATGATTGATTGTACTGGGAAGAACGTGTAACGAAAGGCCGTTCACACAGGAAATACCCTAAAATACCAGGATTGAAGTCAAGAAGAGCTCGGGGATTGTGTTGGTCAACAGTAGTTTGCTGTGCTCACCCTTTGCTTGAGGAAAGCGGTACTTGGCCTTGGCCTTGTGCACTGCAGGTCCCAACAGGATGTATTTGTGCTAATATTTAAATATCTACTTGTTGCTAAACATTCTATCAGGATGGGTACCTTCAGTGTTAGCCCAAGGTGATGAGGTAATTGCATTGGGTGCCCAAACTTTAAAGTGAGATGAAATGATCTCTGACCTTGATATTTGACCGTCAGACTGCTGATATTGTTCTTAATAAGCATATTAACCTTAACCTTTATTTCATTTTTTATTGTTACCAAGTAAAGGAAAATTAATTGGGAAATGACCCCAAATGACCTTTGACCTCCTTTTTGTGACCTTTAAAAATTCATGTTAAATGATCAGTGACACTGAACAACTAGTTAGTGATGTCCAAGCTCATATTGACCTCATAATTTTGAAGTTATGATGACATTTAAAAAATGTAACCTTAGGTTAAGAGTTTGATGTTGACAATGCCGTCTGAAAAAGCTGCCCCTAAAGTTCTACTATGCAGGCAAGACAAAAATTGAAGGGGGGGGGGGCGAATTTGCATTTGTAGGGTTATCAGGTTCAACTACATTAAATGGTACAGAAAGTGATATTACATAATAATCTATGTCACATCCATTTGTTCATATTTCTACAATATGGCCTATGATTTTATAGGTATATGATCAAAGGGGCTACATGTTTAGTTTATATTTAGTAGGGTTAGTAGGTTTGCTTCCGAAAGGCTGGGTCTGAGGTGAGCTGGAACATGAACGGCTCTATGAAATAGAGAGGTCAAGGGTCAAATCCCTCCCTGAAGCAAGCATGTTTGGCAAAATTAGGTGTGAGTGACATAGATATGGGACATTGCCAAGAACACGTCATAATTGGGGTGGGGTGGGGGAGGGGGTGGTCACGGAGAAATAATGCCCGTTTCCACCAGCGCTATTTTTTAAATAAATTCCCTGCTAATTCTGATCTGGAGGAAATGATGAATTGCCACTTGGTCTACACCCACTTAGTCAACTTCCTGTTTGGTCTAATATCTCACATGGTTTAGTTGTAGGATCTACAACCAGTCTGTCTACTAAACCATTTGCCATTCTGATTTAATTTTGTGTTCATTAACAAGTTGGCTCGGGCTGGTGGAAACACTGTTTCAATTTTCCTTCATTACGACTGAATGAACTGAATCGTGGGCCTGAACAGAACTAGGGTTAATGGAGACCCATCTTTTATACTATAATTCAATTGAAATGTTGTTGATGCCATCTCAGTCAAGTCTTTGGTGAATTCGAAAAGTAACTTTGGACTTTCATTTAACTGTTGCATAAAGAAGATATGTAGAATATTAAAGTGTATATGTGAAAATAGTATTTAACTTCTAATATAAATGACACAGAATAATCTACCTTAACAGCAATATATTCATAAATAATACCATATCATATTGCGTGCAATTAAGAATTATAGTGTGTCTTTAGGTCACATCTAACTATTTGCGAAACTGTCCACTCACTATTATCTTTCCTTTGCCTTTAAATTCAACCTAAAGGACAAGTCCCACCCAATATCAATTCAATTTGAATGAAAAAGGCAAATGAAAACAGCCAGAATACTGAAAATTCAATTAAACTGGATGCAAAAAAAGAATGCTTCGTAATTTGTAATTTTACATTTTTCTTTTCAGGATATGCATGAAATAGTCCTTTAATGCCAATGAGGTACCTAATGATATTTATTGTTTACTTTTATCAAATTTTCATATAGTGAAAATCATGGTTTGATTTTACAGTGAAGATCATGTGAAAAAAGAAAACAGCCAGAAGACTGAAAATTAATCAAACTTGATGCAAAACCCCCAACAGAAAGCTTTGTAATTTGTAATTTTACATTTTTTTTTCAGGATATGCAGGAAACGGTCCATTTGCTGATGAGGGAGCCAATATTGCTCATGAACTCTATCAAAAAAATGTCAAATAATTATGAAAATCATGTTTTGATTCTACAGTGAAGATCATATGAGATTATCATCAATCATTTAATAACTTAATTGCAATTCACCAGAATGTTTCTTTTTTCATAAAATTTAAATTTGAATGATCATCAGCTCTCTCATACCATAACGCCATGTCAATTAGAAATTTAGAAATCGAAAAAATCAATATCTTTCTATTTTCAAAACAGAATTGGTTGCATCTTCCAGTACTACATATATGCTTGCTTGATTTTTTCTCTGGATATTCCAATACCTCAATATTATTGAGTAAGTCTTTAATACAAAGCTGAACTTTCCCTTTAAAATGAATGTTCATACAGGAACAAGCATGACAACCTTACAATTGTTTTATGAATCACCAGAAAGAAGACAGTATTCTTTGCCAAGCGCCACTGCAACAAAACACATCATAGCATCAGCATATGAAATAATGATCAAAGAGGACATCAACCATAATTCAGGGCTCCAAACTAACACTTTTTTTCTACTGGTCCAACCTATTCATGTCAGGCCAGTAGATACCCAGTTTTTCAATGTTTTACTGGTCTGAACCCCAAAAAATTTACTGGTCCCCCAAAATACCCAATTTTTCAATGTTTTACTGTTCTGAACCTAAAATTTACTGGTCCCCCAAAATAAATAAAAACATGAAAAATTATTATGCTGTCGTTTATTGATTTTATCCCCCCCCCAAAAAAAAAAAATTAAAAATAAACAGTACACACTCACAACATAATTCATGAATGCAATTTCTCAATTTTGGAGAACCATTTTGATGATTTACAAAAAGAGGAGAAAAGATCATTTGTATCAGTTTGATATATTTTTACTGGTCATGTCGGACCTGTAAATCTGGGTATTTCTGAAAAGTTACTGGCCCAACAGAAATTTTTACTGGTCTGGGACCATCAGACCAGTGCCAGTGTCACGCGCTGTATAATTGACATCTAGAATGTTTTCAAAGTAATTAAAGAACATTGTTCCTACTAAGTACTCTTAATACTCATAATTACAAACTTTTGTTTAGATTAGAGAAGAATTGCCTAAGTTTTAGATCTACAAACTAAGAAGTCATTTATGTATCACAACTGGGCACAACCATATCATTTTTTATTCATTTCAGTAGGCAAGATTTTTTTAGTTTTTTTAATACCGTTTCAAAGAACGTTTTTTATGCATTTATTCATAATAATCATCATTATTCTAATTATTTATTGATATCATCAATATGATCATTATCATTAGAAATCATTTCTTTTATTATCATTTATATTATTACCATCATCATTATTTATTCATTCATTTTCTTTTTTATAACTTTTATTTCTATTTTGTATTTTTTACTTTTTAAATTTCATAGACCAATATATAAGCACATATATAGAAATAGTCTGCTTCGGCATAAAGAATACACTAATCACAAAAGTGATTACTTTATTCCATATGCCGAAGCAGACTATTTCTATTTTACTCAGGTACTTTTTGCCGCTAAACTTGGACTGTTGGCGGTGAGGCCCTTTTCAGATTTTCCTGTTATGGAGCCGGAGATTCGCCGTTGTCATCTTGGACTTGCAGTCATGGCAACGCGTCTTCAGATGTGTCTTTTACAGTACGCTTCCTCCATCTTCAGCGCACTGATTTCTTTGAAAGGTGAGTTTTACAATCCGTATGCTCATGAACAGACATGTTTTTCACAACTGTTTCAGAAACGGATTTTGAATTCTCTTTTTTTGTCACATCATGGGCACTGACGAAGGGTGTGACTTTACCGTTTCATGCTCCTTTTAAAATCTATGATTTTATTTCAACTTTTGTGATTACTTTATATATACTTTTTATTTTTTTCGGGGGGGGAGGTAGGAAACAAAAGCTACCTAAACATTCAGGGATTAGTTTCATTGCCCTTTCTTTATGAAATCCCAGATTTTCCCAATTAAAAGGGGAGGGGGTGGGATAGGGTGGAAGGAAAAATTGGAGAGAGAGGGAAGGGAGGCGGTGGGGGGGTGCAGGGAACAAAATAGGAGCAAGAGAGAGAAAAAAATATGAAGGGGGGAGGGCGAGATATGGTCATGGACATTCTATCAACAACTGTCAGCAGTCTTCATATTTTGTGGTGCTGAAAAACATTTCATGTTTTGAGCAGATGAATAACATTCATGTTGGGAAGCAAGAGCGCAGGGCACGGCTCAGAAACTACTTTCACAGTTCACCAGCAGTGCTGCGGTCAGACCTCCCCCCTTGATCAATTGCTAAGTGCAGGCATGTTACAGTCTTAAAGGCAGAGTTCAGCTTTGAACTTTGCTTTGTTAAATGTGTCAAGTTCAAGGTTTCAAGTTGAATTTATTAAAAAAACAGACATGAGAATAAACGAAGATCAATGAGCTAAAGAAATCTAAAACACGCTAAAAAAAGGTAATTGGCAAAGCTGTTCATGATTGCCATGGTCCAACTTGAGCTATCGGTGTATTCTCATGTTTTAATCAATACAAAACACATAAAGTCATTGACTGAAACCAAGCCCTACTTATTACAGCACAGCAAACACATGAAAGTGACTTGCATTTATGAATTTTTAATAAAAAAAAAACAGATTGTTAAAATATTTTTGTAATTTTTATATCTACAAAATATGAAAAGAAATTTGATTAACTATAGACTTTTTACTTTTGGATATTTTCACATCAATTAAACCTATTCCACTAATCTCTCTTTCCAATTTAATAAATCCCTGTTAGGCATGACAATGAACATAATGGAACCTAATCATGATTTCAACATCAGTGAAATATTACTAAGCAAAGTATATATGTTTGGCTTAATACGCACCCTGGATTTCAAATTTCAAATTGTGTTAGCAAACTGTTGGTTTCATTTATTATAAATTGATGATTTTATGTGGGAAAACGCAATAAGCTGTGGTCTACAAAATAATGCTTTCATGATATTGTGGTTGCCTCATCTCAAAATAGAAGTTTGATTAGAGCTACAGATTTTATTTTCTTTAGCTTATAATTAGATGAGTGGAACAATGGCTTTTTCTGCCTTATTCATGGTATTTAGTACCACATTTCATGAATGAATTGATCAAAGCAAGATTTACCATTTTTTACACTTATATTAGTCATTATATCTAAAGTATGGTTACACTTAGTTTGAAAACTTTCCATTGATCCAGACTTGAAGGCACACTGATATGGTCATGCGTCTTGAAGTCGCCCCATGAAATGGTGGTGTTGTAACACCGTTTCAATTTTAATTTGGTTTACCATACAATATCCCAGTTGAACAAAAAGATATTGTCATAAAATTGGATTCATTTTCAAGCTAATCTAAACTCTATCATGTCTGAAGAAACGAACGGAATAGCACGTAAATTCGCGACACTGCGACTGATGGAATGAACAAGTGGAGCGCCTCTGGCAGTCTCACCTGCATCGCGCGAGCAGCAATGCTGACTTTGAAAAGTACTATAAAATAATTAATCACAAAAATCCCATTCATTTAATGATACAATGCTGCGTTCATTGACAATAAATGACATTTGAAATTGATCACGCGACCTAAGACTTGCCAGTGATACTCGATTAAACCTATATCCACATTTTATAAACTATATCTATAAACTTTGAAAGTTATAACAGCAATTTAATAATTACCTCCAAAATGGCCAAAGTTCAATGACCTTATATGACCTTTGACTTTGGTCATATGACCAGAAACTACCATGAGATGTTCAGGGATACTTGATTACTCTTATGTACAAGTTTCATAAATCAGATACATAAACTTTTAAAGTTATGATGGTAATTCAACAGATACCCCCAACTTGGCCAAAGTTCATTGACCCTAAATGCCCTTTGACCTTGGTCATGTGACTTGAAACTTGTGCACGGTGCTTAGTAATAGTTGAGTAACCTTATGTCCAAGTTTCATGAACTAGGTCCATATGATTTTTTAAGTTATGATGAAATTTCAAAAACTTAATCTTAGGTTAAGATTTTGATGTTGATTCCCCCAACATGGTCTAAGTTCATTGACCCTAAATGACCTTTGACTTTGGTCATGTGACCTGAAACTAAAACTAAGGGCAAAGAGAAAACAAGTATGGATTTCTGAAATAAAGTATATTGGTGGTCCTAAAAATTTGAACATTTTCTCTCATAACTATGCATGAGTTTTATTTTTTCAGGAGAGTAATAGTTCCAAGAGGTATATAAAATTGATTTAATATCCCCGTTTATTAATATTCATGAGTTTTCTAAATAAACGATTGTTCAGTTGGCGCTAAAGTGACAAAATTAATTTTTCACTATATTTTCCAAGGAAAAATTATCTGGAGCTCAATGAATTATCGAACATATGCAATTCTCCCCAAGCAAAAATATTGAAAACTACAGAGCTCATGCTGAATCTCAGGCACAGCAAACAATGGTTGACTTAAGTGAGGACAGGCGGAGTGGGGAAACTCACGTGGTGCAGCAGCGCAGATTCCACCGAGTGTCTGTGCTAAAGAAATTTGGTCCAGAAAGACCAGAATACGGGGATGCAGACCAACTAGGACAAGATTACCAAGATTTATCCTTCAAATTTGAAGAATTCTTTCGAAAGTATCGGTGGAAATTATTCAATCTCTCAGTTGGACTGTCCAACTATAATTTGGTTGTTGAAAAAATTACTTGTTAGTCCAGAGAAAGGTTCAGAAAAACAGGTGTAAAGGGGGTCTAGGACTTGGCTATAACATAATGATTCATGACTGACTTGAAGAATATGACAGGTTGATGACAAATCATTAAAAACTCAGACAGAATGGGAGAGAAAACATGGCATTGCTTGTCAGACTTTATCCTCATCCATATATAGGTGCCCAACAGATGACTTATTGACCCAGTTGTGATGAACCCATCAAGGATTAAAATACAAGAAGGTAAGGGTGCGTTTACACAAAACTTTTGGCTAGGAACAGTGTTTGGGGAAAAGGTAGAGTTCAAAGCGTGGTAGCATCCTTTGTCCTTTTCGCGTAAATGCTGATCTGAATGAGGACTGTATAAAACTCACAAAGCGGTGCGTTTGATGTTTCAACGAAAATGCACATTCTGAAGAAGGGATAAATGCAACAGCATTAATACCCATTAACTAAAAATACCACTCAATGTGATCAAAATACCCCTCTCTATCACTACGACTTTACAAAAGAAACATTTATGATAATGAAGAAACCATGACAATGCAGTACCAGACACAAAAGAAAATTGGGGCCACTTCCATTGACGGGTGGATACCATGCGCGACCATTCGGTCTCGAAAAGCACCCTAAACACGCATTTTCCATATTCTGAAAATGCACCCCTTAACAAGAATTGGCGTGTGAAACCCTACCCTTAACAAGTTTAGAGTGCGATGGAACAAACGATACCCTTGGCAGGTATTCCCTGAATTGAACCCCTAAAAAAGTACAGCGATACTTTAGTTATGTCACGGACGTACTCGGTCATCGGTTTTACCTTTACTATATCATTGGGTATACGGCCCAACCTCCTACACCTCGCGCAAATCGGACTCAACATGTAGTGTTGACAGGGCAAAAAGTACATCCTTAATAAAACATTTGTCTTTTTTATATCCTCGCAAATCTGACCCTAAACACATAGCTTTCCTAGCGAAATAGATACCGTTTTTCATTATTTTAGTGTTTTTGACACCTTTATTACCTTATGTACGTAATGTGCCCAATCTTGAAAAAGACAACCTTTTTACATATTTTATTGGTCGTGCATGGTATCCACTCGTCAATGTAAGTGGCCCCACTCCAACTTCCAAGAACAATGCATGTGCCGAATCTCATTAGCATTGGGCGAAAAAATGAGTAAGTAGTTTTCTCTTCAAGGCCCCTCCCCCATCTCATACCATAATATGCTATTATCAACACAACACAGAATCAAGCACATTTAAAATGGTGTCTTGCTCTTATCAAGGAGCTTCATCAAGCCCACTGTATGTGCCAGATCTCATTAGCATTTGGCAAAAATTCAGGCAGGAGAACATTCCATCAGGTTTGAAATGGACTGCCGGAGCAACCAATGGACTACCTGCTGATTCCTTTGTATTCTACCAAATTTGTCTGGCAAGGGTATAAAGACAATGATATGATTTAATTTGAGAATCATCTTCTTTCATGTCCATCAAATTGAATGTCATGTATTTGGCCAAAACGTTTTTTGTTTTGCAATTTTGGCAATTACAACTCCTTGTTTTGTAGACTGGCACGACAGCATCGTGCAATCACATCCTTGAAGTGCACAATCAATTTACATTACTTGTTACGTTCTACCGAGTATGAATGCACCCAAAGATATATAGGTGAATGGAAACAATGGTGTCAGTCACAAATTAGTTGGTAATAAAGATATTCCATATCAGATAGTCCAATTTGGAGTTACAATGTCACTTTCTGGACATGCAATGGAAAAATTTTGCTATATTCGTGATGATGAAACCAGGGGTGCATGGATCTAGTTTCTCATAAATATGGTGGCACAAAAAAGGTCTTTTTATAGGAATTTTCTAAAAGGAAAAAAAAAAGCTTTAATAAACTTAACAATAGGAATCATTTTCCAAAGAGCAATGTAAATAAACAAACAAATAATTACATGTTAATAAACATAAATGGTGGCACTTCTCAGAAAACAGGAGACACAATGGTGATTTAGGCATTTATTTTGAATCATCAGCATGCAACTTGCACCTATTATTTCCACATAACCTTGGGTAGAATAAGCTTGATTTTCAAAAAGAATGAGATATGAAACATTCTAAGATGTGAATAAATTGAATTTAAGAATACTGAAGTCTAAAATGACAATAGAAGGGAATGAATTAATCTTTTTAGCTCTACAAAAAGCTGATAATTTGACATCCATGTACGATAAACATGAATGCCGATAATTGACACATACTATTTTTGTGCTGTAGAAACTGTAGTCATTACTCACTATTTGAACCGCTTTTTCTGAACCATTTGTTGTGGATTGTTCTCTATATACTTCTTCATTCATCATTGGTATTTTCTTTGGTTACAGCCATGCCCAAACTTAAAGAAACTCGCCTGAAGTAGAAGCGAAAGAAGGAGATGCCTATCAAAGTTCTCGAGAAGGACATTCCCGGGAGCTCCCCGCACTCTGCTGACGATGAAGAGATCAGTGATCATGCTGGTCATTGGCCACGTATGTTCACGGCCTCAAATCAGTGGAGCGCGCCATTGAAAGGTCTTCTCGCTTAGCCGTATTGTTAGAGACGTTCGTGAGCATCCCTTTTTTCACTCTCTAAAATGTCTGCGACATTAAAATCATAAAAACAGTGGAATCGTTAAATTTTAGTGAGGCTATGAATGTTTATCATTTACGTTAACTATCAGTTTACCAACATATACCAAATTTACAAGCACTGTGTGGGTAGACTTCGAATTATCAGTCATTTCGATGCAATCCCAAAATTGATGAAAATATAACAGAAATTTGATATAACATTGCAAAATCCTTATTTTCGAATCCCCTTAAATTTTCATTTTCTTTAAAAGCATCTTAGTACATTTTTTAGAATTTTTCATAAATGATAACGGCAGTGGATTTTGTGCTCCAGTTTTTTTAAGGAAAAGACAGGCATTTGAAATCAGGTAATTTTTTTTATATTTTCAAAAGAAAATAGTTAGATTCGAACAACTTACTAATAGTTCTCCAAAAGAAGGGTTATATTCTAATTTTTGTGTGTAAATGATACATGACGCTAAATTTTACGAGTATATCAATGCATGGGGGATAACCTTTTCCACAATGAGTTTCGTAATTGAGAGAAAAATCCAGTTATTTCCTAGCACGCGAGCCGCAGAATGATAAATTTTAGCGTGCGCACACTGGCTGATCGCCGTGTCTGCGGGGACGGATATCTAGTCCCATACTGGTGTAAGGTCATATTTTCTACGTACCTTTTCCCTTGTAATGATCACTTTGCACTTTAATGCTTAATTTTGTCACTTAATCTGTGAAAATTGATGGCTAAACGATTTTCGAAAATGCTCGGAATAAACCTGACACATGAATGATTTCATTTTCGAGAATTATTATTTCTTTCCTGAATTACTAAAAGGCAAATTTAAGTCAAGATTGCATTATGTAACATACTCACATTGGACTGTATACATAGCGCATACATGGCATATGTGTGCGTGGGGTGTCTATAATCATCTAAATTGTGATGTAAATATAATCATATTGTAAGCAAAAATCATGATGGGTGTCAAAGCAGGGGCGGATCCAGCTTTTTATAAAGGGGGGTTGGGGTGGTATGCGAGGGAGCGAAGCGACCGAGTCCAAGCGAGCGGACCGAGCGAGGGGAGAGGGTGTGGGAGGGGGGTGTCCCCCCCTCCCACAGGAGAGAAATTTTTTGAAAATCTGTGTGTGAAAATGGCGTTTTTTTTGCATCTAAAACTCCACTATTTTTGGTATAGAGGTTAAATGAATACATAGAAATAGAATAAGATTAAATTAAAAAATGGTCCGCGGATTTTTTTTTTTTTGGGGGGGTTGCAACCCCCCAACCCCCCCCCCCCCTCTAGATCCGCTTCTGCATAGTCTGAGTTTTCTTTGTGTAAAAGAAACAAAATACTGTATGTATGTCATTGTATGCAATGCATGGCAATTTCAATCAGTTTATATTTTTCTTTTGTTTAGTCAGCGTTTAGTCTTCAATGTACATAATTGGTTTTTTCAAGCGGTGTTAATACCAAAGAGCTCGATTCCGGCACTTCGACTAAAATTGGGTATGATACAAACTATTTATTTACTGCAGCCAACGAGTTCCTGACACAATTTACTTCTTTGAATATAAACTACATTATGAATATCACCGGAACGGTTTTAAGATAAAAAAGAATTACCCTTTTTTCGCAAATGAATATACTTTACTACAGTTGTAGCTGTAAAATTACTTTGTCTTAATCCTTTCCTCTTATATATTAAGTCGCGCATCATAATTGCAAAAGTGTTTTTAATGTCCAGTTTTCAAGCCATAATACTAAAAGATTTTCACGGGCTCATTAGGCTTATTACATTAATAGATAAGATGTCAATTTAATAATTACTATGTCATTTTTAAAAATGGAATATTGACAAGTTCTATTTCGCGCTTTGGAAGAGAAATATGAACATAGTCATCATTTTCATTTGATGACATAATGTTTTAAGGATGTCCGGGTGCTATATGTCAAAGCTCAAAGGAATATATTGAAACATATCAGCTTATTTCAAACTGTGATCCATATCCACCTATAACAATTTTCCCACAAAGTGCTTGAAATACAGAGCCTAAATTGTCCCTTTTACAGATCGGAATATCAAATATTTTAATCCCTTTTTGATAAGATAAATTGTCTGTTCGCGCTTCGCGCTGGCGGTAATTATTTAGTTGGTGGATACACATTGAGGATCACAAACATTGCCCAGAATATTTAAATTTTAGGACAAATACTTGGAAAAAAAAGCTCGCTCTTTGCACTCGCACTACTTAAAGGTAAATGCTAGTTTTGGTAACGATATCAAAATGAGTTCGTACAGAATCCAATGAAATGACCACTAAAGTGTCTGTTTGTATAAATAAAACGCATGTGCCAAAGGATTCTGGAAGAAATTGTGTAATTGCTGAGAAATCAGCAAATAAGCACGGGATTCGGGTAGGGCGTCGGGCCCGACGCCCTAAGCAATAATTATACATTGTCCCACGTGCGCTTATCTGTGTTGGGGATTTTCGGTGTGAACATATTTCAGCGTAGATTTCAAGATTTCACAAAGTCCAGTTAATGTAACTGTACCAGATCTAGATCCTCGATGATATATTGGCAATTAAGCCTTGTTTTACAGACTTTCTCATGAAATCAGTGTTAACTGCAACTACTGGAATTTCTCTTTAAATAAAGATTATTATACATATAAAGCTTAGAAATGACATAAGACTACCCCTTCAACATACAAACAAAAATCAACTTCAAGCGGCCGATCGGGAAAATTTGGCTGAAAAAAAATCACCTCCCCCCATTGGCAAAGGCTGGATCCGCCCTTGTCTATTGATAGCTCTTGACGGGCCGGGGGGGGGGGGTGGTACCCTTAAATATTTTTGTTGAATTTTTAACTCAATATATTGCTTTGACCGCCACCCCCTTCACACACGATTTATATATCCCCGTCTACTAACAGCTCTTTATGGAGGGGGGGGGGACATTTTTTTTAATTGCAGCTCGATACTTTTATATTGCTCTCACCCCCCCTCCCCCTCCCCCCCCGATCAGATGATAACGCCACTTGACATACGTGATTTCAATTGCCATATGCCCCAAGATCCACTGACTATTCATCTAGCTTACACATTAAAAAAAAACGGAGAGTTGTCAAACTCAACAGAAATATACAAAGAAATAACAACAAAATGACATACTATAGAAAGAAAGAATCAAAAAAATTGAGAACTTGGTAGAATAGAATGTTGAAATTTTTTACCCCCACACCCGATCTATTACGTATTAGACAATGATATGAAATTAGGCTGATCTGCCTTTATTTGTGCACGATATTCTGAACTAAAGTCTTGATATGACCATTGACATATGGGTTATAAATTTTCATAGTTTGATCACACCATATCCATTTTAAATTCCTGGAAATTCCAGCAACAATACATGTTGTCATGGGTACGACACACATTTTCTTTATTAAAAAGTATCACGACACCAACGTTGAAACTGTGCAAAGGCCTTTAATGGCGAACTCCACTGGGTTGATACATAACCTATGGGTGATGAACATACGTGTGGCATGTATCGAGCCAGAACACTGAATGTGATGAGGATCGAAATACACATACCAAAGCGCATGATGATTCAAATTCTCCCGCCACAATTAAGAAACAGATAATGCTCGCGCTGCAATCAATGCCTGTGATTCGGGCCATTGTTGATGAAATTTACTCTGAGATATATGAGAAAATTGCTAGTGATTTACATGATGGTTTCCAACTAGAACTTCAAAACAAAATTCGAGAACTACAGTCATTTGAAGTAAAACTGAATTAAAGTGTCGAAAAGTCTGTCAAAGATAGAGTCAAGTGTTGAAGAGCAAGAACAGTATAGTAGAAGGAGCTGTTTGAGATTTCATGGAGTGAAAGAAAAACCCACTGAAACGCTAGATCAGGCAATCATCAATCTAGCGAAGGAAAAGATGGGAATCACCATAGCACCTACCCACATTGATTGCTCACATAGATTATCTTCTAAGCAGGCTGCGTCAAGTGTTGAACACGTAGGATCGTCATCGGAATCAATAAAGTCCAGCAGTAAGCCAAGGATTATCACCATCAAATTCAACAGGAATAATGTAAGGGATACTATCTACCGCAATCGCATGAAACTCGGGGCTCTGTTCATGAGGACCTTACAAGCTACAGGTCATCTCTACTTTTCAAGGCAAGAACCAATGTCAACGTATAGAAGACTTGGACATCAGAAGGCAAGATAACTGCTTTCACCAACGATGGAAGGAGAGTACGAATTGCTCGTACAAGCGATCTCGAAAATCTTGACAGTGACACGTAGCTTATCCTTTATTTTGATCACTGAAAAAGTTTGAACTGTCTAATGGGCAAACTCTTTCCATGTATATGTAAAAAAATCAGGTCCTCATAATCATGATGCTGTGTTATATGTAGATGCCTTTGATGGATTCATCTTAAATGTTCATTCCTGAGTTCTGAGTTTTTGACATTCGGATACTGATTGGATCAGTGATGTATGCCTGTATAGAGAATTGCCTTTTCATCTTATTGATCAGTATGGAGAGACAAAACGACCAAGCGTAATTGATAAAACTTCAAATGACAATCATTATGACTCTATCCCACTTGTCTTTGAAAAACTGAATTGTAACAAGGGATTGAAAATTGGACATCTAAATATGTGTACTTTGTTAAAAACTGTAGACGAAATTAATCATATTTTAGAACAAAGCAATTTGGATATCTTAACTCTCAGTGAAACAAAATTGGACAGCAATATATTTGACTCTCAAGTTTCTGTGTGGCTATAATATTATCAGGCTGAACGGAAATAGGCATAGTAGTGGTGTCGTTATATATTTAAGAGGTAACATTGTATTTGAAATGAAAGAACTTGATTTGGTCACTTGGAATAAATATATATCAAGATTGTTAATGAGAAACAAAAGCCTTTTCACTTGGTGACATGGTACAGACAACAAGATTCAAATAAAGTTGTTGTAGATAATTTTAAGCTGTTACTGCAATATCTGGATTCTCATTGTCTTGATTTTATCATACTTGGTGATATAAATTGTGATGTACATGTATCGAAGAAACCTCATAACATTCATACAGAAAAATCATTATCGCTTGCCAACGATTACAATATGAAACAATATATTTTGAAAGCTACTAGGGTAACTGACACATCTTCCTCAACTATAGATTTACTAATTTCTTCTAATGATGACACAGTTCAATTCTGTGATGTTGTAATAGTTTCTTTAAGTGATCATTAAATGATTGTTGCACGTTTGGAAAGAACTAAAATGACATTGTCTTGTCATGTTGTAACAAATTCTTTAAGTGATCATTACATGATTGTTGCACGTTTGGAAAGAACTAGAATGACACTGTCTAAGCACAAATACGTCACTTATCGTGATTTGAAAAAAAATGAATTTTTCTTCATTCTGTAAGGAACTGGATAAATGTTCATGGTTTCAGATCCTTTCTGAAGTTGACATAAACACAGCCTACGATAACTTTCTAAATATGTATAATGATATCCTAAATAGGTTTGCACCTGTGAAAATAAACGAATTTGTAAGAAAGTGTTCCATGGGGCAATGAACAGATTTTAACTATGATGAAGGTTCGTGATCAGTGTTAAGAAAAGGCACGCTTGTCTAGTGTGAATACAGACTGTTACGTAATAAGTCACGGCGAAGCGACGTAAATCCAAAAGGGAATATATAACGAACATTTTTGAGAACTCTGGCAATAGTGCTGAAATATGGAAACTGCTGGTTAAAATCCTTCCAAACAAACGTAAAGGTCAAACTTTAGAATCACTTGATATTGGAGGAAGTATATTGTCTGATTCTTAGTATATTGTCTGATTCTCAAGACATCGCAAATTATATGAATGATTATTTTTCAAATATAACCAAAGAACTTAAAGATGGTGCTCAGTTTGCTGTGAAAACGTTTGAATCAACAATCAAACAATCAACTGTGTTCTCTTTAAAGGGGAAGTTCACCCTGAAGAAAACTTTGTTGTAAAGATAGCAGAAAAAATAGTCAAAAATATTGGTGAAAGTTTGAGGAAAATCCGTTAAAGAGTAAGAAAGTTATTAGAGTTCAAAATTTTAGATTTGTGACGTCATAAACGAGCAGCTGCCCCATGTGTTATGTAATATAAAATTTATGAATTTCAAATTTTGTATGGTTCCTGATGACTTAATTTTGTTTTCTTTTCATGATCGGGTGTGAAATAATTTGTCTATTGATATACAAAAGTTCCAGTGAAAACCATTTTAATTTTCTGAGAAAATGACATTTCATTGATATTTTACCATTCGCTATGTAGGAATACTGCTCGCATATGACGTCAAAAATCAAATAATTGAAATTCTAATAACTTTTTAATTATTTGATGAATTTTTCTCAAACCCTCGGCAATATTTTTTATTATTTTTTCTGCTATTTTTACAATAAACTTTTTGTCAGGGTGAACTTCCCCTTTAATGAAGTTACACAGAATGATGCAGTAAAGTGTTTTAATGAGATTCCAAAAATAACTCTTCAGGATTAGATAGTACACCTACCTGTATCTTAAAAGATTCAGTTTCACATATTATTGTACCATTGTTACATATAAATCATTCTCTTAAGCAGGGAATAGTTCCATTAGCCTGGAAAATGGCTAACCTCATGGCATTATTTAAAGGTGGTAACTTAAAGGATTCTACTAATTATAGGCCGATTTCCGTATTGCCTGTACTGTTGAAAGTAATGGAAAAAGTTGTTTTTTAAACAAGTATATAAATATGATTCTGATAATGATATACTATAAAATAATCAGTTGGGATTATGCCCCAATTATTTAACAAATACAGCCCTCTTTACAATTACAGAAAATATTTGTAAAAAATTAGATATTGGGCACGCTGTTGGATTAGTATCGCTTGACATTCGGAAAGCATTTGATATGATTTCCCCACAATATTATGTTAAGAAAACTTGATCTTCAGGGGTTCAAAGACGATGAGTCAAGCTTAAGATGGTTCCAAAACTATTTAACTTTAAGAAAATGTGTAACAATTATCAATAATACATTTTTGTCTTATAACAGTTACCTGTGGAATTCCACAAGGGAGTAGTACTATTGGTCCCTTGATGTTTATTCTTTTCATATTTTAATGATATTTCTACTGTTGTAAAGTTTAGCAGTATTTCAATGTAAGGTGATGATACCTGTATACTATTCCTTAGATAATGTTTCTGATTTATGTTCCTGTCTAAATGAAGATTTAGCATGGATTTCAGACTGGTTACCCCTTGATCCAAATACGGCAAATTCACATTTCTTAGGGTTCAGTAATAATTACTGAACCCCAAGAAATGTGAATTTGTCGTATTTGGATCAAGGGGTAAATTAACTTCATTTGCAAATGCACAGGTTAAAATTGAAGGTGAAAAAAATAAAAAGAGTGGAAGAGTGCAAATACCTTGGTGTTATGCTTAGTGTACATGTACTTCTCAACTGGAATGCACATATTAACTTTGTTAAGACGAAAGTAACAAAAATCCTAATTGTTTGTAACGGCTCAGGCCGTACATCAGTCTGAATACTGCTGTAATGCTTTACAAATCACTCTTTCAACCACACTTTGATTACTGCTCCATAGTACGGTTCAATGCAGGGAAAGTTTTACTTACAGAATTGAGTGTTCTTCAAAATCGAGCACTGCGTATGGTCTTAAGAGTTGATTATAGATATAGCACCAACCTGTTGCATTCTACTCTGAACATTGACAAGTTAGAATTGTGATGGAAAAACGAGCAGTTTCCTTTATATCTAAATTACTTCATGGACAACTTCCATATTTCTTGTGCTCCAAAATTAGTATCAAGAAAAGTAATCATTACCAATGTAGGATTAGTCTAAAAAAAACAACAACAAATTTTATGACGGTGGTCTCTATATGGGTATTCAATTATTTAATTCCTAACCAAGTAATACCAATCAAATGGATAAGTTCTCTTTTATTCATGAAATCAGTTAATTCGGTCAACTTCTTACTCATCTGCCGAGGGGGGTATAGAATTTCTAGAATTTCTCTTCGCACTGTGGTTTATGTAGTTTAACTTATCATTGTATTTTTTATATGTATATGTACATGTTTTTTATGTGTTACTGTAATAATACTTTCAGATATTTTTGTATTGTCTCACTCTTACCTGTTCACGGACTTGCTGAAAAGCAAGCTAAGCTTCTACTCGCCGACTCAAGCCAGCATCTCCTCATCCATCCTACTACTCAAGGTATTTTCAACTCATCAATCTCTTCTGGTTTACAGTCATTTTCAGGACTACTTTCAAGAAAGATCACTCTACTCTCAAATCTCCACTTTCCGTTTCCTTTCTTCTTCTATCCACTGTTTCTATGACACTCCACATGTAGTGTTTTTTTTTTCTTTTCATCCAGGTCTTATTTTCTCTATCATGTTTGATTGATCTTGTCTCTGATCTGTTTGTATTCTTTGTTTTTTTAAATGCTAAATAAAATAATAATAACAACGATAGCAGTCTGTTAAGACTGAATGTAAGTTTTACTGTGATTAAATAAATACAATACAATAATTAACTTCAGCAATGATGACCCTTTCATAAATTCAAGCTATTCTTATAAAGTCAATGAAACAATGCAACTGCCCATATAATTAATATCCTTTGAAGAAGAAATTGTCATATACAGATGATTCAAAATTAATGCAATAATTGTGAAAATCTCCATTACAAACAATGTCATATTGTATGAAAAAATAATTCTTCAAATCTCTGTGATAAAAATGAAAATAAAATCAAAGAAAGAAACATAGTGCAATTATAAGAAAAGAACATGCCACAAAGTGAGGTCATCTAGCTGAAACCTTTTGATATGGGTGGACCCATGAACACAAATGGTATTTGTCATGTCAACTGAGAGCAAGTATATCACCCTAAATTACAATGGATGAATCAATCAGTAAACATGAAACAATATGAACTTGACACAAAAAAATTGGCACAATAGCTATTATGGCCTCCATCTGCATTCCCCCCTTTGTTTCATCAGTATAAAATATCTGTGTTTATTGTCATTTTTGATTTGTGAATGTGTCTAGGGCAATAATTTTCACAATAGAGGCAAATTTTTATCTGTAATTGCCTTAAACCGACACTAACAACACTGTATTACTTGAAATAAAAGAAGTATCTATGACCCCCCTTGAGACATATTTTTATCAAACTACCCATTGTCTAGTTTGCGAACACAAAAGGATGAATGGGGATCATAATCATTCATAATTGGATAAATTTAAATTTCAAAGTTTGGAAACAATCAGTAGCGGTTCCAGGATTTCAAAGTGGAGACATGGAGATGACCCCGATCCAATTATCTTATTTGTATTCAATGGATGATTCTAAAATTATAGGGCAGTGTCCCTTGTGGCGCAACTGGATCTGCCACTGCACAAGATAAAATCATCTTATTTTATAAGCATATGGTGAGACAAAAGAATGGCCTGATTATCAATCATAGTTTGACAAAGAGTTTGGATAGAATAAAACTATTTCAATAATGGCCACATGATGATGTAGTCATTATGAATCAGTAGGGAAAAGTGGGGTAAATTGTGACACTTTTTGATTTTGCATGTGAGAATTGATGTGACGAATACTTTTGTAGAAATAAGTACCTTGCCTAAAATTTAATTCATGGCAAATACTTTTCAGTTTTCACATAACTTTCTACCCCCACACTGAAAGTCATTGTCACCTTTAAAAAAACAATGTCAAATGGCTCAACTTGCCTCATCTGTGAGGTAAGTTGAGTGAGTGTTTGTTTATTTTATTATATATTATATATATATATACTTTACCCTAAGAATTACCATGATGGCTCAACTTGCCCCATCTGTGAGGTAAGTTGAGTGAGTGTTTGTTTGTTTATTTTATTATATATTATATATATATATACACTTTACCCTAAGAATTACCATGATGGCTCAACTTGCCCCATGTTGGCTGGCTCAACTTACCCCAGTCCAAACCTTATTGGCCTGAGGGTGATGGCTCAACTTACCCCTATGTTCAACTTACCCCGCCTTCCCCTAATCTTTATACATAAAGAAAAAGATAAATGGGGAGAGGGGAGCAATTTGCCTGTAAAGATAGCAAGCTAAATTATATCTAGTTTTCAAAATGATCTCTAACTAAATTTGGAAAAATAACATACATACAGTAATCATTTTTTTTCTCTGGACTATAGAGTATGAAAGAAATGTCACCAAAAAACTGTGGGGCATACATCTGTACGACTGCCTCATTCTTTCCACGGTGGACACCAACTAAACATTCTGTCCATGGTATCCTCCTCTTCTCTTTCCACATTACTTGCCAACTCATCCTCTTTCAGTGAACATCCTTCCACAGTCTCCACTTTGAAAACCCTCCAACACCCTCCCCACAAGAAAGAACCCCCAAACAACCTTTCCACAGTACACACTCTATCAATCTTTTTCACAGGACACATAATCCATCACAGTTATATTACCTTCATTTGAAAACCCATAGCTCATGATCTAATCAATGTGTTCCACACAACACAATGTCCAACAATCTTTCCACAGTATGCACACTCTCATCATTTATCTGCAGTACACAAATTCTTACGATGTACTAAAAGTGCACTCTACAATAATCTATACACCTTTCACTCTACATCCACCTATCCACAGTACACACTCACAATCAATCTATACACATTGCACACTGTCCCATAATCTGTCCTTAGTACACACTTGCCACTAATCTAGACAGAGTACACACTGTCCCACAATATTCCCACAGTACACACTATTCAACAGTCTTTTCCCCAGTAAACACACACCACCAGCAAATTATACACAGAACACAAGGTCCAGCAACCTTCCCACAGTATGCACACGCCACCAATCTTCTCATAATACACACACATAGTACACTCTAAAAATCTTTAAAAGGTACACACACTCTAATGGTCCTATCCACAGTACACACACTCCTACAATCTATCCACAGTACCCAAAATCTAATAATATATCTACGGTATACACTTTCTTAACAATCTTTGAATAGTGCATACTCTTTAACAATCTTTGCACAATACACACTCTCGAACAATATTTCCACAGTAAACACACCCTAATCACCCTATCCACCTTTCCACAGTTCACACACACACACACACTAACCACCATAACAATCTATCCATAGTACACACAATCCAACAATATACAGTACACACTCTCTTAAAAATCTTTCCACAGTAAACACACTATAACAATCTTCCCACAGTACACACACCCTAACCACCATTACAATCTATCCAAAGTACACAATCCAAAAATATACCTACAGTACACACTCTCTTAACAACCTTTCAACAGTACACACTCACTATCTTTCCACAGTAAACACACCTATCAATCTTTTTACAGTAAACACACCCTAACCACCCTACAAATCTTTCCACAATTTGTGGTTAGTGTGTGTGTGTGAACTGTGGAAAGATTGGCACAATATCAATCTATCCATAGTACACATAATCCAACAATATACAGTACACACTCTCTTAACAATCTTTCCACCGAACACACTCTCGTAACAATCTTTCCACAGTAAATACACCCTGACCACCCTATCAATCTTTCCAAAGTACACACTAACCACCTCATCCATCTATTCTTAGTACAAACAATCCAACAATATACAGTACACACTCACTATCTTTCCACAGTAAACACACCTATCAATCTTTCTACAGTAAACACACCCTAACCACCCTACAAATCTTTCCACAATTTGTGGTTAGTGTGTGTGTGTGAACTGTGGAAAGATTAGCACAATATCAATCTATCCATAGTACGCATAATCCAACAATATACAGTACACACTCTCTTAACAATTTTTCCACTGTACACACTCTCTAACAATCTTTACACAGTAAACACGCCCTAATCACCCTATCAATCTTTCCACAGTAAACACACCCTAATCACCCTATTAATCTTTCCACAGTAACACATTATCTACAGTATACACTCTCTTAACAATCTTTCCACTGTTCACACTCTTGAACAATATTCCCACAGTACACTCTCCAACGATCTACCCTTAGTACACACTCAACCGATGTATCTTCAGTACACTCACTCCAATAACATCGCCATAATACCCACACTTGAAAAATCTCTCCACAGTACACACAATGTCACACAACATCTCCATATTACAACCTATTCACAGTACAAAAATGCCACCTTTCTTTTCACAGTACACTCTCAAACATTCTTTTCGCAGGACACACCATCCATTATCTTACCTTCATCTGAAAACCCATTGCTCATGATTTTGTTGATGCGTTCTGGATGATGAAGGCTTCCACAGTAGTAGAGCTCAGTGAAGATGGATGGATCCCCCAGCTGATTTAGACGAAGCTGATACAGTTCTCTCAGAGCAGATGAAAGGCTTGCCTGCATAACAATAATAATGATGATGATAATTTCACGATATTTCAATTGCCAAAAACATGCACACCTTCTGGTTCACTCAGATGTTTGGATGATTTAATAAAAGTATGCAACAAAAGAAACATGTGAATGATGGTTAGGCGAAAATCTGTCAGGAAATGAAAGACTTATTGATTTTTAAAGCTTTAATTTTGTGACATGAAGAGCAAGCAGCTTCCCATGATATGGCTTGTGTCATCACATCAGGTTGTGGGTTGGGTCGGGGTATCATATATACCCCACTATTAAAGAAAAGGGCCCCCTCAATTTCCAAAACGTCGGGTCCAGTTTACCAAACCATTTGATATATGGGCACCCTAAATTCCTGAAAGATCAGGCCCAGTTTACCCAATGTTTTGTGAAAATTATAGCAAAATTATTGAATGGTAGGTAAACTGAACGCAACGTTTTGGGAATTTAGGGGGCCTTTTCTTGAATGGTCAGGCATATGCGATAGCCGACCCAACGTGACAACCCGATGTGATGACACAAGCCCCATATGTCATGTTAAATAAATTCCATAAAATTTCCCTCCTGCAAAGTAAAGAAATCATTGCTGATCTAATTACTGAATCAGAATTTTACAACATAAAATTTAAACATTTAGATTCAGTATCATTCAATTCAATTAATTAAAAAAGATGTTTAAATTACACAAATAGAATGTTAAGCCTGAAGTTTACTACATTTTTTATTTAAAGACTACATCATTTCCTACCCAATCCAACTACCAATTTCTGAAATATAATTCAAAGTCCAAATAAGACTGTGATTTGAAGAAATGTGCATGAATAGAGTTCAAAGTTCAAAGTACTTTTTTTCCAGAACGTACTGATTGATTCATAGTGGTTATTCACAAATAACCACAAAATGTCACTAGATTTTATGTAATCTGGACTATGAAAGAGCTCATTATTCTGATGAAGAAAAGTTTGAAATCGTGGCAAATTCTGGAAAAGGGCTTCTTTGAACATGTACCATAACTTAATAATGATTTCCAGGAACAGCAGATGGTATACAGCTATCAAACACATTTTTAAAATTAAGGCCTTTTAGCACAAATCAAACAAGCCAGGGAGCTTTAGACAGTGCAGTAAATTATTCATAAGGTGTTTTCAGACCGCCTCGAAGTTCGTCAGTTCTGGGTATTTCCTGATCAGGAAATTCGCCCTGATCTACCTCAATCAGAAAATACCAAATAATTTTGGCAGTGTGAAAGCAAATTATGCGTAAAAGCCCCCCCCTAAACTGTAGGTACTTGTCAAATTTATGATAAATTTTGCAGGAATTTTGGCAGTGTGAAAGCAAATTACGGGAACTTTCTTCACACATTATGTAGTTGAAAGCGGGGGCCATGGTTGGCTGCTGAGATAGCAATTTTGACTCTCACACCTTGCCTGCTCATCAGACAACTGATCATGCTCGTAACATTGAGAACTTACCCCGAAAGGGTCTTCTCTCGGTCAGTATGAAGTAAAAAAAGAATTATCGTGTATTTAAGGCTTGAATAGGTTCTTGTAATTTAATAACAGGTACTCTGGTGATTGAGGCGGTCTGAATAGGCCTATAGGTGCGTACATCTTCAAGAATGTGTGTGGTCCAATACTGAAAACACATTTTCTACGACAAAAATATCCGTATCACCATTTTCTTCTCCGGAAAGGTGTTTATAATTGTGAAAGATAGTCCAAAATAATAATCAGATACATTGGACAAACTTTTGTTAGATGGAACAGAAACCTGCATAGCTAAGTTTAAAAAAAACCAACTGAACAAATATGAGGACCTTCTTTTGCATTATTAATCTAAGAGAAATATACATTTACAATTGTTATAATGCAAGAAAACTTCTTTAAAGTTTGGCCAAATTTATAAGAAAACATGTTTGTTTCAGATTCATAACATCATCACATATTGATGTGATATGCACTATAAAAAAAAAGTATTATCATCATTATGTCATTGCTATTACTAAATGATATCGACTATATTGCTTGTCTTTATCCCATCTTAAAAATTAGAAACTACTGAAATTTCTATTTGAATGGAATGCAAGCATGGGAACATGATAAAGTGAAGGGTTTCAGATTTGAACATCATGGGCAATATCTGGGTTACCAATCACACCGCACTGGCAGCTGAGAACAAGACCTTTTTATTATTACATCAATATGTCTCAACCACAATCAAACCAATTCATTGTTCGAGCAGGTGTAAGCAAAGTAAATCAGGTTACAAAAAAAATAATTCCATCAAAGTTTTCACAGCCATTTCCAAAGGTGAGAAGATCATGTGGACCATAAGATTCCCCCAAAATAACTTTAAAGTTGAGGAGAATGAAACCTTTGGAACAAGATAGCTTGTGTAAAAACAGAAAAATCAAAGAAACAGATCAACGAAAGTTTGAGAAAAATCAGACAAGTAACAAGAAAGTTATGAGCATTTGAATACTGCGATCACTAATGCTACGGAGATCCTCACATTGGCAATGCAGCAAAGATGCGTGATGTCACTTGTGAACAACTCTCCCCATTTCTTTAGTATATATTTCCCTTAAACTGCCTCTTTTATCACATCTTTCAGTAGATCATGTGTTCTTTCTTTAGGAGGGCATGTAATACAGATTTTTAAAGAATACATTATGGATAAAGAGTTTGTATCACCATAAGAAAAAGCAAGAAAGAGACATTTTGGGGTATTTTATGGTCCATCAAAGGGAAGGTTGTTCACATGTGACATCACACATCCTTGTCGCATTGCCAATAGGAGGATCTCCATAGCATTAGCGATTGCAATATTCAAATGCTCATAACTTTCTCATTATTTGTCTGATTTTTCTCAAACTTTCTTTGTTCTTATTCTTTAATTTTTCTGTTTCGACACAAGCCTACTTGTTCCAAAGGTTTCATTCCCCTTTAAAGAAAAACTAGAGTTCTGAGTCACATTTCATAAAAACTAAAGCTAATACGATATCAACTCTTGCTAGAATGTCAATTACCATGACAACAGTGAAGATTCTGCTTTCTGGTTGGATCTTCCAATGAACGTAGAAATTTCAGCAAGAGTTCCTATCATACCGATTTCTATGAAATGGGACCCTGTAGGTGAGTGAAAAACTTATTTTAAAGAGAAATGTCAGTAGTTGCAGTAAACACCGATTTCATGAGAAAGTCTGTAAAACCAGGCTAAATTGTCAGTATATCATCGAGGATCTAGATCTGATACAGTCACATAAAGTGAACTTTGTGAAATCTTGAAATCTACGCTGAAAAATATTCACCCTGAAGATCCCCAACACAGATAAGTGCACGTGGGACAGTGTATTGTTATTGCTTTAAATGTCGTGCCCGACGCTTGACCCGAATCCTGTGCTTATTTGCTAATTTCTCAGCAATTACGCAATTTCTTCCAGAATCCTTTGGCGCATATTCTTTATTTATACAGACACTTTGGTGGTAATTTCATTGGATTCTGTACGAACTCATTTTGATATCGTTACCAAAACTGGCATTTACCTTTAAAATATTCATGATAATAATTTCAATTTCCATTCAATGTGAGAACGTGGCGCTGACTTCCAAATCCTCCTACAAAAACTTCGTATCTGAAGCTCAATCCATTTTCAGATTGTGAGCAATATGATCTTGAAAAGTATTCTCCTAAATTTTTGACAGGCAAAAGGTCTGATCACACCACTGAGCGTTGTTGGAGCGGTCGTGGAGCGGAGAGAAAAAATCATCACCGCTCGCTACCGTTAACCATTTTCGATTTCTATTGTTTTTTTCTTTTTTTCGATTTTTTCCCAAATTTTGTGAGCGAAATTTGACACTCTCTCCCTACCTCTTCACGACCGCTCCAACACCGCTCGGGCGGTGTGACCAGGCCTTTAGTCAAGGTAAGATGTTTACATCATGCTCCAAATTTTACCAAAATAACTGCATCATATAATTCCAATTTCATCTGTGTTAACATTGTTCCTAACTATAGGAAAAGAACATTAAAGCTCACAATGATTAACAGTATGCATCTTCACCTTTGGCTAATCTCTGAGAAATAACTTATTTTCTAAAATTTTGCACATAATTTGGACTAAATATACGATGCTTGAGTGTTCGCTTTGTTTAAAATTTTCATATTTCATTAATTGATTATATCACACCTGGAATTTATATATTAATCACAAATTTAAGGCATTTGAACACGATCCAAAGAGAAACTCAAGTCTTAATCAACCCATTCCAACTTTAATATTTAGTTGAAACTTGAAACTTCCAGAAGAAGGGGAAAAGAGCTATCAAAGCAAAATTCCAAGGTACACTGAATCCAAACAGAATGAGCAAAAGAGAAAGTGTGCAAGTTACACACGCAAGTTCTGAATGTTTGTATCCAAATATGGGAACAAGATCTCTCAAGAATGTTAGGATAATGAAAGGGGAAAGAGGAATGTCTTTTACATGAATGTTGGTTAATAACAGATGGAGATTTATTTGGTTATGTGTGGGCGAGAACTTTCTTTTATGCTGCTGTCAAGTAGACTTTCATGAATGTGGTTCAATGAAGTCTTTATTTTCAGAGAACGGAATGGAAGGAAAATGGATCATTTAAATAAAGCAAAGTTGAGACTGAAAGCCTATCCAAGCTATTTGGAAATAAGGTTAATATTGCGCTTGAGTTTCATCTGTTCCATTTGTATAAAATAGAAGTGACCACTGCAATTTCTTTTTCACCATTAAAACTAGAATTCTAATATTTTTGTATCTAGTGCCCTCTCTTTTTAAAGTTCTTATTTTTCTTTACAAATGGACTTTTGGGCACATATTGCCACATACCTACAATTTTAGAAATTGGATACATGTATTACAAGCTAAAGAGAAAGATAATGTTCTGATTTTTGTTATCCCATTCCATGTTTGAGAAGTGGTTTGATATTTCACCCCCAACAAAAAAAAATGCAGATATTTTAAAGTGATTGGGCAATTTTATTTCCTTCACACCACATCTGCTTTAGGGCATACACATTCATACAATCAAGTAATGAATTAGAATAGTGACACGTAGTTTAGTGATATTTACCTAAGTATTTCATTGGGACTGGTAATATGAAGTTACAAGTAACACCAAAACCTACATGTAGGTAAGCCACTAGGGCTAAAACTGATGTTGATAAAGTCAAATGTGTTCTAGGGACCACCCCTATTGACATCTTTATTTTCATGAAAAATGGATTACAGGAATCAGTCCATAAAGATCTCTTGCTCGTAAAAACTGCTTTTCTGGTCTCTCTTTGATAATATTTGCTGACAGGCATCATCATAATTTTGATTAATTGATGTTAAACTTGATTGATTGCACAATCCACATAAAATCAACCAAAGCAGTCAGGATTTAAATTGTTTAAATTGTATAACAGAAAATGTACAAAATAAAAATGACCTTTGACCTTACCATGTGAACCTCCGACTTCAGCATAACATTCAGGTCCCCTAAGTACATCTTCAAGTTTTATTGAAAAGGGACTTACGGCTGCAGAGTAATGTGTCATGCGAGAGTCTTGCATGTAAACTCTAACGTTGACCTGAAATGACCTTTGACCTTACCATGTGACCTCCAACTGCAGCATAGCATGCAGGTCCCTCAGTGCATCAACAACCCAAGTTTGGGTGAAAAGTGACTTTCAGATGCGGAGTTGTACGTTTTAAGAGAGTCTTGCATGTAAACTTTAACATTGACCTGAAATGACCAATGATCTTACAATGTGACCTCTGATTAAAGCATAACAACCTGTCTGCAAAGTACATCTACCATCTAAGTTTGGTTGAAAAGTGACTTTGACCAGAAAATGACCGTTGACCTTACTGTGTGACCTCTGACTAAAGAATTACATGCAGGTCTGCGAAGTACATATATCATCTAAGTTTCGTTGAAAATTGACTTATTATGGTTGCAGTTTTATGTGTCATAAGATAGTCTTGCATGTAAACTTTAACATTGACCTTAAAATGACCTTTGACCTTACCATGTGGCCTCTGACTGCAGCATAACATACAAATGCTCTAAGTACATCTACCATCTAAAATTGGTTGAAAAGTGACTTACGGTTGCAGAGTTGTGTGTCATATAAGAGTCTTGCATGTAAACTTTAACGTTGACCTGAAAATTACCTTTGACCTTACCATGTGAACGCCCCCAAAAAAGTATGAGTTGGAATCATATTCCTCTTTCCTAATAATTTTAAAAGAAATCAATTTTTAACTAGCACATCAAATTAATAAGGAATTTCTCTATGAAATGTTACAAAACATGTATGGGGGAAGGAATATTGTGTAAAGGGTGATAGGAAAGCTGAGCCCATGAATAGCATTTTAAATGGGGATATTCCTAATTTCAGATCTCCATAACTTTAGCAATTCAGTATTAACATAGAGTGTTGCTAAGGCGAGCACATAACGTGCCCACCTGTAACACAGAAAATGGAGTTATTGGTCAAGAAAGAAAAGTGAAATGTGGCGATTTCACCATTGATCTCTTCAAAAGAATTCCTAGGTTCCATGCTCATATCATACACACCAAATTTTATGAGCCTAGGTTAAGTTAAACTCTAGTTATCGTGTTTACAAGGACTTCAGAAGGGTAAGATGAAAACATGTCACTGTGTCCTTGGCTTTCGTCCTCAAAATCAATAGGCTTCCTGGGATCCATGCTCGTATCATACACACCAAATCATATGAGCCTATGTTAAGTTAAACTGAAGTTATCGTGTTTACAAAGAAAAGTTAACGGATGGATGGATAGACAGACGGACACCAAGCGTTATACCATAATACGTCCTGTAGGACAGGCATATAAAAAAATCAAAACATTAAACTTTTAAAACATTAAGAATACTCTTTAGATGTTGTTCTGTTTCTGATTTAGAATATACACGTTTCATTTTTCATTTTCCCAAACTATTTTATTACAAGAGCAAGAAAAGTGCGGATTTGGTGTCAAACTCCGGTCAAATTTATAGCAATGCTTCCAATTCTTTCCCACAGAGCTCTTGTACATTAGCTGTTTGTGAGTTTAAGTTTACATGTATTTTGTAGATAATCCATCTAGCAGGAACACCAAAACCCCAAACGACGTAATAGATCTATGTGGTCTTAGCCCCCATAATGAACTGTGGCTATAACAGTTTAGGCAATGATCAACAAATGAACAAAGCACAGCATTTAAACATAAAACCTAAAGTGATTACAGAGTACATCTGAACTTCCCACAAAAAAAACAATGGTTTAATGTTTTATTTTGTTTTTTTGTTCATTGCATTAATTTGGCTTTGAGTGAGAATTTGCAGAGGTTTTACGAAAATACGTCAAAAGTTGATGAGCGTGGGAACAGACAAAAAGCATAGTAGTTTTCGCTATACTTGAACGTATATCCTAAATGGTATACGCAAAGATCTTTAAAGATTCCAATAAAAAACAAGGCAAATGCCAAGCGTTGTCTCGCCTGCATGTCAAAACTATGCTATATGATTTCTGAGGCTGTCAGCAGTTTAGGGGGTGAATTGTGGTTCTGACAGTTTACATATGCATTAATGGTATAGGCCTACTTTATCCCTAGAAAATCAGATAACACTAAGAATGCTGTTAATGCTATGAAGCTACAATTATTTCCATGCAAGTAAGGGAATGAATGTTAGTGAAAAATAATGTAATTGACAATAATGTGAGTAAAATTGTAAAATCAAATTAATTATTTAGGTGTAATGAAATGCCAATCTTTAGCATTATGTTGGATGACGGTAGGGGCATAACTTTTCTCAATTTGTTTTGTACAGTCTACAGTATTACAAGAACATGCATATACAGCAAATCTGAAGAGTAACATTTAAGAAACTTTAACAGATTTTCTATTGTACCATTGTGAAATTTGTGTGAATATTATAAATGGTGCCAAGAACTAAAGCTCATGAAATAAATAACAACAGTTTTTTAAAGAATAAACAAGTAAAATACAAATCCGGTTCAGGTATAGAGAGTACTGAGTTCTGAAGTAAAATGTTAGTGTTAAAAAGTATAAAATTATAAAGTTCATGTCATTAGAGGAACAAAGTAGTGTGAAAGTTCATTGACCTTTGACCTTAATCAAATTCAACTCACATTCGAACCTGACCTGCACCTTCAAGAGATGGACCTCTGTTACGAGTTTGGTGATCCCACCTCGAAGCTATAGAAAGTTATTGTGTGTACAACACAGCACAGTGCCAGTCATGGAAAGTTCATTGACCTTTGACCTTATTCAAATTCGGCTCACATTTGAACTTGACCTGCACCTTCAAGAGATGGACCTCTGTTATGAATTTGGTGATCCCACCTCGAAGATATAAAAAGTTATTATGTGTACAACACAGCACAGTGCCAGTCATGGAAAGTTCATTGACCTTTGACCTTAATCAAATTCAACTCACATTCGAACTTGACCTGCACCTTCAAAAGATGGACCTCTTGTATGAATTTGGCAATCCTACCTCAAAGATATAGAAAGTTATTATGTGTACAACATAGCACAGTGCCAGTTCAAATTCAACTCATATTCGAACTTGACCTGTGCCTTCAGGAGATGGACCTCTGTTATAAATTTGGCGATGTCACCTCGAAGCTATAAAAGTTATTGTGTGTACAACACAGCACAGTGCCAGTCATGGAAAGTTCATTGACCTTTGACCTTATTCAAATTCGACTCATATTCGAACTTGACCTGTGCCTTCAGGAGATGGACCTCTGGTATGAATTTGGTGATCCCACCTCGAAGCTATAGAAAGTTATTGGGTGTACAACACAATTGTTGACGATGACGCCGGAAATAGTGATACCTACGTCTCGGTCTGCTACACAGGCGAGACAAAAAATGTTCCAAATTGGGGGGAAAAAAAGCATTTCCTTAAAGTGTTTGATATTACTTTTATTCTTGATGTAGTTTATTCATTCATTTTACCTTAATCATTTTTCAATTATAATTTATTATCTTCATTTTTTTTTACATTTTGTTTAATGTTTTTAATTTTCATTATGGACAAAATGAATTTTCAGAATATATCTATTCTCAGATTTCTAATTCACACAATAAAATATTTTTCAAACGTAAATAAAGAGGCTTTAAAAATAAATAAGGAAAACAGATTTATTCAAGCTGTAAGATTTTTTTGCACATAAAATTATTTATTGTTGTAAAATTGTATAAAAAAATTGTGGTTGATGTTGAATTTTTTTTTTAACATTGGGTCTTACATTGTAATAAGGGACCTTGTGGTAGTGTTGTGGTATATTGATTCTGACTCTCGTCTTGTGATTAGTGATGCGTTTCACAAAGAATAAGGTGTGACTATAGTGTAAAGTCATGCTTATTAGGATGTTCCATAGTTAAAATGAAATCCATGTCATTTCAACAAAGATTTGTACAGAGTTACTTTAGCACCTTAATATTCCAAATATGCACAATTTAACGTCAGGTTTACGTGCTTGATTTTTTGCTATCTAACTTTGAAGTTCACCCATTTGAAAGGTATCGAGAAATACACAATGAAAACAATTTTGCATTTTTAGACCTCATGGGATCACAACATTGAGTTTATATCTCTATTACTCAGTCAAAATCCATCTAAACTTCTCCAAATTTAAGATTATAGTTCAGAATTATATAATTAAGGTGGAGGATCCACTTATATTGCTTTTCATTTGCTCTTTAAAGAGTAGCAGCACCTTCAATTTTGAAAACACACTTTGTGAATGACAAAAAAAAATATCTGAAAAATTGTGAAATTTATATAACAAATGTAAGAAGTATAATAAATGTTGCACTTGATTCAAAACCCATGTCATTTTCACCAAATTTTGCATGGTTGTAGAGAAAGGTATGCTTAAGAGGTGTGAATATTTAAAATTGTGGGATTATTTGCTTGTTTTCAAACTATCAACACTTTTCTTGGAGCAAGTGTGCTTTTTAAATGACAAAAAACAAGTCAAAAGCCTTGTCTCAGTATCTACATTCTACACCACTATCCCATTTAATCAAAGTTGAGGCCATATTTGTCATATTTCGCAGCACTGCAGTGTAAAGTATTTTGAAGAGGAAGAGGTGTTTGAAAATTAGGTGCATAGATAACTTATAGCTAATATATTTGTAAAATTACCCATCAAGATTTGCTTTAAGAGTGCAGATGACTCGAAATATCAGCTGATAACTGTAGCTGATTATACACGTTACTTATTGTGACGTCAGCGTGCATCGCGTAAAATATGCTCAGATAGGGATGCGCACAAATATAACTAGGAAAATGCGCGCTTAAGTGCAAAATCACACAATATCATGTCCTCTGAGCATAATTTACCCATTGCAGAGATGCTTTACGTACGAAACGCAACTTTGTATTTAAGTATGATGGACGTATGCTTGAATCTCGCTGTGACCCAGTAGCCTTAGGCAAGGTATCAATCCACTGTTCAGAAAAGTGTTACATCCATGGGTAAGATGTGAGGTTTGGAAACCTCTGGAGGAATGCTAATCAGGGAGTGGAAAAGGTGTATACATTTTGTGTAGGCAGGCCAGGATCCACTGGCCAGTGAAACAATATAAAAGCACTTGCAGTCTTTGCAGATGTTCTTCAGATGCTGTTAGCACTGGACATTATTATCAACTGTTTAAGTCTTATTCTCTCACAACTGAACTATTTCAGCCATTCCTCTATTACCTATGGGGCCTTTAGGAGAAAGAACCGCATTTAAGTGCAACTCAGAAAATCAAACAAAGGTCACAAATGCATGATTGTGATTGGCTGAAAACCGAATTGCGTTTGATTTTATGAATTGTTGCAAATGTACAATATAGCATGTGATTCGCTTTTATCAAATCAGACAACAATATGTAGTATCTCCCCCCCCCTCTAAAAAGACCAAGGATATTTTCATGTACAGTTTCTATTGATGGTTTTCACCAGAGTCTAATTAACTTTAAATAATGATTCAAGCAGGTGTAAAACCAGAATGACCACAAAAAGTACACGAAGCATCCTTGGCTTCCTCACGTGATCAGGAGGGCGTGTCATAAAGAGTTGCTAACAAGAATCTGGTACTTACGAACACCTATATGAAACACACGCCGGGTGATTTTTAATCATTTCTGATGTAACTATTTTGGTTCCAATAAAGCCACCATAACAATTTCACATTCAGAACATATAGCTTCTTCCAACAAAGGTTAGGGTCAACTGCATATTGGAAAGAGCAATTTTACATGGTTACTGTTCAATCTGCTACAAAATGGCACAGTATGTAAAATGATTGCTCCATGTAGATCGTGTCCAATGGTGTATCAGATGTCTGGTCACGTGACTACTTACCATGGTAACCTTGGTCACATGACATCTTGCTCCGGGTCGAGGATTGTCAATCATCTCCGATTCAAAACGCTCAGCGATCTCCCGTTGTTCAACCAGGCCTCCAATATCAAAACTCTGTCTTCGACCTTATAAATATAAAGAAAAAGACAGCAAGAGAACTAGAATGAATAGCTGCTTGTATTAGTATCAAAGTAATATGAAGTAAGAAGTACAATGCAGGATTATTGAAAGGAAGTTAATTTTGTCTTCGTTCTCAGCCATGGAAAAACTGAGAGAGAAAAGAGGAAGAAAAGAGAAGAAATAAGCTCCATTTTCTTCTTGCAGAATATAGAGGGCTAATGAGATAACGTGAAAAACACAAAAAAAATACAGGTATCTTCTTTCTGAAATAAAGCCAGAGAGGGGGGGGGGGAGAAAATGAGACAAAAAAGTAGACAGTTTGGCTTGTTCCAATTAATTGAGGAAAAAACAATAAACAAGAAAAGTGAAATATAGCTCTGGAAACTCCCCTTCATATAAACATGGATTTTAGAAAAGAGATACAATAGAAAACCATTTTAGGCATAAGATATACAAGTATTTAACCATAGTGATGTAGTACTTATGTTAATGAAGTGCCATTAACTCTTAACATGATGCAAAGTTTTAGTTTTATGATTAAATTCTATCATTTGTGATAACTAGCAAATTCTATAATAAAAAAGAACATTGCATCAAATATTTTCCAGATCAAAGATGTTTGTTACAAGAAATTAAGAACAATTTTAAAGGTGTAAAAGTGTCCAGTTCACAATCTAATGATTTAAACTATAAGATGGAGTAATTTCTTGAAAATGCAATAGAATTCAGACCAATTTTTGTTTCTATAATATATCATTCCAGATTCTCTATAAGTGCCGGTAAGCACTTTGAGAATTCTACAGAGTGGAAACAAGCCCTTTTAAAGTTGCATATATATTGTGATACCACATACCATAAGAATATAAATTCAAAGAACAAACTACTTTATATTATTAATATCATTGTTAATTTTTGTATACAGTACTACTAAATATTGTCTTTGTTGTATTCCGCATTTCATTTGCTTTCCTCCGTATCTGCCCTGCCTACGTGCAAGGTACAGAGTACACAGACTTTTTGACAAATTATTATATAAATCTAATAATGTTATTTCATTCATTCTCAAAATATGAAAATTGACCTATTATATTCTGAGTATTATTCTTATTCTTTGATTAAGTATATCAATTAATATCTTATACATGTTATAATGAGTTTGAACAGGTAACCTGAATATTTTATTTGATAAATACAAAGCAGGGCAAGTCTTCAACTTTTCTGTTAGAAGTTGGTTCAAGAAAAGGACTAATGACCGGGTCATTCTAGAACACTCCTCTCATGTGACATAATGAAACACAAATTGCAATAAACATCATTAATTTATTTCATATATTCTCTTAATCCTCAACTCAGCTGCATAACAGAGCCAAGCTTTGATATGTCTACAACATTTGGACTGCTTACGTGCAATTCTTTCCATACTCTGGGTTTCTAAATAGTATGACAGATTCGCATCCTAATCCGAGAAAACTGGTAAAAAATGGCATCTGTGATGGCACCAAATTGCATTTCAACAGCGGCGGGATAAAAATCTATCGACCAATCTGACAAGAAGAATTTCTCTTTCACATCAATATTGTGATTTTGACCTTGGAGGACAAAGCAGACTCATTCATATCATACTTTCACATTCAATACAACATGATCGAGGTTAATTGTAATACAAGTTGTGACACAAATTCCATTCCGTCCCCCCTGGGACATTGTGAAATGCAATGGTAGTGTTCACATTTGATATCCACTCATGTTCTCAAATCCAAGACATCTAGAATATTTGGGGTGGAAAAAAACAAACAAACTTGGTACATTCTCATACAGAGAAAGGTGCATACCATTATTTCTATTCCTTGATCAAGATCAATAATATGCAATGCTAGAGGCTTTTTGTTTCAAGTTGTGTTTCAAGTTGGAACACAGGTTGTGATCACAGCAGTGGGTTCATTGTAAGGACAACTCACAGGGAACGCAACATTGTCTTTGAAAAAATCTGAACAATAGATGATCCTATAATGAGACCTTGACAGCTACATGTACAGTTCATGATACACATACAGATTCGAGTCATTCACCTTGGAGGGTTTATATAGGCCTAATGTAAAACATAGTTTGACATTACTGGGTCGCAGCACATGCGAGTTATGTTCCTGAACTGATTAGCTTTGTGTATTGGTAGTGAAAGTGCAAAGCCAGAACAAGTCATTAAACTTCTTCCCCACTTTTCTTTGATACTTTCACAAAGTGAGTAAAATAAATGATAAATAAGAGCAAAGTTGATTATCATAACATTTCCAATTATGATAGCTATCAAGATTTCAAAGAAGCTCATCTTTCTTCCCTTTTTTTTTCTCTCTCTCTCTCTCTCTCTCTCTCACTCACACACCCACAGATGCCTATGTGTATACGGTACGGTGCAAATCAAGGACATGTTTTTCAGAAAATGTGATGTTTTTTCATTATTATCATCATCACCTTTCAAGTTTCTTGCTTCAGCCTCTAGAGCTTTGATTAAAGTCTCTGTATCTATCTCCTCCTCTTCATCTACATCCCCATCATGATCATCCTCCTCGTCATCTTCTCCATCCTCCTCATCTTCTCCATCATCATCGCTTTCATCCTCTGCCTCATCGTCTCCATCGGTACCAGTGGTGTAATGATTCTCTGTCTGGGACTCCTTTGCAGTCCCGTTTGCTGCTGATCATCGGGGTAATAAAGAGAAAAGAGACACACCCAAAATAAATATCAGAATGAAGGGGAACAATAGTACAGATGTTGCTTGCTTCATTGCATGAAGAATAAATTTTTGTGACTACTTTTCCAATGAGTTTAATAGACCTTATGCAAATGTCATGATCTCATAGCGCCCCCACTCAGAGGACATAGGAATACATGATGAATACAAATAGAGTTGTCAAAGATGTGCCAGGTTAGGATCACCAACGTATGAAAGGAAATGGCTTCAGCCTCTAAGATGGCAGTGCGATGACCTCAATGCATAAGGTTTGTACAAAGTTCTAAGTGACAAAGACCACAGAACAATCAAGAGTTTTGCCCACATATTTTGAGTGAAAGAGGGGGAGGGGGGGTAAGATGAACATGTGTGCCTACCTTACAATGAGTTTGTTTGATTATAAATGAAAAGTATGCGGGTTATTTACTCTCGTTCCATGTCATTTCTTTCCAATTTTTTTTCTTCTTTACTCTTCCCCTACTTTCTCCTAAAAAAACAAGTGTAACACCTCTGGCAGTCTTGCCTGCATTGCATGATTCAATAGAGCAGTAGTACAGACTTTGAAAACTAAGATAAATAATTATTCACAAAAACACCATTCATATGATGGTAAATATATTAGATAAATGAATATTAGATATAGGCCTATTGATGAAATTTCAAGAACTTAACCTTTGGTTAAGATTTCAATGTTGATGATACTGCCGCTGCCATCGGAAAAGTGGTGCCTTTAGTCTCGCTCTGCTATAATAATAATAATAATAATTATGAGGTTCTTCTCCCTCCCCCTGTCACACCACTCTTGAGAAAGACTGAAAGTGATATTCAGTTTGCTCTTTTAGCTATGATTGTTATACATGTTTGTGTAATGTTACTTACATGGACCATCACCATAGTGCCTCTCATAATACCCTGCTTTGATGGCTGCTATTCTATGCTCCAGAAAACTTTTCTCTAAAAAGACAAGACAATAAAAACAAACAAAAATATTGCATTTTTTTATAAATAAATCAAAGCTAACAATTAAGATGGGTTAAGAAAGACAATAAAAAAGACAAAAAATTGCAATAGCTATTTTTCTTAAATAAATCATCGCTACAGTGTAACTTCCAAAATAGACTATCAAAACTACATTCTATACGGGGGCCATTACTTAACTTACGAACAGCTTTATTAAATGGCCCCTAATAATATATTCATTAGAAATTGTCAGCACTTTTTCTAACATTTTTCATCATCGACTGCAATTTACATTATTTTCTGAAATTTCATGAATAATGGCATACCATTTCTTTTAGGTGAACATCAATAATATCTATTTTAAAGTTATTTGTAAGATATCTTGAAAAACTACTGACAAGTGACAATAGAATAAACTGTCAGCAGATATGTCTTCCAACTTCTGATGAACCAAATTGGTATTCAGTGACTCCAGTGACCACAATATCAGGTTTATTTTTAACAGACATGGGACAGATATTGGACCCGCTTTCCGTTCAATTTTAATAGCTAAATTAGCCTGTCAAATGATTTAAATAATAATATAATAATAATAGTATGTCAATTTATATAGCGCAGTTTTTATATGCATATACTCAACTGCGCTTGATACTTGGTATCATATTATTACCCCGGCTGTAGCTAAGCCGCCATATTAATAGGCGCTAAAGCGTTCAAGGAATAAATCCTCCTGGGTACCCATTCACCTCACCTGGGTCGAGTGCGGCACCATGTGGATAAATTTCTTGCCGAAGGAAATTACGCCATGGCTGGGATTCAAACCAATGACCCTCTGTTTCAAAGTCTGAAGACTAATCCACTGGGCCACAACGCTCCACATAATGCATCAATAAAGAATTTTTTCACCCCATTCCAGACATAAGAAGTGCAAAAATGAACATATCTTTTGGTATTTTAATCAGGCACCTGACTAAAATGAATTTTCAATTTTTTGCTGCAAATTTACCCAACAGTTCATTTCGAGTCCTCCACATCATTACTGTTGGAAGCTAACACATTCATCTAATCCAGTAATGAATTAAATGATAAATGGAGATGATTTCTTTACCTGATCACTTGGAAAGCGTGAATGCTTGTAAGCAGGTAACCAGAGGACCGACTGCTTAAGGTCCTCTCCAAGGGAGGGACCTGGTAATGAGGATTAATGCCCTACCAAAGGGCACTAGCGCACTGGTGGAAATCGAACGGGGATAGCGGAATCTGAAACCCAAGCTCTACCGACTGACCCATCGCTCCTAATTTAAATAGTAAAACACACTTTTGGGGGATTTGACTTAAAATAGGCTTTAAGATATTTTGAATACGAGCACTGATGACTACATTATTCAAATTATATGCAATTAATGAGTAACTTACCTATCATGAGCTTGTCTGTCTGAGTGCTTTCAAGCTCTTCTGTCAATGAGCTAATAAGATCTTTTTGTGAACTCACCTATGATGGATCAAAAGAGTAAAAACACTTGAAACCTTGCATCTATCCTTTTTGTTAAAAAAAAAAGAGATTTGTGTCAATGTCCCATATTCTGAACACTGGTTGAATTCACACTCTGATCTAAAGTTGTCAAGGGTTTAACCATGGATATTACACATATCTCTAACAGTACAGAGTTGATTTCTCAGCATATCTATCACTTCTCGGGAGCGTTTAATCAAAATTTTCATCCGACAAGTTGTCAGAACTGACAACTTTCCCTGACACTGATGGGCTGAGAAGCACAGCTACTACATGTATGGTAACTGTCCAATGTAACAGGACTTGTTGGATCAAATGTCCGACAATTTTTTTCATGAAACGCTCCCCAGAAGGCCCATATCATTTATAACCCTCTGGAAAAAATAACTGAAAATAGTTTTTTTCCCACTGTGATAACGCAATGATAGAGCAATGTGAAAATTGGAAACAAAATTTTGACATTTTTTGGCTTCCCATAATTTTAACACAAACATAGACCATGGCCTAAGTTAAAGTTGACTTTAGAATACTAGTCTATGGATTTAGGACTTAAAGTCTAAATCTGCACATGCTAAAATTATATTTACAAACTGGCTCAGCAAATAAATGACAAGTATTCATGCCTCTTATCCCAGAAGATTAAGACTCTGAGTCTCGAGAGATACAAATGGAAAACCTTCCCATTTGATATCATGTTATAAAAGCTATTCTTTTTCACTCTCCAAGGTGTATCTGTGTATTTTATGTCTGCTTAACAAACAAAATGGAGCAAACTAACTAACCTGATACAACAGGGCTCCTTAGACATACTTCTTCCATCACTTACAAAGTATAGTTTTTTGTCAAATGTCACTTATTTGAATAAAATGGGCATTTACATATAAATAGCATCTTTCATCTACCTACCAGAGCACGAAGTGCGATGACCTCGTGTCGTAACCTCATAATGCATGAGACCTGACCTTGGTACGCATCTCTGCTTTTCTCTGTCCATTTCTGAAGCTCCATCTCAAGCTCTTTCAGGTCAAGGGTCATGTCTGTTTCCTTCAAAATTGTTTGTCCTGATAAAAACAGAGATTATCAATGTTTGATTTGAATGATATATGTAAAGAATACAGGAAATGTTTGATCATAAATTGTTATGGCAAGGCACGCTTTTTTGAAAATTGTAATGTCACCATCTTCTCGTTACAATTATAGAAACCTGAAATTAGCTTTATAAATATTACAAATTATAAATATTACAAATTATAAATATTACAAATATTTATATTACATTGGATAGCCCAGAACAGAATACCAGAAATATTCCACAATTCAAGAAATATTTCACAAATTGTAGCAGCTTAAAAAAGTTGATCCTCAAACAAATACTATTCAAATTTGTGACAATTCTACCCTCCTTATTCAAAGAAAACAAATTTAAGATCTAATACTTATGGCATCATAGCGATTGTACGATCAGGTGCGAATTGAAACAAATGTATCCTTTACTCCAAAGGGCTTGTAATTAACAAAATAGGTGGAAATGGAGATGGGTGGAAGATCTCCATAAATAAATTTGTTTTGTGATCTCTCCAACTAATATTTTGTAACCTCATTAAAAGTTGAGTGAATGCGCCATCTAGTCTTCTTTTAAGAACTTCTTGATTGTCTATATTTCTAAACCATACAAAAGGATACTTTCCACATATGCCTTAAACCAGGAGTTTTATTGACAGATAATAATAATAATAATAATAGGCATTTATATAGCGCCATCTATCTAGAAATATTCTATTCCGAGGCGCGTTGTTATTATTATTACCACGGCTTTAGCTGGAGCTGCCTTTCAGCGCTCATGCATTCAAGGAATTAATCCTGCCGGGTACCCATTCACCTCACCTGGGTCGAGTGCAGCACAATGTGGATAAATTTCTTGCTGAAGGAAATTACGCCATGGCTGGGATTCGAACCCACGACCCTCTGTTTCTAAGTCAGAAGACTTATCCACTGGGCCACAACGCTCCAGAGATAAATATTTGATTTCTAAATCAAATACAGCTTATTACATGCATTCCATGCAAGAGCTTTCCTAGATAGAAAGTCTTTTCTTGAGTCGCATGTGGACCTAAATACTTAAAATCATCCACTCCTTTGTGATTCTATAGATTGGGTGTATACACATGACGGTGGAAATCGTCTCCTTCTTGATGCTTTTAATACCAGCCCTTCTATCACGACTCAGCCAAGGCCTCTTATTAGTGATCAAACGGTCAGTACAAAACCCAACATGGAAATGATAATAGATAATATCAAGTCATCTTACAGAGTGGTCAATAATGTATACAATCACTGGCATACAGATGGAGGGGGGTGGGAGGGCTTGGTGCCATGGACCCCCAAAAAAATTATGGCCAAGAAAAAAATTGCAGATAAATGCAGAAATAGAAAGATAAAGGCGTGAAATCTAATCATTATTTTCTGGATATTATGTAAGAAGCTATCACAAAATTAGATTTTGTATGTTACAAACTTTGGATTGTTACAAAATTTGGATTGCTTCCCCTAGCTCCAAAACTTATTCAGAGATTGGAAAACTAATCCAGATCACGTTATTGAGACATCTCAACAACTAGTGACTTTTCGGGACCATCTTCATATCATGTTTGGTGTTATAATTGTGTAAAAATTGACCTTACACCAGCAGCAAATGGTCAACACTGAACTTGAAATCACCCACTGTACATAATGACCCAAAGGTAACTTACCAACAAAAGGAGGTATGTAGCACATGAGGGTGCAGTTGGTCCAATTATCAGCTAGGTCAGAGTATTTACTATTCAAGACAATGTCATCACTGAAGCCATGAAGCGCAAAGAAATCCACCGCGGAATGGTCAGCATACACCACTAGAGAATCATAAGGTCCAACGATGCTTACATCTTTCATTTGCTGAAAGATAGGAATGGAAGAGGGAAAAAGGAGAAGAGTGTAAAAAAAACCCCACTCTTTGAAATCAGTTTGATATTTAGATTTCAAATATTACAATGTAGATTCTGTGAGAATCAATCTTGTTATATTTGCTCCAATGGAATAGCTGCATACATGTAGTATAACACCAGTAGAAACATAGACATATTTTTGTATCTCAAAATTTTAGTTACAGGTTATTATTATTATTATTATTGTTTGTTCGGGATCACCTGTGCCTGGGAGGCAAAAAGCAAACTGAATCACTATGACCCACAGGTCTTTTCTCCCGATATAACTGACGGGGTGGGGGGGGGGAGTGCAGGTGGACCACTCTACACCAGGAGTTCCTCCTACTCTTATATGAATAGTGCAATGGGTTCTTCACATGCAAAGGTCGTGACTCTCCTCTACACGGGGCCTACATCTAACATCCTATCCGAGGGACAGAGTTTTCCATTGTGTATTATAGCCTGCATCGATGAAACATGCATCGTTTACACATGACACACTGGCTTCAGTCATCCGACCGGGGTGGACTCGAACCCAAAAACTTTGGTTCGACGGGCAGACGCGTTACCGACTGAGCCAACAACGCTCTCAGGTTGTTTCAATTACCATCATCAACACCAAACCACAATCACCATAACTACATGTATTATTTTCATCATCAGCACCAACAACATCCCTAATACATCACCTAGCAGAATCACAACCATTCATAATTATAACTTTAACCAATAAAACCATCATCACCACCACCAACACTTCTACTACTACCACTGCCACCATCATTACCACCACCATTACCACTCTATCTAAAGCCCACCAACATTAAACTTTTATCATTACTGCCATCACTATCACCACAACAAACACAACCGCCACTATGTTGTACCATCATTGCAAAACAACCACCATTATAATTACAGATTGACACAAATAAATGTAATGTATGGTGGAAAACAAAAGAGCTTACCCTTAACAAATATCTCCCGATACCACATCTTCTGCATCTCTTTCTCACGCCCATCAAATCGATCTGGACAATCTTCTCACCTGGACGGCTAGCATGATAAGAAATAAGATGAAGACAAAGTATTTATTCATTCGCTTCATAAAAGGCTCCTTGTGGAGCATTGTGGCCCAGTGGATTAGTCTTCTGACCTTAAGACAGAAGGTCGAGGGTTTGAATCCCAGCCATGGCATAATTTCCTTCAGCAAGAAATTTATTCACACTGTGCAGCACTCAACCCAGGTGAGGTGAATGGGTACTGGTAGGAAGAAATTCCTTGAATGCTTTGAGCGCCTAGGCAGCCCAGCTAAAGCTGGGGTAATGATAATAGCAGGGCCAGCTGGGAGAACAGTTTTCAGAACTGAAGTGGCTTCCTTGGGTAAATATACCTATATTATCATTATTATAATGAAAAGGCTAATCTCCTGATGTGACAGTTGTAATATTTTATCTTCATCATTCATCATATACATGTAATCAAGATCGATAACAAATTAACAGTAAAGCCTGTATGCTGAACTCCATTCTAATTTACACTAACGTCTGAATCTTTGGTTTAATAGTAGAAAGATAAAATGTGACATTAATTCATCCTTGACAGTTTATTTTTTATTCACTGTCACATTTTATAGTCAAGCTAATAAATATTGTCTGCAAATGAGAACTAACATAATTTTCTTGTTTTATTAGGCTGCTGTCAATTTTAAGCTTACATGTCAAGTTCACCCCGACAAAAAATTTACTTGGATAGAAAGAGAAATATTGGACAAGCATAACACCAAAAATTTCATTGAAATCAAATGTGAGATATGGAAGTAATGACATTTCAAAGTTTTATTGAATTAAAAAAAACACCAACATGAAAAAAAAAGTGATTTGGTATGAGAATGGATTCTATGAGGCGATTATCTACTAAAATAAGAACTCACATGTGAGACTTTTCCCAAGTTGCACAAGCCACAATCCTTGACTCTATCCCGACCGTTGATTCTATTTCTTCCAGGGTTGGGTTTAAACTCAACTCCTCTCTCCTCTCCTTCCTCTGTTTCACTGCTCTAAGGAATTCATGGATACCTTTTGAGAAGTCCTTTTCTTCCTCTTCTTCTTCACTGTGTAGATAGGTTGCACAAAATCAGTCAAGATCAATTTTAGTTTGAGAAAAAATTAAATTTAACTGATTACAACTCTTTACAGAACGACCCGGACTGCTTCTTATGATAATTCAAGTAAAAATAATTAACTTGATAACGAGAGTAAAAGTTTTGAAAGTATACATGTAATTGTTGAGGTTTTTTATTTATTAATTTCCTGAGAGGATGTAGACTGGAATTTATCTCGTCAAAAATAATTAATAACAATCTGATACATTGTACTAGTCTAAAGCGCTTACAGATTTCTTAATACCCCAGTCATCAGATTCAATCGGTCATTCCCGTACAAAACGTATGCACATCTTCCACTCCTTGGAAAGTATTCCAGCCTGTAGTCGACATGGGAGGCACTCATAAGGCTTAACAAGGTACAGCGACTTCCAAATCCTATGAGTACCTATTTAGCATCTGGGTGGAGTGTGTGGAATGACACCTTGCTGAAGGATGCTAGGCTGCAGTGAGAATCTAACACATGACCCTCTGATTACAAGGCGAGAGTCAGAATCACTACAACACGACTTTTCCAAGCTTTGTTTCTTTTGAATTAATTAAATTTCACCTAAGAATGAGGATACAACTGGTGAGGGGGAGATGCAGTTATGACAAAAATCTATTGTGGAAAATAAGATCAGATTTTACCTTTCTTCCTCCTCGCTGTCAGAGTCACTGAACACATCAGCGAATACCTTCCTCTGCTCTTCCTCCTCCAAGACATCTTCTAAATCCTCCTTAGCAACAGAATCTTCATCCTCCTTAGCAACACAATCCACCTCCTCTTTAGCAACCGCATCATTAGCATCATCTCTTTCCCCACCAGGTTGACTATTAGCGCCTTTACTGTTCTGTATTACATTAGTTGCCTCTCCGTCACCACCAATTTCTAGTAATCTCAAAAGAGGACTTTCTTTGGTTTCACCTGAATCGTTAGTCACGCTGGGATCTAGATCTGCATCAGAGTTTGTCGTCTTAGTTGGGTCGTCACTGGTGATGGAAGAGTCTTTGTTCACATTAGCATTATTGTTCTGTGATATTGTTCCTTTCTGTGCCGTATTTTGCTCTATTTCTCTCTCCCGTTGGAGAATCCTTTTCTGCAGTTCCAGGGCCACATCTAGTTGAAAGTCAAAGGAATAGCCAGTTACATTACGGTATAGAGTTTAGACTTTCACATTTTCGACACCGACAATACGGAATAGACTTTAGACTTTAATGTTTTAGTCACTGAGCCTGACTGAATCCTGAACAGGTATTAGTTCATAATCAAACAAGTAAATTACACTGATATGTTCATCCCTAATTTAACATCAGTTCTTGGTAAACTACACCTACCTGTAATCATGCTTCATCTATGAATCAATGCAAATATTAACCCAGAGCTGCACATATGTGGGCTGGAGTCTATGGAAAACAAATGTAATAGCAAAATCATACAGACTATAATACTGGTTAACAAATGAAGAATTGAAAATTAAAAAAAAGATGTTTTTCTCACCCTTTCTACTTCTGAGAAGTACAAGTGTTTTAGCCCATTTTCCAGTCACAGTAGAATAGAGAACTTGAGGGGTGATATCAGGAAGACATGTGTCATAGAGACCAACTACTGTATGGAGTAACTCAACATTTGAAATCTGCAATAGAATATATGAAAAAAAAAATGTACATTTCAATCCAATTCAATTCAAGTAAATGTTTATTCTTTCGATTGACTTTCTTTTTTTCAGATATAGACATGTATATAAATAAATGGTAGTAATTTAGTAGCCTACCTAGTTACAAAAAAAAAGAATATGAAAGAATATGAATACAGTATTTGAACTGCAAGTCTGCTTATTTAATTATTGTTTAAAAGAAATTTTGAAAATTTCCCTCTTGGTGTTTGTGTGGTTATCATTTATTTATTTATTATTGATTTATTTAATGATCATCATCATTTTTACTTTCACAGAAACTTAGATAAGATTGAATCTTAATTGTTTCGCACTGTGAAAATATATATTGCAAGTGTGGATTGTTTTTCTCTCAAATCAATAGAAAGTTCCAGAATCATAATAAAACTGCTTTTTTCTTCTTACCAGAAAGACAAAATTACAAAATTTCTACTTTATAATTTTTGTTATGACAACTAGCAAAGACATTAATTTGGTAAATGTCAAAAACAAACCATTCCTTTTTGCTCAATTATTTTTTTTATATTTAGCAAAAGCTAGTGGACTAGATGAAATAACCCCTGAGCATAATACAGAACCTTGGAGAAATTGCTAGGAGACTGCTACTTTTAATCTTTAATGTGTTCTGGCTTAATGCATACACACCACTTAGTCTTAAGAGTGGAATTGTGATACCAATCCATAAGGGCAAAGGGAAGAGCATCCAGGACCCCAAGAACTACAGAGGAATAACCATAATCTCTTCACTCTGCAAGTTACTGGAATTTTAATTTTATGACAATAATGCGTTTGATATGATTGAATTATTCATGAAAAGTGTTCGGTAATACGATCCACTACCATATAGGCCCTAATATTCATCTTATTTATTTAATGGTGATGTGGATGTATTGTCATGATTTTATTAATCAAATGATTTAGCGTCTTTTAAAAAATAATGCCGGGACGTTACATTCCAGGTTACTGTTACTAGTGTTAGTGTTGCACCTCTGCTCAAGTGCACGTGCATGATCAATTGATGCTTAGCCTTAGGATCATGTAACATATTGGGCCGATTGCACGAAAGGGTCTTTCCAAGGACCGTCTTTCATGTCGCCCATCTTTTATGATATGCTATAAGCTAGACCAAAAGCTTCAGTCTCTGTATTTTGGTTGTTCCGCTGAACTGCGTTGGCTCACTCACCAATACATAGACTGAAAAGCTTGGAGGCCCGTACGTACAGACAACGTATTTTAGCAGTAACGTTAGATCGAACAGCGGGAACCCGATTTTCCGATCGTTTTTTTGTACATGAAATGTCATATTATGAAAAAGAAATCACATCCATATTTACGAAAAAATGTTAAAAATTCAGAAATATCGTACCTTAGACCTCAGTTACCGCTAATTCTTTTGAAATGATGATCGAAACATCGTCATCTTCGATCCTTTCGTTGGTCAAGGTAAGTTGCCATCTTGGATGACGTCATCATCATTACAGACGTATTTACCAGTCGCTACCTCCTATCGCGATTTGTGCCGCTGCTTTGCGCTGCGCTTGGACATATTGATGTGCGTGCGTTCTGAACTTGTCGCTCGCATTGATTGGCCAAGATATCGAAAATTTAATCGGAAAGCCTTGATAAAAGCACAACTCGTTGACGGCTGTCATATTTTCCTCTCTGGCAGAAAGTCAACAAATAAGGAATAACCCGGGGAATAACTCATCGGTAACGTATATTTTCAAAATATTATAAAATGTATATGATATCAATAGAAAGATTAGAGTCTAATGAAAATAGTGGACCTTCGTCCAAGATAATATAATGTCATTTAGAATCTAAAAGAAGTAACAAATCTGGACAAAACCCATCCGCCGAATTGTCGGACCAGATTACACATGAAGGCTCGTACTGACACATTGCCGTCGGTAAATGGGGATTGTAGTAAAATGTCAGAAATTGTTGAATAAATCCCCAGAAACGACGGTTATTCCTGTCTAGCTATAAGCGAGCACTTGTTCACTGCTACCATCTGGCCTGTGGAGAATCTACAGGTAGGACTATGGTATGCCAACGCTGTATAGAGCACACACTTTAAAAAGTCATTAAAATATCACTTTTGTGACCAAAATTACTAATTTACATATAGTTTTAATTAATTTATCATTAGTAATGTGGGAATAATTTTTGTATTCACCAGAACGCTCAAAAACTTGAATTTTGGGCATATTTTTGTGTACGCCCTCTGTTGGTGGAAAGTAATATGGCAAGAAAATTCTCATTTTTTGATCTCTATTTTTAATTAAGAAAAAATTATATAAAGAATCAAATTTAAATAAGAGCCAAGCAGTATGAATTAACAGGTCTAATGGAAACTGTCAGTGTAAAAAATCAAGCATTTGCCCCAAAGAAAAAGAGAAAATAAGCCAAACATTGCCACCTTTATTTTGTCACACATGGAGATATAACTGAGAACAAGGTTATATTATAACCTTGTTCATTGAATGAGTGTAAGCGAGGTGTTTCTGAAATTTATGATAAAGAAGATTTGTTAGCTTGCTTTTAAATCAAATTTTATACAATTTCATGATATATCACATTATTTTATAAACAAATATTATGTTAATTTTAACAGACGAATAAAATATGTTTGCAGGTAATCTATTTATAAAATGTGTTTCATATGGCGCATCATAAAAGATGGGCGACACGAAAGACGGTCCTTGCAAAGACCCTTTCATGCAATCGGCCCCAGATCTGCACCCCCAACGTTCCGGCAGAAAATTCCTGTCGCTCCCGCTGTGGACACTTACCCCAGGCACGACGTCAATGCTTTTGTACTTGACACTCTCGAGGAGACGTCGGAATTCAACAATAACTGGAACACACGCTATTTCTTGTTTTGTCTTGCTATTTTCGGTGCATTTTTCCGTTGACAATAGATCACTTGTTGTACCCTCAGCTGATTTAGTAATTGCTGGTCTGTTTTCGCGTCGTTTACATGTGAAGTTTGCAGTGCTTAGTCGCACCGATATTGATCCCAAGGGCGCTGCCATCTTTATTTTCTAAACAGGCTCTACATTAATATTCATTTATTATTTAAAAGTCTGGTTCGTAAAACCTAAATAAAAATCCGTGATATGATTTTAAAATTACTTTAATTTTAAATATTTACGTTTAGATGGTAAATTTGCAAATTAATTGTCAAAGTTTCATTAATTTTTCCCACTTAATTCCTAGCAAGGACACAATTTAGTTGGAATGATTGAACTTCATTTGAGACTCCAATCGACTTCTATTATTCCACGATGTCGAGTAAAACAATAGCTTATTTCTACGATGCAGATGTCGGGAATTTTCACTATGGTAAGTCAAAAGTGGATGGATGTGTATGACCTGTATCAGGAGCTTTCATGTAGTTAAAAAGAAGTTTTATCTATCATAACACTGTTTTGGAGCTGGACGCGGCCGCGGCGAAGTCATCCCCCATCTCGCGCACTCTATTCAATCACGAAACAAAGAACTTGCAGTGGCAACAGGCAATGAATGATTTTGGGGGAGTGAACGTGTTGGAATGGATGGAAGGCCAGCCCAGGTCATGGCTAGGGGTCACGGCAGCTATTGCCAACATTTTTATTAAAAAGTTATCATGAGTCAAATGATAGATAGAGCAAACGAGCTTGCGCGATATTGGATTGGCAAGGTCTGGCCGGGGAGGGGGGGGGGGGGGGTGGAGGCAAGTTTTAAGTAACGAACAAATGAAAAAAGCCTAGGCCCTCGGCTCAAGACATCCCGGGGGGGCCACTTACATTGACGAGTGGATACCATGCGCGACCAAAAAAACACGTAAAAAGGATGTCTTTTTCACGATAGGGCACGTTACGTACGTAACGTGATAAGGGTGTCAAAAACACAAAAATAATGGAAAAAGGGTATCTATTTCGCGAGGAAAATTACTTGTTAAGGGTCGAATTTGCGGGGATGATAAAACAAAATTAAAATGTTTTATAAAGGATGTCCTTTTTGCCCCAAAACTTCGTGTTTAGAGTCCGATTTGCGTGAGGTGTAGAAGGTGGGGTCGTACTAAACCAAATAAGGTAAAGCCGACGACCGAAGGACCCGTAACAATAAAACATTCCTGTATGATGGGGTGTCCAAACTTCGCGCACTTTTCAAAAATATTCACCAGGCTTAATTTTGTCCACAAATTATTGATAATTTATACAAAACCAATTCAAGAAATAGTTACCACATTGACGGCAAGATCGTAAACTATAAAATCATGGACGAAAATGTAAAGTAGGTCACGGGGTTTCGCCGGTATAGCGATCTCAAAATTCTATTCCGATCGGCGAATGCGGGCTGTGCTGGAAACCGTTCAGAAAAAGTGTGACCTAACTTCGCGCACCAAAGCTTTTGTGGAGATTTAAACAAACACTCAAGCTCAAAAAGTGAAATATTTATATCAGATTGATGGCAAAATGCTATGGAATCGGTTAGTACCACATTTAACTCACATTTTTTATGATTTCTGCTTGTAAAATGGTGATATCGTGATGCTTGTTGCTTTCTTCAAAACGGGCGCTAACGGTGACAAATTTGCCGATCTTTTGCCAATATTTTCATGAATATTGGACTAATCCTAAAGAAACTTTCAGCGAAGGGTAATTTTAGGTCGCTTTTCACATTGATGATGTCAGATTTTAAGGATATTGGCTAGTTTTGGAGATAATGACCGTCCGCGAAGTTTGGACACGCGCGAAGTTTGGACTCACTGCCATACTTGTTTAGGGGTTCATTTCAGGGAATATTTGCCAAGAGTATCGTTTTGTTTCCAATACTTGTTAAGGGTAGGGTTTCACACGCCAATACTTGTTAAGGGGTGCATTTTCAGAATATGGAAATTACGTGTTTAGGGTGCTTTTTGAGACCCCATGGTCGCGCATGGTATCCACTCGTGAATGGAAGTGGCCCCCCCGGGCAAGACACACACAAACGAGGTTAGTATGCTGTACTTACCTCGCACAATGCATGAGTTTTGACATGTCATTGGACATTAAATTTGCCCTCTTCACACGAATTGGGGTGATAAACTTCCCAAAACTACACGACCTTTAAAAACAATAAAAATAATTATTCTTACTTTTCACAAAGTTTCACTCTTTTTCACGCTTCTATCAGTCTCAAATCGGTGATTTAGAGCCAGTAGGCAGTAACATTTTCCTCACATGTATTAATTTACTGCTGATTCCCACAGGAACAAGGTTATGATACAACCTAGACAGCTGGCAGCCGTCTGTTTCGAGGAGTTTTTTAACATTTTTATTTTTTATTTCTCCTCGTACACAGACGGCTCGCTATCGTGCAGCCACCATTAGGGGACTTGCAATGCAAAATCCTCTTCAATTTTTGTCTTTAATGAATAAAAAAATTGAAAATTATTGCGACCAAAATGCAAATTAATATTCCCTCTTGGCATTAATTGCCAAAAAACAGAGAAAAATCAAGTTAAAAGGAACAAAAACAGTGACTTACCTCGGCTGTCACGCAAATTCACTTCCCCGTTTTGTCCGATCTTAAGTACATAAACATATGGCCATTGAGTCCCCTGTACAGATCGCGCTAGAACTTCGGTCTCTGTATTTGGTGAGTGAAGCCAACGGAGTTCAGCTGAACAACCAACATAACAGAGATCGAAGCTTTTGGTCTAGATACAACCTTGTTCTCATCATCAACGGGACAGACGTATCCCATACTCCGTTACGGGTGTAGGATTGGAGCTGTGATTTTCCTTACAGTATTGCTCGGAATAAAGTTGACACATTACCGCGCTGTACCGCGTAAGTCGACGGGAGATCGGGTACCGCGCGATTACCACCAGCAAATTCCCATCGGCGGGAGTCTCCGCCAAGAGAAATTACGGCGGTAATTACCACGAGATTTTTTTAATAAAAATCTCGTGTATTACCGCGGTAATACCGCAGAAGGAGGGACGATCTTATGTTGATAATAAAATGTCACAATTTAGACAACTCACATGGTTCAAATTAGCCCTCCTGACTTGACGCGATGTCTCTCTCGAAATTACAATACAGCAACTTATTGCCGTAAGATGCCGTCTCGATCTCCTCGAAACCCAAACAAAAATGTCATGGCTTGATGTTTAGCTTTGCGCCAGTGCACAATTTTAATGCACGCTCGTGTCATCGCCCTCAAATTGTCATCTTTCTGAACTTCTTTGAACGAAAGTCGGGTCGAGATGAGATCATGTACTTTCTAGGATAAGTTGTAAATAGTTACAAGAAAAAGGGAGCACCCAATAACGGAGGGACAGAGTCGAGCAAGAGGAGAGAGCGACAGATACGAGAGACGGGGAATGATCAAGAGAGAGGGAGAGAGAGCATTAGATAATGGATAGAGAGGGCGTGGGGGCGGGGTGGTTAGATTGAGCAAGAGACACCGAGGCTGGAAAAAACAGACCTATCGTCTATTTCCTTTAATTTCTTACATTCCTTTATCGTCATTCTCTCACTTGTTCGCAACTATAATTATTTAATTTTAATATTTTCAGTGCATTATTGCCCAACAATCCTCCTGCCGTTATTATGATATAAGGAATGATAAACTACTTTGTTTCTCCCACCACTCGATCAAGTCACAAAAACACAGCACGTACAAGGCATATTAAATGATTGCACCACGAATTGATTACTCATGCTTAATTATAATCAGTGTTGTTTTTCCCTTGTTTCCTCATATTCTATTTTTATCGTTTTTTATGTTGATATATTTCCATTTGACCCATGTCTCACTCATTAAATTTTTACTGAATCAATATCTCAGGTCACTTCTCCCTCGATCCCTATCTTTTTTTCCTCCATTCTTTAATCCTTTTGACTTTTTTGGTGTAATATTGCAAAGCTCTATATTCAATATTATCCGACGTTCAAGCTGGTGTTAATGGATGAACAAAGATAAAATATTTTTAAGTGTCAATTTATTGTCACCGGATCGTCATAATATGCATATATCTTCTTAAAGTTTAATTAATCTTTCATTGTTTGAATGATAGTTTTCAGAATTGTTTTTATATTCTCTCCTCTCACTGATTCACGTCACCTCTGTCATTGTCTGCTGTCATCTCTCTTGCTCGCAGTGGCGTACCTCAGATTTTCCAGCAAGGGGGAGGGCAAATTCGTCCGCCCAAAAAAATTGACAAGCAACCAAAAAAAAAGTCTACAAGAACAAATGAAGGATTTCGTATCAGGAAAAATTTTGGCCAGCCAAAAAGTCTTCAACCACAAATAAAGGATTTCGTATCAGAAAAAAAATTTACAAGCAAAAAAAAATAAAATTCAAGACCAAAGTAGCAGGCCATCTGTGTGTCGCTCGTCAGGGGGGGGGCACTCTCTCCCATCTGACCCCCCCCCGCCGTAGGTACGCCAATGCTTGCTTATACCATGGTCACATTTGTTCCACGGCGGCCGTACGGCGAGTCGAAAACAGCCGTTTTATCCATTTTGATTCAAACCACCAATATGTAGTTGGACAAAAAAATGTTAAAACGGCTGTTTTCGACTCGCCGTACGGCCGCCGTGGAACAAATGTTACCATGGCATAATGGCTCGTGAGGTGCTGGTTTGCACAGCAAACCAGCCTGAAAGGTCGAGCGAAGCTTCTGCAGCCTCCGTAGACATAGTCTGCTATGCAGACTCGTTGAATCAGCTGAGGTACACACACTGCTGATGTGGGTCTACATTTTTAGACTAATGTTTGCTCGACTCACTTTTCCCTTGCCTTATCGTTCCTTAGATACATGTATTTAATTTGATATATAGATATTAGTTTGATTCGTATAATCACAATATTTATCTACCGTCTGTTACCAAGTATTGTTATCTTTGTCTTTTTTTGACTTAGATTTTGACTATATTTTCATGTATTATATGATGATTTATAGTTTTTATGTTTTCCTTTGGTCATTGATGAAAAACAATTTTATGCTGATCTTTTGTACCTGAATGTTCTAATAAACAAATAAAGGTGTATATTTGTCAATAAGTAAATATTTGGTCTTAACTAAGACCCAACGGTGGATCATATTATCCTGAAGGCACAAAGATGAACCACTGAAGTCAGACAATGAATTAAATTGTCCTGATTAACATCATGACAATTAACTGTAAGTATGAATGTCTTCAGTTAAGTTTTAGTGCCGGAATAAACATTTGCTTGTGCTTTGTGAAGGCTTGTTTGTGCTTATCCCTCACTCGGCGATATCTGCATTGCGACAACGACAGAGTAAGCCCGAGAGTAAGCATATATGGGTATACGATCAACGTTAGGCCTAATTTGGTAAAGTCTTTTGAAGAAGTGTACAAGGCTAGTACTAAGTAACTACATGTAGCTAGCTACAATCACTGTCAGTGTCACTACGTCAAACCACTAGTACGAGTTTAGCTAGCTACTGTACTACTAGTATACGGTACCGGTTACCGTACATTGTGAGCAGAGGCCGAGAAGACAGTGACAGTGCATAATATTCCGATTTTGTCTCTAAAATGGACGTCCATCATTAAAAAATACAATACCTGTATCATTTAACTGAAGAAAATGAGTTTAGGTTCAGTAACAATCACTGGGATAGCACAAAAGCACGAAATACTTTCTATTTGGTGATTTTGTTGTAACTTAGTTCGAGCAATCTGATTTTCTTTCGAGCTCGCTGGTATGGTACGGTATCTGCAAAAGCGCTAACGAGTACTCGCACGAGATGGGTTTTTCTCTTAATTATGGTATGATTTAGGAGTAGACTGAATAGATTATGCCTAATATCACTGAGAAATACGACAAAAAAAGTTCTAAGAGGCATAGCGAGAGCTTTTAATATAAAGGATGGGAACAATTACTAAGGAAAATGTTTCTGAAATTGAAAATCCCATTTGAAATCGAAACAAACTTCGAGATAAAAAAAAGTGAATTTGAGCTGTAGAGGAACGGGGGGGGGGGGGGGGGGTAGCACCCTCCCCCTCTCCATCGAGAACCATTAAAACATTTATTGTGGTAAAATAACGGACATACGTAAGTGACCTGACCCTTGGTTATATGCAGAATTTTTTTTCGGGGGGGGGGGGGGAGATGCATAAAATAAAAAAAAATTGAAGTGAGAAAAGCGACCGAGCTTGTCATTGCGTGTTTCCGTTCTGTTAAGAATGTTCAGACTTTTCGTGGCATATATTACCTTCATTTGGGAGTGAAACACATTTTTTTTTCAACTTGTAAGATTTTACTGAATAAGCATACCCCCCCCCGTTGAAAAAGTTGGATCCACCCCTAAACTTCAATAGTGATGCTGTGATTAAAATGATTGACGGAGCGAATGAGGGAAAACCAAGCAATAAAACAATGGAAACGAGTCAGGAAGTGGCAGTATACATAAATTAAATAAAGAAATATATCCAATGAAGTGACATTAAATTTCGCAGTACGTTTTTCATGAATGTGTAAGAATGAAAAAAATAAAATAAATCAATCAGCTAGAAATGTGGAAAGATAAACTTACCTTATTAATCTAATGCACAACATAGTTATAGTTTGAACATCGGGTATAGTCGAGGACGACCTGGCATCATCATGGGTGAGGGGTAGTTTGCAGGCACAGACCCTCATTGGAACAAGTGTGCCTCCACGCAAAGACTAGCACATACAAAACTTGCTGTTTCAATCCTGAGCGAGAGAGCCTTCAGTACACAAGGCATGAGTAGGCTGCACATTCAGACCCTTATTTCGAGTGAAGGGTTTGCCCAGCAGACTAGGTAAGGGGTGGGTTATTTCTATTTCTTCAATCATCAGTTCTTCTAATTTATCCATCATTTGATTTCATCAGTCAGTATCAACCTCTCTTGTAACCACACGTACACATACGCCTGCTATCTATATCTTAATTTCTCTTAATCTCTATTAAGACGATCCCTTTATTTTATTCCTCAATATCAATAGTTCCTGTCCTCTTCTATCGCTCTTAATTTTTGTTGAATATCTTGTCTATCCCCTATTTTATTCACTATCAATTATGATACTTCCAAAAGAACGGCACGATACCAAATTGAAGACAAAAATAAAGAATAGAACATAACATTTTAATAAACGAACATGTTCCGAGGTGTCGCACCTCATCCTCAGCCTGAAAATTATTAACAGAGTCATTGCTATTTATACTGTTAGGATGTCAATTATAAATTTCAAGAATGTAGTTACACAGGATTATAAGGTGTGAATTCAATTGTTCAATGGAATGCAGTAAAAAAAATACAAATTCTATGGATTCATCAGATAGGGGTGGGTTAAATTAAATGGATAACATTATTTGGAAATTGCACACCTGTTGGTTTAGTTGAGGTTGTTTCCATTTGATGAAAAGTCCTTCTTTTTTTTTAGTTGAAAATCTGTTTGAGCAGTATCGAGAATTTTGAAACAATGGGTATTGCATTCTAACTAGCATTGGGGTGACGATTGCAAGTGTCTCCAGACATGGTAGACAGTGACTGTGTGTAACTACATGTACATTCTTGAAATTTATACTTGACATCCTAACTGTATAAATACCAATGACTGTTAATAATTTTCAGGCTGAGGACGAGGTGCGACACCTCGAAACATGTATGTCCTATTCTTTATTTGTGTCTTCACTATCAATTGTTATTGTCTTGTATTCGTCTACCGTTCTTGTTCTATCTCTTTCAAGCATATAGGCCTATACCCTTAAGTATTTTATTTATTCAGATCATTCTTTCCTCTCTGATCTCGCCTTTTCTTCTCTTTAACTTCAATCGTTTCCATCAGTCACACATATATAATATGACGGTACAAGACTCTTACATTGTTTTGTTTCTTCAGCATCAATAAGATCAGGAATGATGTCCTCGTACATGTATATTAATTCCTCTTGAAACGTGGTTAAATTGAACAACCCTAGCTGTATGTGAACTTAACTGGGGTCAATTAATTACACCGTCTCGCGCATTTTGTGGACAATGAATAGAGGTGTGAAGATTATAGAACAGCTAACAATGAGAAGGCTGTAAGTTACACAATGATCTTTTGTGTAACTGTTTGAATAGAACATGTATTAAGCCAATTAAGTCAATCCCGTTATTTTATTCCTCTATATCAATAGGTCCTGTCCTCTTCAATCGCTCTTAATTTTTGTTGAATATCTTGTCTATCCCCTATTTTATTCACTATTAATTATGATACTTCCAAAAGAACGGCACAATACCAAATTGAAGACAAAAATAAAGAATAGAACATAACATTTTAATAAACGGAACATAGTCATTGCTATTTATACAGTTAGGATGTCAAGTATGTAGTTACACAGGATTACAAGGTGTGAATTCAATTGTTAAATGGAATGCAGTAAAAAAAATACAAATTCTATGGATTCATCAGATAGGGGTGGGTTAAATTAAATGGATAACATTATTTGGAAATTGCACACCTGTTGGTTTAGTTGAGGTTGTTTCCATTTGATGAAAAGTCCTTCTTTTATTTTTAGTTGAAAATCTGTTTGAGCAGTATCGAGAATTTTGAAACAATGGGTATTGCATTCTAACTAGCATTGGGGTGACGATTGCAAGTGTCTCCAGACATGGTAGACAGTGACTGTGTGTAACTACATGTACATTCTTGAAATTTATACTTGACATCCTAACTGTATAAATACCAATGACTGTTAATAATTTTCAGGCTGAGGACGAGGTGCGACACCTCGAAACATGTATGTTCTATTCTTTATTTTTGTCTTCACTATCAATTGTTATTGTCTTTGTATTCGTCTACCGTTCTTGTTCAATCTCTTTCAAGCCTATAGGCTTGTACCTTTAAATTCAAGTATTTTATTTATTCAGATCATTCTTTCCTTTCTGATCTCGCCTTTTCTTCTGTTTAACTTCAATCGTTTCCATCAGACACACATATAAACCCCTCAAAAAAAGTTTTGCAACTCGTTTTGGGGGTGATATCTTTTTGGTTAATGAAGTATAAAAGATGAAACTGGTATCTTTGGAAAGCTGAATTATTCTTCTTTACAATGACATGCCATTTGCTGTGATTATGTAATCATGGAATATGCAGTCACCCTGAACATCGAGAAAAGTCAGAAGTGAAATGTTGCAAAATGCATTGATTTCCAACAAGAGTCTCCATTTCTATAGAATTTCCACCATGCAGGTGACAGTGAATGCACTCGGTCCATCCTCGAAACAATTGGAAATTCGCTATTGCAAACGACGCATTTTGCAACATTTCATGTCTAACATTGCTGCGTATTATCATGTCTGTGTATTTCATGATAACACTAGCATGACAAATGACACATGATTGTAAAGAAGAATAATCATGCTTTCTAAAGATATCACTTTTACACATGATGATGGCACATTAAGAAATTTATTAGCACTAAAATTTGCAGTATGAGTTGCAGAACTCAAACATGACATGGCAACGAATTTTGCAACATTTCATTTTTTACATTGCTGCATATTAATATCATGTCTGTGTATTTCATGATAACTCTGGCATTACAAATGACACATGATCGTAAAGAGGAATAATCATACTTTCCAATGATACCACTTTTACATATGATGATGGCACACTAAGAAATTTATTAGCACTCAAACTTGAGCTGCGGAACTTTTTTGAGGGGTTTATAATATGACGGTACAAGACTCTTACATTGTTTTATTTCTTCAGTATCAATCTTCCCTATCGAACGTGTACATTATTTATATAGACAGATAAGATCAGGAATGATGTCCTCGTACATGTATATTAATTACTCTTGAAACGTGGTTGAATTGAACAACCCTAGCTGTATGTGAACTTAACTGGGGTCAATTAATTACACCGTCTCGCGCTTTTTGTGGACAATGAATAGAGGTGTGAAGATTATAGAACAGCAAACAATGAGAAGGCTGTAAGTTACACATCTGATCTTTTGTGTAACTGTTTGAAAAGAACATGTATTAAGACAGTCCATGAATACCCACCCCCAAATTGTCCAATATAGTTGGCATTTTGGGGCCCGGAGTGTTGATGAGGGTGACGATGATGGTCATGAGGATGATATTGAAAATCTATCATATATTTTGGATAAAAATCACCTGTTGTCGATAAAAAGAGAAACAATTGCAATAATTCCTGGTTGTCTGTTCTATATAGACGAACAATACACAGGGCAACATTAAAATGAATATACATAAACATATTAGCAAGAGATAATTGATATGCACATGGATTAAAACGAGTCAATTCATAAAAAGATACCATTGCAACATTTTATTAATATTACTGAAATACATTTATAGGGAATTATGTTTTAAATGTTTTTTTTACGTTACAGCTATAACGTAAGTGAAATGTTTTATAGTAATGAGAAAACCATTTTTATATGATTTTAACATTTCCCATAAACATTTTTATGATATTTTGTCAATGTTTTGTGCCACGGAAAATGGAGTATATTGGTAAAGCAAGAAAACTGGAAGGTAGTGACTTAATTGACCTCAAAAGGAATAGAATTCCCGGATCATATACACACCAATAATATAAGCCTCGGGTAAGTTGAACTGGAGTTATCATGTTGAGAAGGAAAAGTTAACGAATGGACGGACAGACGGACACCGAGTGTGTCCTTCATACGGGCGGGCGTAAAAAGACGATATAGCCTACAGGGGCAGGCTGTTGCTGGAATGATGAACGGGGAGAAAGGGAACAGAGTAACACTAACAGGCATATAAAATATTTAAGGAAGATGCAAGGGGGGGGGGGACTGAATAAGATTTTTCAGAAACTGCTGATGCTAGGCATTTAAAGCAGGGCCACTTGCGGGTTTTCTTTTTCGGGAAGGGGGGTTCAAGATGGCCGATCGAAGAGAAAAGAGGGAGAAGTAGGAGGAAGAAGACGACGGCGAGGAGAAGGAATGAAGGATAAAGAAGATAAGGATACAAGAGAAGCAACGGATGATATGTTGAATGAACGAATGAAGGTGATAAAGGTAAAGAAAGAAGAAGAACAGGAAGAAAACAAAGTGAAAGACATAAGAATTGAATGAGAATAAATAATATACGAATGATGATATTGAAAAGTAATCTTTTTGGGGTATAAAATCATGTGTTATCGATAGCGATAAAATGAAATATGATGGGAAGTGAATAATCTTTGAATAAAAGACGTAACCGATAAACGTACAGAATTTTACAGAAAATGATGGAAATCAAATTTACTAGTTCTTCGAATAAACAACTAATTAAAACACAGAACTGATGAACAGGAAAATGGAAAGCAAATATACTCGTCCTCTGAACGTCGGAATGATGGAAAGTGAATCTACTTGTTCTTGGAATGAACGATGTAACAGATAAAATAAAAATACAGAATCGTTGAATAGAAAAATGAGGGAAAGCGTTTTTTTTTTCTTTAAATAAAAGACGTAACTGATGAAACAATGAAAAGAATTGATGGAACTAAAAAATGATATGAAGGTAATCAACTCGTTCTTGCAGTGAACGATGCAATTAAACTATACAGAATTGAACAGAAAAATGATTGAAAGCGAATGTTCTTTGAATAAAAGACGCAAGTGATTGAATGAAAAAAAACACAGAATAAATGAACAGAAAATGATTGAAATCGAATCTTCTTTGAATAAAAGTCGTCAGTAATGGAAAAACACAAAAATATTGATGAACAGAAAATGATAGTTAGCAAATTTAGTAATCTCTGTTCCATTCTGAGTAGATCTCGTATCTCATAGGTTGTTTTGTTTATTTAAATGTATGATTATTTTGACTTAATTCTAAATCTCTATTTCATAACTTCATAATAAAACTCAAATCTGAATTAAACTCGTCCTTTGAATTGACTTTGTAACGATTACATGAAAAAAAAGTCAATCAATGAACAGAAAAATAATGGTAATCTAATCGTCCTTTAAATGAACGACGTAACAGAAAAATACAAATACAGAATTCATGAACAGAAAAATGATGGAAAGCGAATCTACTTTGAATAAAAACGTAAGTGATGAAATTAAAAACAAAAAACACAGAATTGATAAACAGAATATGATGGTTAGCAAATCTACTCGTCCTTTAAATAAACGACGTATTACTGATTAAAAATAAAAAAAAACAATGAACAGAAAACGATGAGCATAGGCGGCGGGGGGACAGATCCCCCTAAATTTGAGGTGGGAGGATGGTTCCCCTCTAAAATTTTAGTTGATAACCTTTTTTTTTCTTGTCAAATTTTTTAACTGTGTCCATCACAAGATTTCAGGTGGACCCCTCCTATTTTTGTTGGCTTCCGCCGCCTATGATGGGAAGCGAATCTTCTTCTTTGAATGATGAATAGAAAAATGATGAAAATATTCGTTCTTTGAATGAAATACGTACCTGATTAAAATTACAGAATTGAAGAACAGGAGATAAAAATAAAAGACATAAATTATTATCTCCCCCTTTGAAACGGAAGACGTCATTGATAACATATACACTGAAAAATAAACCTTTAGCTAGCTTCATAAATAAACAGTGGAAAGGGAATCTACTCGTCCTTTAAGCCAAAGATGTCACAATAACTGGGTCACTCGGTCAGGAACTGGGCACATGGATCTTTAGCGGGAATTTTTCTGATGCGCGCGCTCGAGGCAGTTTTTCAACCTACTGTCTATCGGGTTGATATTTTGAAGTGCAAATGACTGGATGGTAGATTAAAAGAGAATTGAACAAAGTGGGTTTAGCCATAATGTTGTTAGCCCATCTGATAAATAGACCAAGTGACAATAGAACATCCGTCAGTAAACTGACGGGATCGCATCGGGATCGCTTGAGATTGCGTCTTGTTTTTACCAAAAAGTGTCTAGTGTTGAGGCGAAAAGTACATGGACAAATGGTGATCAGATCTGACTAAAATCTCGTGTTTGACGTGATAATTGGGCCTCTCTTCAGCCAGCGGCCTGCGGGAATTACCGCGGGAATTTCACACGTGAAATTGGCTGGCGGTAATTTTTTGGTTCACGCCTGTCTCGCGGTAGGTGCGTGACCCCTCGGGAGGGTGTCAACTTTATTCCGAGCAATACTGTATTTCTTTTTCTGTCATCTCCATCCTGCTTGCATACTAGTAGGCCTATATAGCATATTTTTAGCAATAGCCCTGGTTTTAATTTGTGAGACACACCTACTTGACTTTAAATCCTAGTATCCTTATAAAAAAAGAAGAAATGATAAAAAAAAAACATAGAAAAGAAAAAGAAAAAAGAAAGGAAAAAGAAATAAATATTTGAATTTTACTTTTTTCCATTTTAAGAAAACAAACGTTAATAATATGATATATACTATGGCGAAAATAGTCAAATTGACTGGTTGCCAAATAAAAATAAAAAACCCCCCCCTCTCAGTTGCATCTCTATGTGTGGCAAAAATAAGGTTGACAATGTTTGGATTATTTTCTCTTTTTCTTAAATTTTGGATAAATGCTTGATTTTTTTTACTCTGTCAGTTTCCATTACAGCTTTTCATTATGTAACTTGGCTTTTAAGTAAATTTTATTCTTTGAATTACTTTTTCTTTATTAAAAATAGAGCTTGAAAAATTGAAATTTTCTTGCCATATTACTTTCCACCAATAGAGGGCGTAAATAAAATATGCCCAAAATTCAAGTTTTTGAGTGCTCTGGTCAACACAAAAAATATTCTAAGCTACTAATGAAAATTGAATTGCAACTGTATGGAAATTAATAATTTGGGTCACAAAAGTGATATTTTAATGATTTTTTAAAGTGTTTGCTCAATACAGCATTGGCATGCCAACCTACCTGTAGATTCTCCACAGCAGGGCTCTCGCAAAGTAAGGAATTACGCGTGGCGCATTTTTCAGAATTGATATTTTCCAACACCCAAATTTAGCGTCGGGCCGCGCCGTTGCGCGCGCGTGCGCATTACGTGCGCCCACGATACACGCGCGCACGTGCGCGCTGCTTAAACGGACGATCGGGAACATTTTAAAATTGATTTGAGGTGCTAATTAACAAAAAAAATACATGTACTCTATATACCCTCCGATATGAACTCCCGTTCTCCAAAAAGAACGGAGGAAAGGAAAATAAACAGAATACAAATAAGAAGTCCTAAATATCTCAGATAACTAAACGGACAACCAGGAACATTTTAAAATTGTTCTGAGGTGCTAACAAGTAAAAATATAGTTTATATACCTTCCGTTATGAACTCTCGTACTCCAAAAAGGAACGGCAGAAAGGAAAATAAAACAGAATAAGAATAAGAAGTATGAAATATCTCAGATTACTAAACAGACAACCAGGAACGTTTTAAAATTGTTCTGAGATGCTAAGAAGTAAAAATATATTTTATATACCTTTCGTTATGAACTCCCGTCCTCCAAAAGGAGCGGTGGTAAGAAAAATAAAACAGAATAGAAATAGAAGTCCTAAATATCTCAGATTACTTAACGGATAATCAGGAACGTTTTAAAATTGATTTGATGTTCTAACAAGTAAAAATATATTTTATATACCTTTCGTTATGAAACCCGTTCTCCCAAAAAGAAATATAAATGACATATTATTTAGACAATGGTGGAAAGGAAAATTAAACAGAACAGAAGTCGTAAATATCTCAGATTACTAACCAGACAACCAGGAACGTTTTAAATTGTTCTTAGGTGCTCAAAAGTAAGAGTATATTTTATATACCTTCCGTTATGAACTCCCATCCCCCGAAAGGAACGGTGGAAAGGAAAATTAAACAGAACAGAAGTCGTAAATAAGCCTGAGTCATATCGATTATTTTGAAAACCGGTGTTCGACAGCTTTAATTCGATCGAACATCGATGCATCGAATATTGAAGGCGGGAAAAAATTTGCTCCGGCCATCGCGTCGATGCGCTATGCATGCACTACGCACTGACGGTATGCGCTGGCGTTAGCCGGGTGAGCGTTGCACAAGCAGATGACAGAGCAAAGTTCGTTTGTATTTTCCATGACCACAAAACACACAAAAAAAAAGGCCGGGGACCAATGCAGAATTCTTCCCAAAATATCTTCAACAATGATATTTGCAGATGACAACATATAAGTTTAAAGTGAAACAATAATAAAGACATGAATCACGCAGAGTCGATCCGAATGATTTTCGGTCAACTAGCATTCGCAGTCCAGACTCGCATTCACCAGCCCCGTCCGCAGCCCCGTACACTCACTCTCCCGAAACGACAGGCGTGCTTGTCAGCGCCAGCAAACAAGTGCAACCAACGGAGAGCGCTATAACTTGCCTGAGATTGTTTAGTTGGCTCCAAAATGAGTTCCAAATAAATTTATGCGAATAAATACGTAATTTTCTCTGGATGGTCATTTGAATTGCTATTCAATGCTGATATAACGATTGTGAGGAAAGATTGTGGAATATGAGTTATGACGATGTTCGAGAATTAATCCTGATGATGACAATCCATTTTTTTTGTTGACACAATAATATTGAGCATGCGATCGAAATAAATACGAATGTTTCGAATCGAGCCCTAAATTCATATAAATTATTACGATTTAACAAGATTTTATGGTCATACTAAGAATATTGACGATGTCAGCAAAGTATGTTATGTTCATATGGAAGAATTAATACTGGCATTATTTCTTTTGTTATTCCATCTCTGGACGTCTTCTCCGAGCTCCGAGAAAAGAAGCACAATGCGCATGCGTGTTCGATGACGTATGACATATTTTCCATTCATGAAATCAGAGCCCAAAGTTGGGCACAAACTAGCTTCAAATTGATGGGAAAAAAATATCAAACGCAATTTTCTCTGTTTTGTCATGTAAAATGTTATTATATGGTTATATTACGATCTTGAAAAGAGTTTTTGAATGTAGGCAATGTTCGAGATGTGATAATTATTTTTTTTAGACAAGTGCACTCTCTTGACTCAAGTCGATCGTCATGAGATGTCCACCATTGAAAATTGAAACGAAATACAAACGTTTCACATCAAGCTCTAAATTCATATTAATGATTATCATATGCAAATTATTGTTAAATATTACGATTAAATAATGTTCTGTGGTCATGATATTAATATTGTTCATGAAAGCAAGATTTATTTTACGTTGATCGCGTCAATCTCCGGCCATTTTCTGGTTTGATTAAAGAACAGTACTGCGCATGCACGATCGATGGCCATGACTTCCATTCATGAATTCATCGTGCATAAATTATCTCAGCACGAGCAGACGAGTAAGACTCGAAGTATGATCGAAATAAACTTCAAATTAATGGTGAATAGGCATCATAATTACACAATCGGTTTCATTTGGGGGGCAATAGAAATCAAGTAAGTAGTAGTCAAGTTGGACATTACTGATATTTTGATGATTGATTGTGTGATCCAAACGAATCGGCCGGCCGACGTATTTTTTTTTTTTTCGATGCACCGATTTTGCAAAATCTGCACCGGTGTTCGATGACATCGATCGAACACCGATTTTAAAATCGATTCGACTCAGGCTTAGTCGTAAATATCTCAGATTACTAACCGGACAACCAGGAACGTTTTAAATTGTTCTTAGGTGCTCAAAAGTAAGAGTATATTTTATATACCTTCCGTTATGAACTCCCATCCTCCAAAAGGAACGGCGGAAAGGAAAATAAAACAGAAGTCCTAAATATCTCAGATTACTAACCAGACAACCAGGAACGTTTTAAATTGTTCTTAGGTGCTCAAAAGTAAGAGTATATTTTATATACCTTCCGTTATGAACTCCCATCCTCCGAAAGGAACGGTGGAAAGGAAAATTAAACAGAACAGAAGTCGTAAATAAGCCTGAGTCATATCGATTATTTTGAAAACCGGTGTTCGACAGCTTTAATTAGATCGAACATCGATGCATCGAATATTGAAGGCGGGAAAAAATTTGCTCCGGCCATCGCGTCGATGCGCTATGCATGCACTACGCACTGACGGTATGCGCTGGCGTTAGCCGGGTGAGCGTTGCACAAGCAGATGACAGAGCAAAGTTTGTTTGTATTTTCCATGACCACAAAACACACCAAAAAAAAGGCCGGGGACCAATGCAGAATTCTTCCCAAAATATCTTCAACAATGATATTTGCAGATGACAACATATAAGTTTAAAGTGAAACAATAATAAAGACATGAATCACGCAGAGTCGATCCGAATGATTTTCGGTCAACTAGCATTCGCAGTCCAGACTCGCATTCACCAGCCCCGTCCGCAGCCCCGTACACTCACTCTCCCGAAACGACAGGCGTGCTTGTCAGCGCCAGCAAACAAGTGCAACCAACGGAGAGCGCTATAACTTGCCTGAGATTGTGTAGTTGGCTCCAAAATGAGTTCCAAATAAATTTATGCGAATAAATACGTAATTTTCTCTGGATGGTCATTTGAATTGCTATTCAATGCTGATATAACGATTGTGAGGAAAGATTGTGGAATATGAGTTATGACGATGTTTGAGAATTAATCCTGATGATGACAATTCATTTTTTTTGTTGACACAATAATATTGAGCATGCGATCGAAATAAATACGAATGTTTCGAATCGAGCCCTAAATTCATATAAATTATTACGATTTAACAAGATTTTATGGTCATACTAAGAATATTGACGATGTCAGCAAAGTATGTTATGTTCATATGGAAGAATTAATACTGGCATTATTTCTTTTGTTATTCCATCTCTGGACGTCTTCTCCGAGCTCCGAGAAAAGAAGCACAATGCGCATGCGTGTTCGATGACGTATGACATATTTTCCATTCATGAAATCAGAGCCCAAAGTTGGGCACAAACTAGCTTCAAATTGATGGGAAAAAAATATCAAACGCAATTTTCTCTGTTTTGTCATGTAAAATGTTATTATATGGTTATATTACGATCTTGAAAAGAGTTTTTGAATGTAGGCAATGTTCGAGAATCAATCCTGATGTGATAATTATTTTTTTTAGACAAGTGCACTCTCTCGACTCAAGTCGATCGTCATGAGATGTCCGCCATTGAAAATTGAAACGAAATACAAACGTTTCACATCAAGCTCTAAATTCATATTAATGATTATCATATGCAAATTATTGTTAAATATTACGATTAAATAATGTTCTGTGGTCATGATATTAATATTGTTCATGAAAGCAAGATTTATTTTACGTTGATCGCGTCAATCTCCGGCCATTTTCTGGTTTGATTAAAGAACAGTACTGCGCATGCACGATCGATGGCCATGACTTCCATTCATGAATTCATCGTGCATAAATTATCTCAGCACGAGCAGACGAGTAAGACTCGAAGTATGATCGAAATAAACTTCAAATTAATGGTGAATAGGCATCATAATTACACAATCGGTTTCATTTGGGGGGCAATAGAAATCAAGTAAGTAGTAGTCAAGTTGGACATTACTGATATTTTGATGATTGATTGTGTGATCCAAACGAATCGGCCGGCCGACGTATTTTTTTTTTTTTTCGATGCACCGATTTTGCAAAATCTGCACCGGTGTTCGATGACATCGATCGAACACCGATTTTAAAATCGATTCGACTCAGGCTTAGTCGTAAATATCTCAGATTACTAACCGGACAACCAGGAACGTTTTAAATTGTTCTTAGGTGCTCAAAAGTAAGAGTATATTTTATATACCTTCCGTTATGAACTCCCATCCTCCAAAAGGAACGGCGGAAAGGAAAATAAAACAGAAGTCCTAAATATCTCAGATTACTAACCAGACAACCAGGAACGTTTTAAATTGTTCTTAGGTGCTCAGAAGTAAGAGTATATTTTATATACCTTCCGTTATGAACTCCCGTCCTCCAAAAGGAACGACGGAAAGGACTTCCTAAATATCTCAGATTACTAAACGGACAATCAGGAACGTTTTAAAATTGTTTTGAGGTGCTAAGAAGTAAAAATATATTTTATATACCTTTCGTTATGAAATCCTGTTCTCCAAAAGGAACGGCGGAATGGAAAATAAAACAGAATAGAAATAAGAAGTCCTAAATATCTCAGATAACTAAACGGACAACCAGGAACATTTTAAAATTGTTCTGAGGTGCTAACAAGTAAAAATATAGTTTATATACCTTCCGTTATGAACTCTCGCACGTGCGCGCTGCTTAAACGGACGATCGGGAACATTTTAAAATTGATTTGAGGTGCTAATTAACAAAAAAAATACATGTACTCTATATACCCTCCGATATGAACTCCCGTTCTCCAAAAAGAACGGAGGAAAGGAAAATAAACAGAATACAAATAAGAAGTCCTAAATATCTCAGATAACTAAACGGACAACCAGGAACGTTTTAAAATTGTTCTGAGATGCTAAGAAGTAAAAATATATTTTATATACCTTCCGTTATGAACTCCCGTCCTCCAAAAGGAGCGGTGGTAAGAAAAATAAAACAGAATAGAAATAGAAGTCCTAAATATCTCAGATTACTTAACGGATAATCAGGAACGTTTTAAAATTGATTTGATGTTCTAACAAGTAAAAATATATTTTATATACCTTTCGTTATGAAACCCGTTCTCCCAAAAAGAAATATAAATGACATAATATTATTTAGACAATGGTGGAAAGGAAAATTAAACAGAACAGAAGTCGTAAATATCTCAGATTACTAACCAGACAACCAGGAACGTTTTAAATTGTTCTTAGGTGCTCAAAAGTAAGAGTATATTTTATATACCTTCCGTTATGAACTCCCATCCTCCGAAAGGAACGGTGGAAAGGAAAATTAAACAGAACAGAAGTCGTAAATATCTCAGATTACTAACCAGACAACCAGGAACGTTTTAAATTGTTCTTAGGTGCTCAGAAGTAAGAGTATATTTTATATACCTTCCGTTATGAACTCCCGTCCTCCAAAAGGAACGACGGAAAGGACTTCCTAAATATCTCAGATTACTAAACGGACAATCAGGAACGTTTTAAAATTGTTTTGAGGTGCTAAGAAGTAAAAATATATTTTATATACCTTTCGTTATGAAATCCTGTTCTCCAAAAGGAACGGCGGAATGGAAAATAAAACAGAATAGAAATAAGAAGTCCTAAATATCTCAGATAACTAAACGGACAACCAGGAACATTTTAAAATTGTTCTGAGGTGCTAACAAGTAAAAATATAGTTTATATACCTTCCGTTATGAACTCTCGCACGTGCGCGCTGCTTAAACGGACAATCAGGAACATTTTAAAATTGTTCTGAGGTGCTAACAAGTAAAAATATAGTTTATATACCTTCCGTTATGAACTCTCGTACTCCAAAAAGGAACGGCGGAAAGGAAAATAAAACAGAATAAGAATAAGAAGTCTGAAATATCTCAGATTACTAAACAGACAACCAGGAACGTTTTAAAATTGTTCTGAGATGCTAAGAAGTAAAAATATATTTTATATACCTTCCGTTATGAACTCCCGTCCTCCAAAAGGAGCGGTGGTAAGAAAAATAAAACAGAATAGAAATAGAAGTCCTAAATATCTCAGATTACTTAACGGATAATCAGGAACGTTTTAAAATTGATTTGATGTTCTAACAAGTAAAAATATATTTTATATACCTTTCGTTATGAAACCCGTTCTCCCAAAAAGAAATATAAATGACATATTATTTAGACAATGGTGGAAAGGAAAATTAAACAGAACAGAAGTCGTAAATATCTCAGATTACTAACCAGACAACCAGGAACGTTTTAAATTGTTCTTAGGTGCTCAAAAGTAAGAGTATATTTTATATACCTTCCGTTATGAACTCCCGTCCTCCAAAAGGAGCGGTGGTAAGAAAAATAAAACAGAATAGAAATAGAAGTCCTAAATATCTCAGATTACTTAACGGATAATCAGGAACGTTTTAAAATTGATTTGATGTTCTAACAAGTAAAAATATATTTTATATACCTTTCGTTATGAAACCCGTTCTCCCAAAAAGAAATATAAATGACATATTATTTAGACAATGGTGGAAAGGAAAATTAAACAGAACAGAAGTCGTAAATATCTCAGATTACTAACCAGACAACCAGGAACGTTTTAAATTGTTCTTAGGTGCTCAAAAGTAAGAGTATATTTTATATACCTTCCGTTATGAACTCCCATCCTCCGAAAGGAACGGTGGAAAGGAAAATTAAACAGAAGTCCTAAATATCTCAGATTACTAACCGGACAACCAGGAACGTTTTAAATTGTTCTTAGGTGCTCAAAAGTAAGAGTATATTTTATATACCTTCCGTTATGAACTCCCATCCTCCAAAAGGAACGGCGGAAAGGAAAATAAAACAGAAGTCCTAAATATCTCAGATTACTAGACGGACAATCAGGAATGTTTTAAAATTGTTTTGAGGTGCTAAGAAGTAAAAATATATTTTATATACCTTCCGTTATGAACTCCCGTCCTCCAAAAGGAACGACGGAAAGGACTTCCTAAATATCTCAGATTACTAAACGGACAATCAGGAACGTTTTAAAATTGTTTTGAGGTGCTAAGAAGTAAAAATATATTTTATATACCTTTTGTTATGAAATCCCGTTCTCCAAAAGGAACGGCGGAATGGAAAATAAAACAGAATAGAAATAAGAAGTCCTAAATATCTCAGACTACTAGTACTAAACGGACAATCAGGAACGTTTTAAAATTGATTTGAGATGCTAACAAGTAAAAATATATTTTATATACCTTTCGTTATGAATCCCGTTCTCCAAAAAGAAATATAAATGGCATAATATTATTTAGACAATGGTGGAAAGGGAAATAAAACAGAATAGAAGTCGTAAATATCTCAGATATACGGACAATCAGGAACATTTTGAAATTGTTTTGAGACCTGTGCTAACAAGTAAAAATATATTTTATATACATTTCGTTATGAAATCCCGTTCTCGAACAGAAGTCACAAACATCTCAGAATAACGATCGATTTAGAATGTTTTAGAATTGTTTTTGTGTATTAATGGCTTAGAATTAGTTTTATATACATTTTGTTATGATCTCCCTTTCTTCTCTGGTTTGGCTCTCGTACAAATGATTAGCCTCAGTGTTTTGACTATAGGTCAGATAAGGACAGCTTGTCCCCCAGGATTTTCGTAGGTTACATTTTATTTACAGTCGATCAAGTTATCTTAACAAGTGGATCCCCAGGCTCGATGTGGCGAGTACAATGTAAGTTACAAGGGTCATAAAACTTTTTAAAAAATTCTTCTGACCATTGAGTGACATCACATGTGTGCGCTGTAATTGGTGTGTGGATTGTGTGAGCAGTTGGTCAACTTGATCTGCTGTATTGGTTGATAACACGCCCCCTGTTACACCCACAAATGTAATAATCGCCCACAAATGTAATAACACTTTACCCACAAATGTAATAACGCCCACAAATGTAATAACACTTTACCCACAAATGTAATAATTTTTGATCGCCCACAAATGTAATAACACTTTACCCACAAATGTAATAACGCCCACAAATGTAATAACACTTTACCCACAAATGTAATAATGACTTTACCTACAAAATTTGTAGGTAAATTAGGATATTAGTTTAGAACGAATTCGCCAAAAATCACTTCAAATTTATCACATTTAATGTGATAAATTTGAAGTGATTTTTGGCGAATTCGTTCTAAACTAATATCCTATAGTAATGCGTTCATATAGCACAAAAGTTCAAAGTCTTTTTTCCAGACCCGGTTAATGAAATATTACAATACAAGTCCAAGTCTTTTTCCAGACCAGGTTTTTCAAAATTATAATATACGTCCAAAGTCTTTTTACCAGACCCGGTTGTTTCAAAATTATAATATACGTCCAAAGTCTTTTTTCCAGACCCGGTTAATTCAAAAATTATAATGCAAGTCCAAAGTCTTTTTTTCAGACCCGGTCGTTTCAAAAGTTATGATATACGTCGGTGAGGGGTAAAGACAACACTCTAAGCCCAAGCATTTTAAGTGGGTTTAATTTTGAAGATTGGTCTCATCTGTCATTTTTTTTCAATATTTCTTTATCTTTTAAATAACCGGGTCCAGACGAAAGACTAAGCATAATACTCGTGTTATTCCACAAGAATAAGAATATGAGTCTTTTGTTTTTAGGATTGTTTAAATCATTTTTAAATCACCGGGTCTGGAATAAAGACAACGCTCTAAACGTGTGCTTTTCTACATGCATGGTCTTAATTTGGAGGATTGTTGGTTCTTAGATTCGTTGTTGGGGGTTGAGTTTTATTGATTTTTTATTCCTGAAATAATTGTGTCTGGAGGAAAGTCGATCTTCGACAATCGGTCTTCATGTTGTTCCACAGTAATTAGATTATTGGGTATTCGTTTTAGAATATTTGTAAAAACTATTTTATTTTTCAAATAGTAACCAAGTCTGGAGAAAGGATGTCTGCTTTACCCACGCGTTATTACAATGTTTTGTAGGGGTAGTAGTATTATTTAAAAAAAGACATATTTTTACTGGGTGAAACTTTGGAAATTTGGTCTTAGATTCGAAGTTTTTCAGTTACTTTTTTTAATAGCCGGGTCTGGAGGAAAGAGTACGTTTAAAAACTCGTGTTATTCCACGAGAATAAGAATAAGAATAAGGTCTTATGTTAGAAGATTTTTTTTTCATAACTGTTTTAGGTCTGGAATAAAGACAACACTCTAAACCTCTTTTAAAACAGGTTCTTATGTTGAAGGTTTGTTTGGTCTTAAACTTTGATTTTTTAAATTCTTACTATTAGCGTTTTTTTTTTGAAAGAAAAAATGGTCGGGCTGAAAGACTACGCTATATATCCAGCATTGATAAGATTATGGGGTCTTTATACTGTTTTTAAACTGTTATTCATAATGTTTAAATAACAGGTAACCGGGTCTGGAGAAAAGACTACGCTTGATTCTCAATTTACTCTTAGTGCATATATTCACAATATCCGTATAAGTTGAAACAACAACAAAGACATTAATTCCACCAGTTTAATTAACTGGGTCTGGAGAAAAGACTAAGCTCGATTCCCATTTTTTCCACAGGAATATCATTATCGTATCTTAGTTTGGACTGGACTTATATTATAAATTTTGAAATAACTGGGTCAGGAAAAAGACTTTGGACTTATTAAAATTCTTGAAACAACCGGGTCTGGAAAAAAGACTTTGGATTTATATTATAATTTTTGAAACAACCGGGTCTGGAAAAAAGACTTTGGATCTATATTATAATTTTTGAAACAACCGGGTCTGGAAAAAAAGACTTTGGACTTATATCACAATTTTTTAAACAACTGGGTCAGGAAAAAGACTTTGGACTTATTAAAATTCTTGAAAGAACCGGGTCTGGAAAAAAGACTTTGGATTTATATTATAATTTTTGAAACAACCGGGTCTGGAAAAAAGACTTTGGATCTATATCACAATTTTTTAAACAACCGGGTCTGGAAAAAAAGACTTTGGACTTTTATTATATTTTTTAAACAACCGGGTCTGGAAAAAAGACTTTGGATCTATATTATAATTTTTGAAACAACCGGGTCTGGAAGAAAGACTTTGGACTTGTACTTTGATGTTTTATTAACCCGGTCTGAAAAAAAGACTTTGCACTTTTGTGCTATATGAACGCATTACTATAGGATTTTAGTTTAGAACGGATTCGCCAAAAATCCCTTCAAATTTATTACATTTGTGGGTAAAGTCATTATTACATTTGTGGGCGATCAAAAATTATTACATTTGTGGGTAAAGTGTTATTACATTTGTGGGCGTTATTACATTTGTGGGTAAAGTGTTATTACATTTGTGGGCGTTATTACATTTGTGGGTGCAACACCCCCCCCCCGCCCGGGGGGGCCACTTACATTGACGAGTGGATACCATGCGCGACCAAAAAAACACGTAAAAAGGATGTCTTTTTCACGATAGGGCACGTTACGTACGTAACGTGATAAGGGTGTCAAAAACACAAAAATAATGAAAAAAGGGTATCTATTTCGCTAGGAAAATTACGTGTTTAGGGTCGAATTTGCGGGGAAGATAAAACAAAATTAAAATGTTTTGTAAAGGATGTCATTTTTGCCCCAACACTTCGTGTTTAGAGTCCGATTTGCGCGAGGTGTAGAAGGTGGGGTCGTACTAAACCAAATAAGGTAAAGCCGACGACCGAAGGACCCGTAACAATAAAACATTCCTGTACTTGTTTAGGGTAAGGGTAGGGTTCGGAGACGCCAATACTTGTTAAGGGGTGCATTTTCAGAATATGGAAATTACGTGTTTAGGGTGCTTTTCGAGACCCCATGGTCGCGCATGGTATCCACTCGTGAATGGAAGTGGCCCCCCCGGGCCCCCCGGAAAAAATATTTTGTACCATTTCCAACTCCATATGTCCCTCCTTTCGGCATCAGTATTCAGTTCATCTGACTTTCCTTGAATCAGAGCACAATACAGCCATTCTCCATGCTGGTCTGAGTGGTCTCTCCATTCCATCTTTTCTTCCATGCTTATTCCTCTACTATTTTTTTTTATTTCTGTTCTAACAAGTTGTAGTTCTTTTATTAATAGAGTTTGGAACAGGATACCATATGTAATTAGATTGAATAAATCAAATTGAATAATATATTTAGCATGTCATATTTTGCCACTTTTGATCTTATTTCTTTAAATCTGTTTTCAATTCACATGCTATATATTTTTTAATTTCATATCCTTGTATATACTTTATTTCAGAGTTACCCCCCCCCACCCCACCCCAAGTTGTTTATCTCTTCCATATTGAGAAAATTACGTTCCAGCTTTCATCATTCTTTTGGACGAGTATGATAATAAAGAAGTTTGTTTGCTAGTCTTAAATTGGAGGCTTGCCTTATTGGCAAGAAATCAATGATAGCACGATATGATTAATAAAAGTACCAGTCGTGGTTCAAATTCAATTATGGACATATTCCAGTCATATTTAATGCAAACGTTTTTAGTTTCATCCAACTATTCCTTATTTTGAATACATGTATAGTTTACTGAATAATATGCATTTTGGCAAGGTAGTTTGACATTTTAGAACCGACTGAAAACGTTGACTAGCCCCTTTCACGAACCCTCCTCCCATCCCTTTGTTTACGGAAAAGTACAAATTGCGCAATCTTGATCGAGAACCACATGGTCATCAGAAATCTGATACTTGTGCTGTCTGGGGTTTTCATTCTAGGTGGGGGGGGGAGTGGAAAATACCGTCAGATCAAATACGCAAAGGCGAGACAAAGCTTATTTGACTTTGAAGGAATATTGCTCCCCCGGGATATTGCTTAGATATCAAGGTTTCTTGAGCATTCATGATGATGTATTTTGGGATTTATTCAATGTTGGCCCGTTTTAGCATAACTGTGAGACATGAAATATAATGGTAAGAACATGGAAAATATTGGCATTCATGATCTATGATTGCCTAACTTTGGTAAAAACTATTTCAACTTATTTCATACATTGTAATTTCTGTCAAACACTTATAAAAAAAATGTGTAACTTTTATCTTTGCTTGAAAAAAAAATCACAATTATCCAACACTCAAAACTTTGCACCCTAATAATTGTAAACAATGGCATATCTTTCAGTTTCAAGATTGATTTGACAATTCGTGCAGGTAAAAAAAATACCAAAACCTCACCTCAACCCAAGTCCCAAATATTACACATTCATAAATCAGTTCAAGTAACATTAAACCATTACCACTAACACTAAAAATTGCAACTTCGACTTTCCCTGTATTACACTTTAGAAAAAAAGGAACTTTTTATATGACCCATGTACTACCTCGTAAACGCCAACTGCATACAAGCTGGCGTTTTCTATTTTGTGAGTGTTCATTACATCACTCTGATATTTCATTACCGTCACCGGTACCATCAAAGAAAGAGAAATTATAGATTATTGACATAACAATATTTCAATCAATTTAAGTCATTAAAAAAATAAAAATGAAAATAAATATCAGGTCTATTATAACCGACAGGTGCGGATCCAGGGGTGGGGTGTGTCGTGTGTGCATACATGTACCCAAAATAAGTTTGGAATTGATGACTTTTTTTATTTGCTTGTCATTTTTCAGGGGGGGGGGGCAAAATTCCTTTATGAATGATGGCAATTTTTATTATTTTTATAGTGGAGGTCGTCTAATTTAGGAGACACAACCGCCCCCTCAAGATTTTGGAACCGCGCCAATCTATTGGCCCATATTATGATTGAGAAAAAATACAAACATCCTGTAGTTGTGAAACTTGACAAAGATGTAAAAGGTAGGTCGGAAAATAAGGGTAAACAAAATCATACATACATGTATAACATTTGATGGAGTTAATACTTTATCAAGTCACTCAAAACAATCATCAAAAATTAATTTTGAAATACTCGATCATGCACAGACTTCGAGGATACTGAATTCATAGCAATACATTCTTTCTCAGTCACTGATTGTGTGTGTACATGTACTTCTGTTATAAAATGTGTAGCTCTCTGGCTATACCAGCTCGCCATGCAGGCAAATAACGTAAACACGCTCACTAAAACCGCCATGCCTACACATGGTCAGGGCGGTGTGCTGGAGTCAGTCAGTGCCGTGGTGAGCGGGGTTTGGGATGCACGGTAGCGGTCAGCTAGCCAGGCGCTTGCTTCAAGCATGGAGATAGAAAATGCTTCGAGCAATTCAGGCGTGGCGCTCGCGGAATTTGGCGTGGCGCTATTTTTTTAGGCGTGGCGCTTCATCGATGGAATGATTTACGCGTGGCGCTAAATCTCCAAAATTGAATTACGCATGGCACTTGCGCCACACGAACTCAATGGCAGCGAGGGCCTTGCTCCACAGGTAGGATGGTAGCAGTGAACTCTCTCTGTTTTGATCCTCCGCTCTTCGGAGATTAGCGATAAATCGCAGTCAGTATCAGTAGCATAGATGAGATAATCATGCACTGGGATGAAATCTACATGTAGCTCATTAGTTAGCATGTGAAGAGTACAGGCGATGGGCATGAATTTTATATATATAATGAAGAGTCATCTTCAGGATGGAATCGTTAACAGAATGAGGAAGGGAAGGGTCATACGGCAAGAGAATGGCGCAAGTCATTTCGAAGGGATCCTGGGTGTTGAGTAGAGTAATTCTTGGAGAGGGTTGAAGAGCATCTTGTAAAAGTTTACTCACTTTTGCCAGAAGATCAGTGCGGAGATGGAGGGTTGACGGACAAGCAGCAATAACATGAGTCACTGTATCCTCATCATCATGGCAGAGTGGACATTTCAAATCAGTTTCTTTCTTGAGTTGGGCCGATTCCAAAACATTGCATACACAAATCGTGCATGCGCGGAAATCACAGCTCAATTCATGAATATTCATGAGTAGGACTATACATCGAGATCGTTCGCATTTGCATCAGATCAGAACAGGGTTTATGTGAGAATACTTCTTAGTTGGGGTTATCAATCTTGCAGCAGAGTTCTGTATTACTTGGACTTTAGTTAGCTGAGTATCAGCCATGTTACAAAGCAAACTACATGTATTACAATAATGTGACATGTCACAAGAGCCTGAAACAAGTTTCTTTGTTGTCCAAACAAGAACAAATCTTCCAAGTTTATATAGGGCAAACGAGGCAGATATACCCTTTTCCAAGACAAATTTGTCCAAAGCCATATGCTGATCAAACATAACACCTAGATTTCTGGCCGAGACACTAGGAACAATGGAAACATTTATCTTAATCAGGAAAGTTGTAATCTTCTACGAAATCAAAATTGTGTAAAACCTCTATTTTCTCGTCATTTAGTTTGAGAGCATTTCGAATTGACCATTGCTTTACCTCTTTTATTTTTACTTCTTACAATGTAGGTCCTGGTCATCCGATGAAACCACACAGATTAGCACTCACACACAATCTAGTACTCAACTATGGGCTCTACAAGAAAATGCAGGTAAGATCGTTAATCTCCTAACCAACTCATTATATTGCCCTTGAAAGTGCAAAGTGATCTCTTATCAGTTGTACCATAACCTTGTCATAGAGAGGATTTTAATTTTGTTGAGTTTAGTAGAATCAGAAATCTGTTTGACATAGGCAAAATGTGTTAATAATCTTGTCCGAAGAAGTGTTTTAGGTGACGATTCAACGGAAGGTTGACTAACACAGACTTACTTGCATTTTTTTTCTGTTCTAGATTTACAGACCATACAGGGCCACAGCTCACGACATGTGCAGATTCCATTCAGATGACTACATCGACTTTCTACAAAGAGTGACACCTCAGAACATCCAGAACTTCACCAAGAGTTTAAGTCATTTCAACGTCGGTGACGACTGTCCAGTGTTTCCAGGTCTCTTTGACTTCTGTTCAATGTACACTGGGGCATCCTTAGAAGCAGCAACCAAACTGAACAACAATGTGAGAATTTAGACATATTTTAGTATATAAATGAATACATGTTAGTGGGTATAGGAAAGTGATTTTTTTTTTGGGGGGGAGTAGTTTTGCCTTTTTGTGTCCCATAAGAGAACAATATCTATACAGTTCATAAAGCTTGTCAGGTAGGAGATAACTGTTTATTCTATGACAGTCCTGGTGGGTGTTTCATAAAGTTGTTCGTAAGATACGAATGCCTTTATGCACGACTGATGATCCTTTCTTGTTCTATGTGATATCCCTAGATGTAATTGAGTTATGGCTGAAGAACATGTTCCAGTCATGCATAAAGTCGTTCGTATCTTTACGAACAGCTTTATGAAACACCCACCCGATTGTAATAGTTAGAGACCAATGCTTTCCAGCCAATCAAAATCAAGGATTCCAGGAAATTGTAGGCCTATAGTGATGACAGTTTAGTTCGGATGTTGACAAATCTGACTTCTCCACGAGTGTACTTCTCATTTTTATTTTTAAAAAATATTACGTCAGTCTCTACTATGTTATCTCATATTTTTCAGGAATGATACCAATATTAAAAATTTTGTGATTTTGAGCAACTTGTTTTGAAATAGATTTTGGAAGAATCATGCTGGGGCCAATTTGTGAAATCTCTATGCTATTTGTTTCACCCCTCGTATACAATATCTTTTTTTTATGTCACTGATTATTTTTGTATATTTTTATAGTTGGAATAAATTTGCATTGTATTGAATTGAATTGTAAATTGTTATAAAATTGGTTTCCATTGCAGCTATGTGACATTGCAGTAAACTGGGCAGGAGGTCTTCATCATGCAAAGAAGTTTGAGGCTTCCGGGTTCTGCTATGTCAATGATATTGTCATTGCTATTCTAGAAATTCTCAAGTAAGCCATGTTTATATTTGATTTACGATCTTGAAAATGAATCTTGTTCATAGGTTTTGTATTTTTTCTTAAAACTCTAGAAGTCCTTTGATCTCAGGAATATTGTCAGATTCAGAATTTCCTATATATATAGTTAAAGTTATACAATTAGCTCAAGACATAGCACTGCTAGCATGCCCCTTTTCCCAATCTGCTGTATAACATGTTGTACAGTGTATCTTATCTCATGACGAAAATTGCCTTTTTGTTAAAGGGGAAGTTCACCCTGACAAAAAGTTTATTGTAAAAATAGCAGAAAAAATATTGCCGAAGGTTTGAGAAAAATTCATCAAATAATTAAAAAGTTATTAGAATTTCAACTATTTGATTTGTGACACCATATGCGAGCAGCATTCTTACATAGCGAATGGTAAAAAATCAATGAAATGTCATTTTCTCAGAAAATTGAAAATGGTTTTCACTGTAACTTTTGTATATCAATAGACAAATCATTTCACACCCGATCATGAAAAGAAAACAAAATTAAGTCATCAGGAACCATACAAAATTTGAAATTCATACATTTTATATTGCATAACACATGGGGCAGCTGCTCATTTATGACGTCACAAATCCCAAATTTTGAACTCTAATAACTTTCTTACTCTTTAACAGATTTTCCTCAAACCTTCACCAATATTTTTTACTATTTTTTCTGCTATTTTTACAACAAAGTTTTCTTCAGGGTGAACTTCCCCTTTAATACCATTTTATATTTGCTGATATGATAAAGATCAACAAGCAATGTAATTTCATTTAAGCTAGATGAACTACATCATAAATTCTTTCAAAATAAGTTCTTTTCCGTTATTTTTCAATTCCTTTTTCGTATGAATTAATCATCATTGTGCACAGTATTTCATGAGATTTACCATTCTTGTTCCCTTCTCTGTCAGGTACCATCCTAGAGTGCTGTACATTGATATAGACATCCATCATGGAGATGGTGTTCAGGAAGCATTCTACCTCACAGACAGGGTCATGACAGTATCATTCCACAAATATGGCAATCACTTCTTTCCAGGCACAGGTAACGGGCCTGTTTCATAAAAGAGTTAAAACTTTGGTGACTTTGCCAATATGGCAACTACAGTGTTAACAGGGCCCAGTAGCCAATCACAATCAAGGCTTTATGGGAATTACAATAATCGTAAAGTCACCATAGTTGTACGTCTTTATGGAATAGGGCTAACGTGTAGGTGAAAGGCATGTAATAATGAATATACGTATTATTGTAAATAGATAATCAATAAATGGGGTATTTTTAGTTTTCATTTCATTCAATTCCCAACTCTGAATTTTCTTTCCCACTCAGATGATGTGTATGAGGTAGATTCCTTCAAGTGGTGTTAGACCAGGTGGAGTGTTTCATCAAGTTGTCAGATCTGACATCTTTCCATGATTTTGATTGGCTGAGAGGCACGTAACTGTCGGATAAAATGGGACTTGTCGGATAAAACGTCTGACAACTCCTTTCATGAAACACTCCCCAGGTGGATATTGAACAAAATGGGCAGAGCCTAACTGGAAATAAGACAAAATGCTAAATGGGAATGATGATAATTAGACCAAAGGGTTAGTAGACAAACTGGTTGTAGTAGAAAACAGGGCCCCGTCTTACAAAGAGTTACGATTAATCAAATCAGTCGTAACTCTATGGAAATCCATCAGTATCATAATTTTTTCTACAGGAAATTTGCAAAATGTCCTTTGTAAACAAAGGAAAACACACCAAATTGTCAAGAAATCAATTACTTTATGGATATACATTCATATCTAGATTTTTTTGAACAAACATGCATTTCATATGTTGATTTTGCATGCTTTCCAAGGTTGCGATTGATAGGATCAGTTGCAACTCTTTGTAAGACGGAGCCCTGGTTGTAGATCAAGTAGGATTAGATCATTTGGCGTTAGACAAACACAAAGTAGCGCAGCGATTTTGTAGACCGATCAGTTTACTGTCTATTTCTTTTCTTCCAGGTGACATGTATGAGGTGGGCTTAGAGAACGGGCGTTACTACTCCATCAACGTTCCCCTCAAGGATGGCATAGATGATCTCATGTACTCTGGTCTCTTCAAACCAGTTATACAAAGTGTCATGGAGTTCTATAGACCTACGTGTATAGTCCTACAGGCAAGTCTCTCAATTCCACTTTCAAAGTGTAGATCTTTTGATTCTTATGCAAGAAACAACAATGAATACATGTGAAGCTGTGCTGCAAACTCTGACAAAAAAAATTGTTATGAAACTCTGACAGGAATAATAATGAAAATAATAAAAGAAAAAAGGGGTGAAAGAATTACTTGCGTAGGAATACACATGATATTGTACCCAAACATTTACACATTGAAAGATAAATACCAGTTGTGGTAACACATTTAAAATGAGTTTGAACAGAATCCAATAAAGTGATCACCCAAGTCTTTGTTTGTATTATGTGATAAATGGCTCTGGAAAAAAAGTGCACTTGTTGAGAAATGCGCAAAATATTCACAGAATTCCATAAAATTTTAGGTATTTTCCCCAGCAGTACGGTATTAATACACTGTCCCACATACTCATTTTTGTGTTATCATTAAAATTATTGGTTTTCAGCTAAGATTTCATGATTTCACAAAGATAAGTTGATTTCAATGTACCAGATATAGATCTATGATAAAGTAGCGGTAATTAACCTTGATTTAAAGGCTTTCTCATGAAATAATTGTTTGCTGCAAGTACTTCTTTTTTTTTACCTTTAAACAATGTAGAATCTAGTATACATGCATGTAGTAATAGAAGTGACCAGGGTCCCGTAACACAAATGTTAGCGATTGATCGTACGCTTGATTTTCACGATTGATTGTACATTGTAGTCAATGGAATCAATCGTAGAAAAATGTTCTACGATCATTGCTAACCTTTGTGTTACGGGCCCCAGATTGTACTTGGGTATTGTTGTTCATGAGGATGGTTAAGGTAAGGGTTAGAAAACAAAGAAATGGTAAAAAAATAAAAAATGTCTGAAAAAAATACAAAGTCTGGTGAATAAAATACCAATCTTGGAAGTGCAGAATGAAAATTTGCTCTTTTGAAGGATAGCAGCTCTGTGTATTCATTTTAATTCCGACTGACCAAGAAGTTTCTATCAATGGAGTTCAAACAGGCAACAAATTTATTCAAGCAGCTGTTCATTTCTAAAGAAGCACAAAAGAAAGAACAGCAGTTTTTGATGTCCGCCTTCAAAGCTGCCAGTTTCAGTGAAGAAATCCGATTAGTGAAATTTTACGAATATCCATTTCGATCAATTTTCCATCTTTTATATTAATAAACAGAAATTTGTACGCATGACAAGACATCAATAACCAAGCACTATTACGCTGAGATATTCGCCCAGATTAAAACAATTTACCTATAATTTGTGGAAAAAGCAAGAATTTGACCCTTACTGAAACCAGATTTTAACACTTTTCAGATCGTTTGCGGCAAATGAAAATTTCAAATGTGGTCGATGGAATATTGCTATTCATTTTTGTATATGCCAGATGAGTGCCCGCACATGCCCAGTTGAGGAAATTTGAGTTATATTTCAGGACATATTGCATAGTTTATTTTCACATGCCTCCAAATTGTGTACTACACATATAACCAGACCAGATGCGGCGAAAAAGTAATTATCATCACAATAGCATATTTCCCTTTATATATGACCTATAGCTGCAGAGTCACGCGGGAATCATTTGTCTACACAATTGCAGAGAAAGTGCATGCCTGACATACTTTCTGCTGATGGCTTCGAAGCTTGTTCAAAGGGATTTTGTTGCTGTTACTCCATCTCATTTAAGCCTTGGTCTGACAATAAGAATCTAAAGCACCAACTCTCCCACTTGTTAATCTCATTTCTATTTAAGATGAATCTGTGTTTTTATCTCTACAGTGTGGAGCAGACTCTTTAGGTTGTGACAGATTAGGGTGCTTCAGTCTCAGTATCAAAGGCCATGGGGAATGCGTAGAGTATGTCAAACAATTCAATGTACCCCTACTAGTGATGGGTGGGGGCGGTTACACGGTCAGGAATGTAGCAAGGTGTTGGTGAGTACTGATGTTTATCATTTGTGTAAACAGGGTCTTTTATATAAGAGATACAATTTGTTGTACATTCCATTGCGATTGTAAGTCTATTGCAAAGCATGTAGAAAATGTCTCTATTATAATATTATATTGTATCTATTAATGTTTTATTTCCCAAGGCATCTCTTTCAATGAGTTATGATTGATCGGATCAATCTCAACTTTATAAAGCCAGGGGCCTGTTGCGTAAAGCGTTGCAATCGATCGCAACTCTGAAAACCATGCGCAACTTGATTTTCAACCAATCAACAGTGCATTTGGGACTTGCGTTTGATTTTTTTTACTTGCATTTAAACGCAACTCTTTCTGCAACAGGCCCCAGGGAAGTTACCATCTAGAATATAATGTTTATGATCATTCAAAATGCTTTTTTAATATGAATACTCATTTATGTATTATTGTTGTAATCAATTCTGGTGTTCCTCTCTCTTTTGAAAGGGATGTTATGTCCATTGCCTATCTGAATAATTTTTGCATTGATGGATGCCATAGTTGTGACCAATAACAATTTTTGCAATACGACACTCTAGGTGTTTCAGTCATTGTATGAGATTGATATTCAGAAATTTACATTTTAACAAGTCTGCATGAGTAAACCGATAAGGACTAACAAAAAAAAAATGAATTTGGATAGGATGGATTAATCAGATGATAAACTTAGCTTAGGTGATTTGTTAAGGTAAAGTTGATTCTACCTCTTGTGGGATTTAGAGTAACTGATTACCTTTCTTGTGAAGTGTTTACAATTTTTTTCTTCCGTGCTGTCATTCATTGTTGATGTATAAACATTCTTGAAATGATTAAGAAAAAAAATTCTTGTTTTTTTTTTTGGGGGGGGGTAGAAAAGTAATGTAGCAATAAATCTCACGTTTTATTCTGTATTTTTTGATATCATTCCCACAAGGAATATTTTTTCTTGTTGAATTGTATTTCTGTGGAAAGTGAATAGGGCATTGGCCTGTGTGTAATAACTAAAATTACCCACTATGAAACTGGGAAATTGCTTTTATGATTTTTTGCCATCTTTTATGAAGTGTTAATTTATTTTGTTATTATTTCTACAGGACATATGAAACATCGTTATTACTCAATGATGAGATCAGCAATGAGCTTCCTTACAATGGTAAGTAAAGCGATTGTGTCATGGGAAATTCCATAAAATAACCTTTTAATGTGTTTGTGCCCCCTTCCCCACTCTGTCCCTTCTTCCTATTTTTATTTTACTTCATAAACTGCTCAAGCAATGATAATTTGAGAGGATTAGAATCTTTCATATGAAATAACAAACATGCAAATAATTTAGCAAGGCCTCACACAAAGTATAAGAAGCTAGACATACATATTTTATGAAATTGCCCATATGCTTCTCAGGAGAAAAAAACACCTGCTATATGTTGCTGAAAAGGATGAAAATAAGTTTGCTACATATGCATGCAACTGCCAGCTGCATGTATATTCAAGTGTTACATAATTGTGATATTGTATTAAATACTTTGATACAGAATATCATTTGTGATTTATCTAAACAATCTTCACAATGTTATATCATGGCCTCAACAGAAGTGGTTGAAACCATAATGGGTGTTGGGAAGCGAAAGGTTGATCCCCGATCTAGCTTTTGAGAGTGCATTACCCATTTTCATGCCTACGATAAATTGATTAGATTCATTGTTGATACAATGTTTTAAATAATATAGAAGGGGAAATAAAACTAGGAGGATGGGGATAAAGCCTTCTTTGTGCATTGAGGCCTTCATCTATATGTCTTCTTGTTTTTTCTTGGAAGTTACTCCAACATTGATTCAGTGTGGGCTCAAACTTCAATAAAGTAGGAGGGAATTAAATCAGGAAAAGGTATAAGAAACCACTTTGGGAAATTGACGTCTATATGTCTATGTCTTTTATCATTGAAATTATTCATCATTTCTATTTCTTGTGATCATTAACTTTAGGGATAATATTTTCAAAGCACTTATGCTATTGTGCATGAAGTATAGAGTAGAAGTATGGCTGTATGGCTAATTTGGAGATACTTGGAAGGGAATAATTGAAGAACTTCTGAGGTCTGAATGAAATGATAAATGAGTGACTGAATATCCAATCTTGATCCATAATGATTGATTGATTAATTTCATTTTCTTTAGATTACTTTGAGTACTTTGCTCCAGATTTCACATTGCATCCAGACACCACAACTAGAATAGAAAATCTCAACACCAAAGCAGTAAGTCTTGTGTTACTTTGCACAGAATTGTTGCTGATTTTTCTTTTGTAGTTTCTCTTCACTTCTGTTGATTCGCACTATACTTGACATTTGGTGCAGTTGGAGAACAATGCAAAACAAAACAAATGATTGTAAATAATGACCAAGAAGTGAAACTCATTAGCTTTTGAATATTTACAAATCTTCACTTCCTATAGTTCTTTGGGACACCATGCACTTTATTTGTATCAAGTACTGACTTTGCTTCAGTATAAAAACTCATTAAATGTATGAATTCGGACAGAATTGAATTAAAGAAGTGCATTCAAGTTTGTTTTCCTTATCATTCCTCATTTTGTTAATTATGTTATTTCAATGGCATTTTCGAATGATGCAGTGTGTCAGTGTAGATTAAGTTATGTATAATAAAGACGATAGTGCTTATTTTGCTATTTCATCACCAGCTGATAAAACAAATTATTGTCCCTCATGAATAATCATCAATATTCGCTTACCAAATTTGCTACCTCTTTTACAAGCAACCAGATAATGTATATTCAAAGTTGTTAGGTTAGAATATTGTGACTCTATTGGCTATGTTGTGGGGCAAATTGAGGAAGCCAGGTAAAAGGATTTTATGGCCTGCTCACATTTTGGCTGGGTCTGATGTTAAGTATATATCAAGACCCCTATTTGTAAAAATATTTTATCCATTGAAGTGTCGACACAATACTTCACATCTTTATGGTGATTGTCAGGGCCTTGTCTTACAAAGAGTTGAGATTGATCCGATCAATCCCAATTATGGACGGCCAGCAACGTCAACATCTTTTATGCTTGTTTGTTAAAAATTATTTTCTATGATGTGTATTCATGCAGTTATTGTTTTCTTGAAAATTCACTGTGCTTCTCTTTGGTGACAAAGGACATTGTGCAAATTTCCTGTCGAAAAAATTATGACACTGATGGATTTCCATTGAGTTACAATTGATTGGATCAATCGTGACTCTTTGTAAGATGGGGCGCAGGTCATAAAAAATAATTTCTCTGATGTTTTTTCCCCACAGTACATTGACCAAGTGAGGCAACAAGTCCAGGACAATCTCAAGTGTATAGCCCACGCACCTAGTGTACAGATGCAGGATGTTCCTCCAGATATCCTCAGTCTAGAGAATGTTGAAGAACAAGACCCCGATGTTAGGAACAGTACCAAGGAACAAGATGAGAGGTAAGACCTATTGATAAGTTGTCAAAAATTAAAGGGATGGTCCGGACTGAAAATACTCATATCTAAATAAATAGAGTAAAATTCACAGAGCAAAATGCTGAAAATTTTATCAAAATCTGATAACAAATAATGAAGTTATTGAATTTAAAAGTTTTTCAATATTTTATGAAAAGTTATATGCACATCATCATGAATATTCATCAGGTAGGCTGATGATGTCACATCTCACTTTCCTTTTTCTTATGTTATTACATGAAATCATAAATGTTTCATCTTTTCAAGCATGTGTAAATGATGTGTCTCCATCATGATGAAATAAGTTGCGGCAGGAAATAACTAATGCACTTAATCAGATGTCAGTCCTATTATTTTAGTTCCTGGTAGGAAAATTTTGAATAAACCTACTTTCATATAACAAAATACAAAAGAATAAGTGGGGATGTGACATCATCAGGCCACCTAATGAATATTCATAAAGACATGTTTAGAACTGTTTTACCGGAATAATTCAAATCATCTTTAAAATTCAATAACTTCGTTATTTGTTATCGGATTTTGATCAAATTTTCAGCATATTGCTTTGTGAATTGTACTCTATTTTATATTGAGATATAAATATCTCCAGCCTGAACCATCTCTTTAACTTTCCAGAGATAATGTAAATTTACTTTTAACAATATATATTCCTTGAGAAAAAAAATATACAGATGTGTGGCTATGAGATCAACTTGATATGAGATAAAGAGTTATTTGTAACTTTAAAGATAAATAAAGTACTGTAGTTACAGTAAACACTGATTTCACGAGAAAGTGTATGAAACCAAGCTTACCGTAATTGTCACTATATCATCGAGGATCTAGATCTGGTACAGTTACATAAACTGAACTTTTTGAAATCTTGAAATCTACGCTGAAAAATTTTCACACTGAAGATCACTAACACAGGTAAGCGCACATGGGACAGTGTATTATTATTGCTTTGAATGTCGGCCCGACGCTTGACCCGAATCCCGTGCTTATTTGCTAATTTCTCAGCAATTACACAATTTCTCCCAGAATCTTTGGGCACATATTTTTTATTCATACAAACAGACACTTTGGTGGTCATTTCATTGGATTCTGTACGAACTCATTTTGAAATCGTTTCCACAACTGGAATTTATCTTGAAGACATCCTTTAGTGTCTCTGCAAATATGATTTATGATACTCCCATTGATTGATATGTAGTAGGGGGCATACTCTTAAATGATTTCACCAAAGAAGTGATTGGGTTTTTTTTACTGCACAAAAAAAAATGGAATTAACTTGCGACTGTAGTGGCAATTAAATCTTTGTGAAACACTCTCTCGGTTTCTGTGTAGAAAACAATCTTTCAAGCCTTTCTCAGTTTGTGCAAAATGGTTTTGACTCAAATATTTAACATGGATTTGCTTCCCACTGTATAATAGGGGTTAAAAGAAAAAGGCGATATGTCCTTTGATGTTGTTTAGATTCTTTGTATTGCCATACAACTTATTGTTAGGTGTTTGGTACATTTTGATTTAATTATTTTTTTAAAGTAAATAAGATATTTTCTTTGATGCTTTGGTTTTGTGTAGATTCTTTTTTTTTGCAAATTATTGCTAGGTGGATCGTACTTATTGATATAATTCGTGCATTTTTTAGAAGAATAAATGTCAAGTTCCTGAGGTTGATTGTATTCTTATCTTGTTACAGTTACTCTTAGGAGGTTGGTGCATTTTGATTTGATTATTGCAATGAATTTAGATACCTATTTCCATCTTGTTTCTTGTTATTTTTGTTTATTTTCCAGGATTGAGCCAGCAAACGAGTTCTATGATGGAGAGAAAGACCAAGATAAGGAGGATGGTGTTGTGTTAGATGTATAACAAACGTTGCATTCACTGATGATTAATGTGAATGCACTCCTATTCAGTCAATGAGAAGGGGAGTTCACATATGTATTCAAGCACCACATGCGTATTTCCTGGTCATCAATGTATTGTTGTTTGCCGTGAATGGCTTGTCTGAGCTACTACCTGATGTAGCAACGTAGTGTTATGTTGGGTTGCCATGTGTTTGGATTTGAACTTGACCTTTACAGTTTCATCTCTCTAATTGATTTAATATTCCATGTTATACAACTCCCAAGAATGTTATGTAATCTGATTGGTCCAAATTGGATCACTTGATATTGCGTGAATTGCACTATTGCATCCAAAATGCACTATCCTGCACTCTGACATCATACCAAAAGCACTATCCTGCACTCTGACATCAGAGTGGGGGATTGTATAAAACAAACAATGCATGCATTCTTGTGCATAGAGGATCTAAACAATGAACTTTGTGCTCAACTCGCCAAATGGATATGCCGCACTCGGTCCTGCCGCTCCTGCGGACGTCGTTGCGGTATATCCATTGGCTCTCCTTGCACATCGTTCATTATTTGGCCCTGCATGCACGCGCTTATGTGCATTATTTTTATAGTGACACTCTCATGCAAATTGTTGAGATGGTGTAATGAGCTGTGGTTCAGATGATAACTATTTTTAATAATACTTAATAATTTGCAATATTGATATAGCACTTAATATAATTTTTCCTTGAGCATGGCTACCCTGATATAGGTACCCAAGCATTCAAGGAAGTCCTTCCTCCCCTGTACCCATTTACTGTATCTGTGTCGAGACTGGCAATTGTAGCTACATGCCTTAACAAAGGACATAATCTACATTTGCCATTCTCCACCCGGGTGTGGTTTTAACAGAACTGGTATCTACCAAGCCCTCATTTATAGTGTAATGATTAATCATAGACTGGTACACTACAGTGAATTCAAATATAATTGATAATGTCCATATGTACCCTGAATCTTTGAAGATAAGTTCAGGAATGTAATCTACGTATTGAGGTGAATATCACATTATGACCAATGAATATGCTTGCTTTGATTCCTTTCATCACGTATGTCAACTCCTCTTCTCATCTGTACAATATGTAATGTATTACAGTCACAATGCATCATTCAAATGTAGAAAATATTTGTTATTTCCTTACTATGCCATGATAGCAGTTGTATGAAAGCACTATTTTGATGTATACATGTACCTGTAATGCCTTAATGCTGCAGTAGCAAAAAAAAAGAAAAAACCCACTCCCTTTATTCAACATGACCCGTCCCCTTCTCACACTGTCCGTTTCCCACATTAGTGAATAAGCCACTAATGCCTGTTTGGTTTACCCAGCCACTGCCCTCCATCCTATTGAGGGCTAATTCCATTCCAGCAAGCAGTTGGTAGGAGATCCTTTATTTCCTCATTTCCAGTTTAGGCTGTGCAGTTCATCTGATACCCAATCGGTCTAAAACTACGTAGCGTATCTTATTTGACTAAATGGTAATAGACCAACTTGTAATAAGAAAGAACCATGCAAACTGAGTAAGTCAAGCGACATTAGTTCATGATTACACGGCAAAAACGCCAGTGTTAATATAACACCAGCCTGGTATCTATATCGAACACACCAGAGAAGTGATGAAACAACACCAGTTTTAATGCTTATCTGGTGTTAGCCAAACTGGTTTTGATTCAACACTTCCCTGGTGCGTTCCGATATAGATGCTAGGCTGGCGTTTAATCAACTCTGGAGTTTTTGCAGTGTATGAAACAGATTTATGGTACTATTAATTACAGATGGGTATTCAGTCAAGAATGGCTGCATAAAACTGTCAGGCAATATTATTTGGCTATAGTGGTGATATGCAAAGGGAGATACGAATCTTAAATATTTTGGCCTGTATTCTGAAGTTGGGTTTAACGTAAACTGAGGTTTAAATTGTGGTTTAAGTATGGACAGCCAATTGTTACATAATCACTAATGGTAAAGAGACATTAAACTTCAGCTCATTCGGCTCTCAAATCATTTATAATTGTGTAGGAAGTATAAATAAATGATTGTCTTCACCATCGATAAATCAGGAAAGAGCACAGTAAACATAAGAAACATACAACTTAATAAAAATTTTGATACTTATGGCTTTCCATATTTGAACCACAACTTTAAACCTGAGTTTAAATTAAACCTGACTTCAGAATACGGGCCTTTGACTGCAGAAACAAACAGTACCATCAGGTATGAGGAAGTAGTTTTTTTCTGAACTTTGTTTGGTTTATTAGCCATTTGATCTTGTAGACAATGTGGTTGGTCCAATTCCCAGATCATTTCAAACACCACTATGGCAATACCCATTTGATCTTCTATCAGTTGGTCTTCTTGCTTATTTCATCTAATGATCAAAATCATTAAACAAGATGTAGTAGATACAGTGATTGCAATACAACATACTAGCAGGAAATATACTGCACCCGCTTTTAATTAAAGGCTTTTTGTCGAGTGAACTTTGTGAAGACACCAAGTGGCACTTTTTTACCTACATTTTTAATGTACTTTTAGCCCATATGATAGATTGAAGCAGGACCCAGTTACATAAAATGTTTTATCCTTTGCAATTGTTATAATTCTTTGATATTAGACAACCAATCAACAGGCACTGTTTCACATAACATGTCCATTACCAGTGCTAGTATTCTGTGACATATCTGTACTTATTCATTTCAATGACACCGTTTTTAGTGGCTTTTTAACTGTAGCGTATAGCTTGTACAGTAGCCTGACATTGATTACAAGTTTTGTGATAATAGGTCCAAGCACTGTAAATGTTGGCAAGGTCACAGGCTTGGATCAATTAGAACTCTGCCCTTTGATCTGAAAAGTATTATGACAATATTGTAACTTTAAATATGCAATTAGGTACTATACTTTGTTCAGAAATTAATAAGAAATTATAGAACATATCGTGTATTTGTCATGGTCGCTTTCAAAATTGAGGTTAAAACGTATTCAGAGACAGGTCCGTATATGCATGATAGTTGGATATATCAAACTTTCATCAAAGTTTACTTGCTACCTTTTAGAACTGAGTGTATCATGTAGGAATTTCATGATTCAGTGAACGATGGTTTGGCATAACAGTTTGTCACCTTTTAGAACAGGGTGTCTCGTATAGGAAATTCATGAATCAAAACTTCATTTGTGTCCATTGGGTGATTTCTAGGCTGAATATGTCAAATATTTAGTAAAAAAAACCTGAGTTGTTGTTTCAAATAATAATGATATTAATTTCTTGTAAAGTGCATACTATCATGCTTCTTTTCAAGAAAAAGCTCAAATCTTTACAAATTGCTAGCATTGATCTTCCATGCAATACACTGCCAACAGACAGAGACAGATAATTTGATCTTCTTGGAATCTTTGAGATTTGGAGCAGTTATTTTTTAAAACCAAATTGTAGATTTCCCTTTCTTTGAAAGTGAAACATGCATAAATAAACCTGAAACTTAACAGGATAAAGCCTGGCGCACATTTACACGATCCAATATGACCCACTTTTTTTTTACAAATTGCATTTTGCAGTGGATATGAAATTTCCAAGTTCTAAGTGAACTTCTGTGTATTTTATGTTTGGAATAATGCTGGGAACTTAGAAATCTGCAAGCTTTTTGGTTTCTTTGAAAATCAAATCATACCAAATTGTGTACTGTTCACCAGGCTTAACTGTTACATTACAGGTATATGTATTTGTGTACATTATTTTTACTGAATAAATGGCATAAGTAATTCTATGGGAGCGCATATCTGGGCGCATCGTGGTCTAGTAGTTCTGACTCTCGCCTTTAATACAGAGGGCCGTGGGTCTGAATCCTAGCCATGGCATGATTTCAGTCAGCAAGAAATTTATCCACATTGTGCAGCACTCAACCCAGGTGAGGTCAATGAGTACCCGCCAGTATTAATTCCTTGCATGCACTGAGCGCTGGTGATGGTAGCTCAAGCTAAAGCTGGGGTAATAATAGCAAGCATGTTGTATCCTCAGGCAAATAGGGCTATATAAATACAGCTATTATAATTATCTGGGGTTTTTCTCAATGAGAATAATCTGACCAAAAGTCATGCTTAAATGCCAATTTGCATGTAATATTACATTACATAATCTCACTAATCTCTAATTCTGGTAATTATGTGCATCTGTAGCATCATTCAACCAGCCACAGGGATTTTTATGTACCACATGCACCTGGAAATTCAAGTCAAATTTTGAGTCAGACTTCAATCTTGGTGGAAACAACCCTCTCATCTCCATTTCTTGGGCCCACGTTTTAACAAGATTCTTTACTATGGAAAATGATAAGATGGAAAAAAAAGTTAGATGGTGACAAGTTCTAGGGTACCTTGTAAACACTACCTGTTGTGTAATTTATGTGACTCAAAATCACCCAAAATGTACCAATATTCTATTTTTGTATAACTATTTGTTGATTGTATACTCTATAACACTGTTATGTTTTAGTAGATGATGAGAGATATTTATTCAGACCCGTTGACATGTTTACTCTTGTTTGATACAGAGTCAAGGATATTTTGCAGTCTCAGAAAGTCATAATCTTGGAAATCCTGTTGTCTATTTTCACTTTCAGAAAATTTATGAACATATTCATGGCTACCAATATGTAATTTGGATATTCTTTGTACAGGGACTAAATAGTTTTAGTAGGCTATGGGGAATGATGAACTATGCAATGGTAACTTCCATGAAAATCTTGATTCTGATTGGCTAATTAGTGATGTTGCCATGGTAATTACTATTGATTGCAAAGTACAATCATTTATTCATAAGAGTAAAAGATATTTATTCAGACCTAAGGTTTACTCGTGTATGGGATCTTCCGCAGTCTTAGAAATTCATAGTCCTCATGGAGACAGAGGCAAAAGTATCTGTCTGGCACTATGTAACCAGGACTCAAATCAGTGATTTTCGCTGTCCAGTGTTATAAGCTACTGAAATCCTTGCATCTGATTGGCTCAGAGGAGATTAGTGATTTTTTTTTGTTTAATGAAATATGTCCCTGGTCCCTTGAAATCGCCTTTTGTACTGGATCCATTGATGATTTTTGGGGGGCTTTTCCATTTGCAGGGGTTATTTCAGACATTTTTCGGGGACTCAATTGTCCTCAATCCCCCATATTTTTTTTTTGCTTTGTTCTTTGTTTAGTATTTTGTGGTGCTGATTACTTCATTATTTCATTCTCAAAAGAGGATAGAATTATTATTTGATACTATTAATTTGACCTCTCAAGTGATATTGATGGGGAAATTAATATAATAATTGTAAATTATTTCACTGCAGACTTATTTCTGAAATTTAAGTCGGTTGTAGGGTTGTGACTTTTTTGTATGAGAAATGTACATAGTGGTGAAACCCGAACTTGTATTGTAATTTTTCGAACCTTCCATGTAAATATGCATAGTATAGAATTTCTGAATATTTTTTGTGTGCTGTACGTGTTTTGTTACCAATGTGTACATTGTCTATTGAAATATTAAGTAAGTGTAATGTTTTTTGGAATGGCAATACAAATGTCCGTGTAAATAAATAAAATACACAAGCACACAGGAAAGCATTTGGTGTTTCAAGGTTTGTTTTATTGAAATGTTCTGCCACATAAAACACAATTCATGTGATAAATTTGTTTACTAGGTTCAAGTTGTACTGAGCTTTGGAAAAAAATTCCTCCTTTCTTGAAAAAAGTCATATACCATGGTTGTTTTATTGGCCTTCTTAATTTTTACCTTGTTTTATGAATTCACTACTTTAAGATGTTTCAAGGATCTTCCCTGTGTGTTGAGCATGGTGGCCTCCTTTTGATTGAAGTGCTCCCCCCTCCTCCCCCGACCGACTTGGATATACAATCTTGTGGGTGGGGTTTACTATTAACCCTGATGTATGAACGTCCCTCCCCTATGCACACTTTACGACTGTTCGCGATCTGATTTTGGAACGAATCGCATATTGCTCATTTTCCGAAAATGTGAATGGAACATATCATTTTATTTGAGGTTAAAATTAATGGAAAGAATACTAATATAATTTTGAAAGATTGCAAGCCTTTATTTTGGAGTAAAGGCAAAATTAGTTCCAAATCTTAGCTAAATTAAATACGCTTTTATTCTAAGAAGGATGATAGCATAGTCACAGAATTGAACATAGGTATTCGTACGATGATATAGAACAGTACGCAGTAAGATATTCCAAGTCTCAATACTAGCATCAAATTCTACTACTTTTTATTCTGAAATCGGGTCGCAGACCAATCGTAAGGTGTGCGGTCGCCTTTACACGCATGATTAAGTGGTTAAAAATGACTGTTCACTTTATCTCTACAACTTCTGCATCTCACGATCACGCCAGTCTCTCTCCCCTTCCCCTTGTATGATTTACACAAGACTATAGAATGACCAAACCAAACACACAATTTCAAAGGTAGGCAAAAGGTTCACAATTTATTTGAAATTTAAAAACTCCGACTTTCTATTTGATAACTCTACCATCATAATCTACGACGATATACAGCTGAGCAGTCACACACATAGTTGTTCAAATATATTTTGCTCGATCACTATATCAGTTTTTAGAGGTTAAAAAATGAATATCGATCGAAATCAACTCGCAAACAACGTCTGGGCCCGTTTCTTTACGATTATTATAACTTCCTCATGACGCAATCTATGAAATTACCATGGTAACACTGCCTAATGACAAAGCAACCATAATCGTAAATACGTCTTTATGAAATGGGCCCCCCGTTTTGATAAACTAAGTTTTCAGAGCGACTATTTTAAAGATGAGTCAAATATAACGTATACGAAACCAGTCAAAATAATCTAATCCTGAGTAATTAACTACACGTTTAAGTCAATAAATGAGTGGCTACTAATGCCTAGTTCGTCATGGTAATTCGGATCCAATAAGGGTTTTAGACTTCGTTATTGTAAATGAAATTTAGAGCATCATACATAAAAGTAAAGTTGGGCCTATTATTTTTGTTTCTAACATTGAGAAAACTTATCTTCTTTCAACGGAAAAGTAGTGAAGAATAATAGAAAAAAATACCAGCGGTACTTTTAATATGCCTACTTTAATAATTAGGCCTATGTATATACGTAAGGCAAATTACTTTACTCTGTATTCAAACAAGATGAAATATATACATACATATATTATTGTAGTTATATTTTTCTTACAAGCTATAACGTGTGAGCAGTCAGTGATTTGATATAGAATAAAATCAAATGGATAAACTGTACATCAAAGGGCATTATTATAATTAGCTATCAAAATTAGTATTTACATAGGAAATCTAAGATACGAATGTCATAATAATTATGATGAATAAGTACATGAGTATTTTAAGTTTCAATTTGGCCATGCAGGAAGCACAAGGGCGGCGCCGGGATATTTTAATGAGGGAGTGGGGGGGGGGGCAAGCGACATATCTCCTCGATTGAATTACAGTGGAAATATATAGTTCGACGACCTACACCTCGTTGATGCATTCTCTTTATATATTTCTTCGCTTATTCTTTTTCTTCCTTTCACTGTTTGAAAAATCAAAGGGATTGCCTCTCCCTGCCCCCCCCCCCCCCGGTGTCGCCCCTGAAGAAATCAAAAGATAACCAAGAAGACCTGAGAGCAAACACGTGTTTAAAACTCTATAATGAACAAGTTTAAACTCTAGAAAAGTCTACAACATGAAAACATATACTATTTTCAACATCGATACAGTATTTGTGTGGTATATATCTTTAAGCACGATTATTTTGCTTTAGGAAACGAATATTTAGTTTCAGGTATATTTGATAGACAAAAATAAGATTTGTATGATTGGATCTTAAGAAAATAATAACATCAATAACGATACATTTACTGTTTTGTTCGATCAAGCTTGAAGCCGGTGCACCGTTTTAACACATCGTACGTCTGCATGTTTAAACTAATAAACTACAAATATCATATTTTCAACACAACCTAGTGTAAAAACCGGACATACATTTTATTCAGGAAACAACTTTCATAAAAATACAAAAACTAAATGTAAGGAACAATGATGTGATGACAAAATGAATGTAATTGTACTACGACGTCTATCAAAATTTCGTGAAAGATTAGTTTCTCGCAAACAACGAAATCCAACATTGTGACTATCACGCTCCATTCACTTAGTATCTGCTTTTTTTTGGGGTGTGCTTTAAAGATAAATTAAGGTTTGAAAGCGTCATACTGTATCATATCCAAAAGCTATTTTTTAATTATATTTTTGCTTCTGCCGACCAGAGTTTACGAAAGTTGGACTTCAACCATTCGCTTCTTAAAACACATGACCCAAGGCATCTGATTTTTCTCTGTAAAATACCACACTTTTCCCGCCATTTTATTACTCTTTTTAAATTTAGGGTGTTTACAGGCACAAAACAATCGTAATGATGTAGTTTGGCGCCTGCTTGCAAAAGATTCCACAAATGCCAAGAAATAGGTCTACACCATAGAAATATAGTTTGATTATAACCAATATATATTTATGGTATACACAGCACCGTGTTGTATCAAATTGCATTATAGCAATGAATTCATTCACCGCTCAACATAGACACAAAATATTGCTACAAACATGGTACATGGACTTTTGTTGTTTGTTTTTTATCATATGTAATTCAAAAGTCAGTTTCTACCCGACGAAACAACTACGGCTAATATCATCATAAAATATTGAATTGATGAGAAATACTTAAAAGGCCGCATTCAACACTATTTTAATAATATAATATTAATAAGTACAACAAGCCTCTTTGTTTTAATTCGGAATACATAAGAGATAATCATCGTGAACTCCACAATATTATGAAAAGTTAAGTGTAAATTAGCAGAAAGTAGAGTTATAACAGCTCTTAAATCGTAAGGGAATCGCAACTGCCATATTTGGCGAACACTTAAATTATTTCACACTAAAGGCCCCAGCTCTGAGTTCCCATACGAATGTATTGATATGAATATCAAGAAATTAATAAGTCGATCTGTCACGTTATCGTTTATGACTGTGAAAGAGCCACCTTTACCCTTTTGAGTTGAAATGATGTTACATTGAAGTTGCCGAAGTAATAGATGAAACTTTCCAGCCAGCAATACCGATTAGGAGTTGCTGTATCAACAACCATTTCAGCTGACCAACCAGCACTTTAACAAACACATAGACCGTTCCAACGAAAATTGTCGTATAAACTCCAAACTCTTATCGATCTATACGACTGTGTTTGTGGACCAAAAAAAAGATTGAAAAAAGATTGACTTCTAACTCCTATCATATTAACATTTTCAATTCATTTTTTTTTTTTATTTTGGCTCCCTCGTTGCAAATTAGCAATGTAAAGAAATTAGAAACAACGGTCACTGCTGGCGGACATACAAGAACATCAGGTAAAAAAATGATTGGAACGCTTTCGGTTTTCTAATCTCCCAACTTAAATTGGAAATGTTCCGTTTATCGCAAGGCAACTTATCTTGTATTGAATGAGTACAGAAAGACGCTTTAATGTACAACGTATAGATTGACCAAATAGATCTGCTTTTTATTGATGACGTTATTGCTACACGTGATACCATAATATACTGAAATTGTTGAATAATAAGGGGACAGGGTTGGTGCTATTGCTTGTATGTCGTCTCTGATGTTACCGTGACGTATGAAGTTCTGTAAGGAAATAGAACAGAGAGAGGGAGAAAAAAAATAAAATATATACCTTATAAGATCATCTGAGAGATAAAAACATTTTGTTTCTTTGTGGAGCTAGTACTGATTTAAGAATATTTTATGCAATCGGATGAGATTTTTATTTTAAATCGTAAGGAGAATATCACTGGACTTCGCCAGAATATTGTGGTGTCCAGAATCTCTACATGATGATTGAAACTCCTTGTCAAAAAGTTGGACGTCGCGCGGCACACATATTTAAATACAATTATTGGATGTATCAACAAACCATTCTGATTGGTCAACAGTGTATGTGCTGAACATTAGGTGCATGCAACAAAGAATTATTTTGATTGGTGATTGACATTATTTTATTGACTGCCAACATTGTGATTTATTGACGAATATAGGCCTACACTATACATATCATAGATTTAATATAAATCGGGATCGGCTAGGGTTAGTGAACACTAAAATACTGGATTTTGATTTTAAATTTAATGAGTTAAATCGAAACCCCATAATTAGAAAAAAAACAATAGGAATTGAATTTGAATAAAAAATTATCACAGAGAATAGACAAAGTGGATTAATCTTAAACCTCTAATGCTAAACAAATAAAATATGAAATCCATAGTGATTGATATATACTTACCCCCTGTATTTCCAGTAACACAGTCCAAAAAAGGTCCCCAAAGCTCCCAAAATAAGTAAAGTTGCAAGAATGGCAAGAGCTATTTGACCATCATTCAATCCACCTACATCAAAGTCAAGAAAACACACACACAATGCATTCATCATCAATATTTGCATTTTACTGTATACAGTCCACTGGCTGTTAGATAAATAATAAAAAAAAAGAAGACAAATATTGATATTGCTACTCATTGCATGGGCTATACAAGAAAATCTCTTTTTTGCATACATAAACTGATATATCTACTAAAAAGTATCGATTTTGATTGTATTTAAAATGCGATAAAGGATCGGATGAGTATATCATGAAACAAATAAGTTTATAAACTACAGTGAGATCCTTACATCTGATTGGAGAGAGAATTTATCAGATAAAATCACTGGAAAGATGTTTTATGAAGCACCCCCTATTCGCTTTCTGGATTTGACAATAGTAAATCCATTAAAAATATATTCTTCTTTTTATGTTCCGTGATTTAATCATGTAAATCCTTTGTAAGTAACGTGATTTTTGATGATTTATTTCAATGAAAACTTAAATATGAAAAACATATAATTTGCCTTTTCGTGATTAGAGGTTAAAATGTTAAAGCAGACCTGTGTTTAGAAATCTTGACAAATTCATTTAGTTTTGTCACGCAATTTACGATGTCAAAGACGTTTAAATATATACCTCCGTCTTTATCGTCATCATCTTTTCCTTTATGTCCGTCCATATCGCCGTCGCCCTCCATACCATCACCATCACCATCGCCGTCCGTATCATTGCCATCGTCTCCGTCTACAGGTGCATATGTAACAGTGCCTGCTGCTGCCGTAGTCCCTTCATTGGGAGGGGGTGCCGATGAAACGGGTGGTCGGGGGGTCGAAGGGGGTGGCGTTACCGGGCTTGGGCCATCGGTAGCATTACTCGAATCTAATAATAAAGGGGAAATGTATTCATATAATTGTGATGAATTATATATAGGCAAATGAGGGAAGCTAAATCTTTTCTGGTAATTGGTTGGTGAGATGATCTTTTATATCTTTGTAATCTCACAGGTTATAAACCTGCTATCTGAACATCATGTCTCACAGGGCTGTAAATGTCGCCATTGCTTTTCAGATATATAATTTACATTTCATGTTGGCCTATATATTATACAAAGACAAATAAATGCAATATCGACCCCTAGCTGTACTGAAATATATCAACAAACACTTAACCAGGCAGATTTAGTGCATTTTTAATCTATCATCTAAATGCTGTGGGTTTTTTTTTTATAAATAAAAGACTGAGTTTTCTACTGGAATCAGTTGCACATCAAGAGGTCCCTTTTTCAAATGGCTTCCATTATCTGACGCAGGGGTGACCTGTAGATATATCTGTGGCAGTTATTTTATCGATATGATTATAGGGTGACTAAGGGTCTAAATAACAATCGTCATGAAGTTCAATAAAAGGGCATACGTCTGATCAAATAGGATAAAATTATGACACGTTCTTTTATTCGATCGATTGCTTGATTGATATCACTAAACATGCTAAAAGGTCACTGAAAGTATCAAGCGGATCCAATGGGCGAAGCATGCCACCCCCTCCCTATTAGCGGCGCAAGGGGGCGAGAAAGAAGAAGAAGGAGGAGGAGAAGAAGAAGAAGGATGAGGAGGAGGAGAAGAAGAAGAAGGATGAGGAGGAGGAAGAGGAGGAGGAAGATGCGAATGTTAGCGATCAAGATTTCTAACGAATTCATGCTAACAACAAAATGTATTTAAATATTTTTAAGTCGTAACCAATAAGATTCGCTCATTATGCTCGCATTATTTTGTCCAATGAGATATGTATCATGTTCTCGAAAACAAAATATGCTTGAATTGTTTCATTTTTAGGTCATTATACCAGAAAACTTAACATCGCGCTTCGCGAGCACAATATCATAGGGAGAAAATTGTCCTGTTCTTGATTTTTTTTGTACATTACAGTCCTTAAAATTGTCCTATTTGCAGGTCACTTTATGCAGAACTTTCCCTTTGCCCTATATCATTTGCTTATAGTGTTAGGTATTCTGTTCATGAATTTCTGAAAAGTTCCTAAAAAGTCCCTTTTTGGGGTCATTATAAAAAAAATAGCTCGGGCTTTGAGGTTGCATTATTATTTTGACTACTATAGTAATTGATATATGACTACCTGCACCCTGCTTTGGTTTTAGAAGAGGCGATCGTGGACTGTTTTTTTTCGCGCCTCACCCCCCCCCCCCCCATGGACAAAGCTGGATCCGCCTCTTTTGGTGTCTTCTGTGCACACTAGCTGTCACCACGGCTGACCTCGTATTAATTTTATTTGTGCATTAACCACAGTGCAAATCACAATGGCTATTGTTGTGATGAAGAAAATATGTTGAAATTATTTTCTTTCCACAAGCAGACATGTTTTCCACGAGCCTATTTCAGTGTTCTGTTCGCTTTACACTCCCTTCATTTTCCTTATTTTTATGAAAAATAAGCTGACTGTGCAGTCATTCGAATGTAAACAATATTATACAATACAACATTATTGTGCCTGTTCGAAATACCAGGGCATTGTTATTTATTTGTGCATAATGAAATAAACAATATCTTTTCCATCAATTTTTTTGAGAGATATCTAATAAATTTCCTAGTAAATTAATATTGATATCAAACCGAGTTGCACGGACTTTTAAGAAAAGTCACGGCTATGCCGCTCCCCACTGTCTCCCGCCTTTATTATTCTCTCACCCTTCCAGCCATCAATGAGCGATACACAGTCACACGCATATGAAATATGAAGAACACTGTCATTTATAACACAAGTATAAGCAACCAAACACAGGATAGTTTTATCATAACAAATTCATATAGGGTTCGTTTTTATCTATTCTAACGATCTAAACGAACTTGAAAAATTTGAAATGAATTTATGATGTAATCTTCTAATAAAAGAATAAATTCTGTGACATTTTACAATGCTTTGCACCCCCCCCCCCTCCTCTGGGAAAAATAATAGTAGGCACTTACCTGTATTGTTTTGTGCATTCACGACTGCGAAAGAGCAGACGATTACCGCTATCACAAGCGTGACAAATTGTGACGTCATCTTCATTCAGGCGATTGAACTGCATATGCGATAATAATAAAAAGAGAAAGGGGAGACCTTGTGAGAATACCTTTATTATGAATATCATGTGCCGCAAGGTTATGTGATATTATATTGCCTCTATTTCTGTCTCATATATCATGACTATTTTGGTTATGCTCAAGATGGTTGCATTGCATGCCGTTTGACAGAAAATATTTGAACACAATATCGAGTGATAAAATGTGCTTATATTTCTGATCGTAATACCACAATGTTCTCAGTGTTTAACTTTATTCTTCAAGATATTGGTTCTTCTCGGTCCTCTCTCCCCCTCAACCCCCTTCTCTCTCCTTCTCTCTTCTTTCTTTCTAATAACTCGGTCACATTTTGATCTACAGCGACCGTACACGGCGAGTCGAAAACAGCCGTTTTATTCAAACCACAAAGTATGTATATATAGCTGGTACAAATAAATGTTAAAACGCCGTATAGAGCAAATGTGACCTCTCTCTCCTTCCATTTCCAAGTACAATACTGGCAATCATCTTTAACTTAAAACATCAGCAAAGAAGCAGAACCGGAGAGAAATGTCAATTAGCTAACTCCTTACACGTTCATGGCATAAAAATGGTAAGCATGTTTACTCTTATACTCAAGATAGCGCCTGGGTGATACCTATATATTTTCATTGACGCACAACATTACTGAAGATATGGGCCAGTATAACGCTCTTCTGCCATTCAAAATATTATAAAGAACTAATGAATTCACTTAAAGATTATTTTTACTATAGTTTTTACACGTGGGGTCCAAAATATCTCCGAACGAGAGAGCGATGCTACAAAGTGTAGCTCTGTACTTCTAACCTTAAATAAGTTTGTCCGAATTACAAATTTTTACTTTTTGGAAAATACGTGTGGGTAGGAGAGAGAAAAGATCTTGTTTGATAAAATTTTGAAAAAGAGCTTTTCATTCCCTTAATTTTCATTCTAATATCCAACCCCAAATTGTCGCTTTGTCATTGTTGAATGAGAAGTTTAATTGGTTAAGAGAAAATAACTTGTTTTTAATATATCTTGTATCTACTCCAAGGAAATATAAATTGCCCGTTTAGTTGTATTTTTAGAACAAGAAAAAAAAACATAGAATGGCACAGAAGTCCGCATCAAATTAAATTTGCACAACGCTATTGGATGATTGAGCTATACATGCTCCCATTCGAGATGAAAGATTCCTTCTCCATGCATGCATGCTTCGTTTTTTAGTTTTCTCCCTAAATAATCACTTTATTGACATTAGGTAATCTACATCACACAAGCTATTAAAGACTATAGTAGATCCATCCATATTTGTATATGATTCGTATAATTTTCGTGAACTAAGTATACATATACCCTCCCCCTCACCCCCCCAAAAAAAAATCCAATAGAAATGGGGAAAATATACATGTAGGCCTAGATGATTGGCCATAAGCTCAATAAAAACTAGTGCTAAAAAGAGAGAAAATGTCATGCTCTTCAAGTAATCGTATACATAGATCGATAAATTATGCATGCGAAACAAATGAAAATCATCTTTCTAAACACAGAATAAAATTGACTTTTCTTTACACAGTTAATTGCTGGTTCAATATTTTGAAGCTAAATTTATGAGAACGGCTTTATTGTAACCAGGTTAAGAGACCTTATACTGATTTTACAACATGTACAGTCCTCATAAAGGAGATCCGCTGTTGAATTTACATCGTATATTTATTCAATAATTTATTTATTCATTCTTTTATTCAATTATTTATTCATTTATTCAATTATTTATTTATTCCTTTATTTATTTATTTATTTATTTATTCATTTGTTTGTTTATTCATTTAGTCATTTATTTATTCGTTTTTGCATGTCATGACAATGTACATAGTGTGACCACCACAAAAACTGTTATTTGAAAGTAATAAATTAATACACCCTCGGGGATTTTAGCAGCAAGAAATGGACAGATGGATAGGGAAGCAGCGAAAATAGTAATTATAAAATGATAGTATGGATATAAAATCAAATGATTGATGGAAATCTATCACATCATCGGTCAGCATGATTATGTTTTAGATAGGAAAATGTGCTAATGACTTAATTGTACTAATGACTCATAGTATACTAATGAATAGTTCTATTACCATGATTACCCGGACATGTGGTTTTAAGGTGAGGATGTTTTTTGTAATAATAAGGAGCAACATCATTATACTTGTGTTTCATAATACGCGACATTTTGTTCATGCATTAGCATATAACAAAACGTTACTTTTATAACATGTTAGAACTGATCCAATGTACCTCGTGCATATATTTCTTTCTAATGCCCGCGATGACGTGCATTATTTGCATACATTTCCCTTGGACTTTCGTTTCGGAGCAAGTACTATAAGTCACTTGGGGAAATTAACATTAATGACTATGTTATAATCGCTCTATTTACATCCTTCCGATACAATACCCTCGATTTAGTTCGTTTTGAGCATCGTACAACAGTGTACAAAATATACAATATACTTATCGTTTGTCATTCTCTCAAATTAAACTTTATTATATAATATAGGGACAACCTTTGGTGAAAACGAATTTTCATATCCATTTCCATCTTAATCGAACGCGCATAATAATCATATAACCAGAAAATCATTCTAATTACTGAGCCCAATAGGTAGGGGAAGGCGGGGGTAAATTGTGACACTTTTTGCATTTTGCATCTTGGGAAACATTTTTCACCTATTTATAATATTCTACCCCACACTGAAAGTCATTGTGACCTTTGAAAAAACGATGTCAAATGGCTCAACTTGTCCCATCTGTGGGGTAAGTTGAACCACAAAAACTATGTACAAAATGTAAGCGGGAAGAACCAGCATGTCATTTTTTCACTTGCTAATTCTCTATAAATACTAACATCCTCTAAAAGTAAAAGAACTGTCATGTGAATTTGCTCCTTTCTGCCTGCATATCAAAGGCTTTTTAAAGTTTGTTTGTTTTATTATACATTACCATAAGAATTACCATTGCTCAACTTGCCCTACACATGTATGTTGGCTTGCTCAAATTACCCCATTGTTAACTTAATGCGATATTTTACACATCCACGCATTTCTTATGCATCAATCATTTAAAAGACTATGACAAGAATGAGAACCCATACCTGGATTAACAATGTTGTCCTTATTTCTTTATTATATCTAAAGACGTGTGTGGGCAAAAAGCACGGATCTATTTCACACCTTTTTAAAAAAAAATTTTGGCTGAAATTTATATTTTTCCCTCTAAAAAAAAAACTCTTTGTTTCGAAGTTGAAAACAATGTGGTGGGGTTAAGGGTTATGTAATAGGTCTTCAATACATGACACCACCACAATGTCTGACTCATTCATTATTGGCCAGGGGGTGGTGGCTCAACTTGCCCCTATGCTCAACTTATCCCGCCTTCCCCTATTAATTTTCTGGGGAGTCCAAAAATTACCAAATAATGTGTTTTCAACATGTGCTTATATCCCTGCTACGACGGGTACATGTAAGTGGACTGCAAGAGTGAATTCCATCCATCTCTTGTGGAGAGGAGGAGGAGATGCACCTTTGATTTTAAACTCTTTTGTAATCGCGAGAATGTATACGATCTTATGACTGAGCAAAGGAAGAATTTTGAGCCTGTTTAAACTGGAGTGCTCTTCTTTGATTATATTGAGTCATCATGTTCGTGCCTCTAGCCCTCTGCCCTTCAGTGGATGAATGAATGAATATACTTCGTTTTGCACTGAAGCAATGGAAGGACCAGTCGTTTTCAATGTCCAGTACAGTGCTTTAAACACTCAATGCTAACTTTAGATATATGACTCACACATTAATTCAATCGTGCAATTTCGGTACGTGCTATAGAAATGAATACATGTACATGTATATACATGTAGAATATACATATACATATATATATATATATATATATATATATATATATATATATATATATATATATATATATATATATATATATATATATATATATATATATATATATATATATATATATATATATAAACCCGAAAGTATAATATTGAAAGCTACAGTTCTATTAAGGTTCACGCAATCATTAACTGTGTCTTTTGAGTGTTATTACTGGTCTTCTTTCGCTATTATAATTACAGGAAGGAAATGCACACGTAAATGTTACAGGAATCTACTGCTGGAATCACCGTGAAACAGAATAGTTAATCGTGTTTCTAGTATTGGTCATCATTTCCTTTATCGCGTTACCATGGAAAATTGTGGTTTCTCCGTATTTTACGCAAAAGTTATTTCAATGATATCAGTGCGTGATTGTTAACGTATTCAAAGACAGTAGGGTAGGAATTGGTACACATGGGAAGTTACACGATTATACATTCTACACACTGGAATGGTATACAGGGTATTATATACGCATGAGCAATCCAGCAACTAAGCTCTAGTTTACATCGCAAGATATTCTCTGCTTTTGATAAAGGCGAAATAAAAAGCCCTCACAAGAATGAGTTCTCGTGCGAAGCCATCGTATACGTTTATAGCGTTTTTATAAACATCAGTGGCTATACAGCATGCAGGTCAAAATATAGTTCTAAATAAATTTATTATAGTATTTTTGTAATCATAACCTCGATTGATAACTTAAAGCCTTAAAGTGGACATACATAAATATATATAGTGGTATAGAAATTAAATTAATGAAGTATAAAAGATGAAAAGGTATACATTATATATAATTAACCTCGCATGATATAAAACAAAGTCAAATATATATACATACACACACACACACACACAAATATATATATATATAAATGCATAGCGTTACACTTGATGTTTTAAACTTCAGACTGAACCCGATAATATATAATACATGCATATCACGCAGGAAACCCAGGGCGCCTCTGACAGAGATGAAAAAAGTACATATAACTGCACGCTGAAAGCACGTGTACACATAGTCCTCTGCACAAAAGCATCAATCAAAGTTATGTTTTGGCACCTATCTATCAATCAAATAAACATGGTAGATAATAAATCCATGAATCAGTGTTGGATAATTTTGCTCATCAATGTGAGAATAAAGATGTTACTTACCAAATGGGATGCGTTGACAATCTTGAGAAACGCCGGTTATATTCGAGTATATACCACGCCTCTTAGAATAGATATGTGGAAGATTCCCATGTAGAGCGAATCACATACAAAATGCGATACACACACAGATAGATGTATTGGTATTTTCCATACGAATCTCAGAGCAAGAGTACACACACACATACACACACTCTTCTCGATTTGGCGTTAGACGGATGAACTGGTATCTTAATACTACGCACGCACCAATACGCCACGATACTCTCAATGAATGGAACTAGTTACAAGTTTTTACAATCAAATCTTTCCGCCTCAACGGAATGCCTTTATTTACTAGGCTAACATCAACAAAGTCATTAACTGGTTGCTCAGAATAGAGATGCTTGAAAATAGATAAAATCCGTGAGAAATATTCTGATTCAAATAACAGAAGCCAACTTGATTTATAACGTTAATAGTTACCATTTCTAGTGCCCTAGTATGCTTTTAATGACACACTGTAGTTGTGAAAGTATTGTTTCAATTAATGATCAAATTTTTATACGTCATAGAGAGCAGTGAGTTTGCAACATGGAAGCTTACACTGGAAAAACATTTAGTTGATAAGCGATGTCATTTCCTTTATTGGTTTATGTTATCTCTCTCCCTCTCTCTCGGCCAATAAAAATATCTATGACCATTCTATCAACTTAGTTCAGACAATAAAATCTAATAGTAGAAACCGAAGTTTAAAAACCATGAAGACAAAGCCAAGTAAATACAGATTGAGAGCATTTTATTCCATCTTCATGAAGAGATTTATATATTCAAACAAATCATACACACACACACACACACACACACATATGTATATATTAGATTATGACTGCATAAACTGCAATAGCTTTCCATATATGAATAAAATTCATGTACAGTTTCCCCCTGCAATAACTTAAGCAATTATTTAACAGCTTCAATAGTGTTATGACTTAGTTTTACACTTTAACTGTCAGTTTTGATTTTTTTTACATATATTAAGAGTTGTTTCATTTCCTTTTGTTACTGTACTGATTTATTTTCCATATATACTTAGATAACATATATTTGGTCATAAATCGATTCTGTTTGGTATCAATTAAAGATCGAAGTGTGATCTCAACATGACTCTTTAAATATGATTAATAATGCTCAGAGTTTGATCCTCTCGTTCTTTATTCCATAATAGTAACATGTATCTTTTTAATGTTAGAAAGAAGTATAAAATCTATCTATCTATCTATCTATCTATCTATTAGATTATGACTGCATAAACTGCAATAGCTTTCCATATACGAATAAAATTCATGTACAGTTTCCCCCTGCAATAACTTAAGCAATTATTTAACAGCTTCAATAGTGTTATGATTTCGTTTTACACTTTAATTGTCAGTTTTGATTTTTTTTTTACATGTATTTAGAGTTGTTTCATTTCCTTTTGTTACTGTACTGATTTATTTTCCTTATATACTTAGAAAACATATATTTGGTCATAAATCGATTCTGTTTGGTATCAATTAAAGATCGAAGTGTGATCTCAACATGACTCTTTAAATATGATTAATAATGCTCAGAGTTTGATCCTCTCGTTCTTTATTCCATAATAGTAATATATATCTTTTTAATGTTAGAAAGAAGTATAAAATCGCGTTAGTCATCCTTTCTTCTTTATATAATTTAGTATACATTTCGCCTCAATAGAGATATCGACATATTTATATGTATAAAACTTGGACATCTAAAGACAGTACTTAATTAAAAAAAGTTGAAAAAATATGCATTGGACTTATAGACCATGTAACCGGTATTAAGCCAAGGGCCAATGTCACAGTAGAGTTGTGATTTGTTTTAAAGGACCATCTCTTTATCTTTCTCTTTTCTATATACTGTTACCATTAGCCAAACTCATTTTCCGCCTAAACCTACACTGTTAGAAAAAATAAAAGAAGTTCCTGCAGCAGAGTCTCGAGAATAATTGTGATCTTACCGAATTGCGTAATCTTACAGGAAATTGGTACTTGATGTATGGAATCTTACAAATTTCCTTGAATAAAACACCCTTTTCCCCCTTTTTAAACAGACCTGTTCTGTTAAGTTGCAGAAAAATTCTTGTTTTATTAATTTACAGAATGAATCTGTTATTGCTTTCTACAAAATCTTCTGTTTATTTTCTGTAAAATCACGGTTTTTTTAACAGTGTAGTAGACCCATAATCTAATTATGGTACATTATCTAACTTCACAGTCCTGACCCCCCCGTGGCCTATTTCTCGATCTCTAATTTTGTATCATTATCTCATCTTGTATTTTTATACCCCCTCTCTCTTTCTCTCTCTCCCCCTCTCTGACTCCGCATATATACGTGCATTAGGGGCTGCTTATAAACCATCGTCTTTCTCTCTTTCAGTGTCTGTGGTTGAGCAGGTCCATGGGTTGAGGAAGGGTATGTTCATGTGCAGGTGTGCGTGTGTATGTCCCCATATATATTTGAGTCTACATCTCCCTCTCTAGTTCACTCTCTCTTACTGTCTCTGTCTCTCGCTCTCATTCTGTCTAATAATAAAAATATAACACCCCTCCCCTCTATCTCCATCGAGGGCTCATGAAGGGTCAGACCAGTATAAATCCCGTCTTTCTTACCCCCTCCCCCCTTCTCTACATGTTGGGTTCTATCTCTAGTTTACTTCTTTCAATTTTTCTATTCTTCTACCATATTCTCAACTCAATTGTGCTCATCGAGTACCCCACCCACCCATTCTCCACTAATCCGTTTTCACACGCGCATTCAATCTTTCAATTGAATTATGTAACGCGAATGTGAAATCAATGAAGGACGCAGACTCCATACTGGGCTTCACAAAACTGGGTAATTGATTTTAGTACAGGTTTTCACGATTGAATGCGTTGGCAATAATGTGCACTCAATCGTACAATTAGTTGTAAGATCAGTCGCTCGGGCAGTCGCTAAGGTTTGTGTTACATGGCACAGGTTTGAAAGGCTCATTGATCATTCGATCTACATTCACCTGACCATTGCCATGGCTGCTGAATGCGAGTATAAAAGAACTCAGCTTAAAAATGTCGGACAGGACTATTAAAATGTCTCAACAGAAGTTCGAGGATATATAGAAAATCTTACGATTGATTTCTGAAAGTAATAAACTGAAAAATGATTTGCACAAAACTATTTTTGCTGATAAAAGTGTAGGGCCTACAGGTACGAAAGATACTACTACTACTACTACTACTACAACTACTACTACTACTACTACTACTACTACTACTACTACTACTACTACTACTACTACTACTACTACTACTACTACTACTACTACTACTACTACTACTACTACTACTACTACTACTACTACTACTACTAGTACTACTACCACTCCTCCTCCTCCTACTACTACTACTACTACTACTACTACTACTACTACTACTACTACTACTACTATACTACTATTACTACTATACTACTACTACTACTACTACTACTACTACTACTACTACTACTACTACTACTACTACTATACTACTACAACTACAACTACTACTACTACTACTACTACTACTACTACTACTACTACTACTACTACTACTACTACTACTACTACTACTACTACTACTACTATACTACTAGTACTACTACTACTCCTCCTCCTCCTACTACTACTACTACTACTACTACTACTACTACTACTACTGTACTACTACTACTACTACTACTACTACTACTACTACTACTACTACTACTACTACTACTACTACTACTACTACTAGTAGTAGTAGTAGTAGTACTACTACTACTACTACGGAACTACTACCGCTCCTACTACTAATACTACTACTACTACTACTACTACTACTACTACTACTACTACTACTACTACTACTACTACTACTACTACTACTACTACTACTACTACTACTACTACTACTACTACTACTACTACTACTACTAATACTAATACTACTACTACGACTACTATTACTACTACTACTACTACTGCTACTATACTACTACTACTACTACTACTACTACTACTACTACTACTACTACTACTACTACTATACTACTACTACTACGGAACTACTACTACTTCTACTACTAATACTACTACTAATAATAATAATAAAAATACTAACACTACTACTACTAGTACAACGACTACAATGCCAATGATAATGACAGTAAGTATATTAATAACAACATTACCAATAATTAAGATAATCATACCTTTATTCACGTCATCACACACAAACCAAGACAAAGATGTGAGACGAAATAAACTAAATGATTCTTAAAATTGGTGTAGCGAAAAATCATGAAATTTTTTTATTTCAATTTTTCCTATTTCGAAAAGACAAATAATTACCATACCCTTTAAATTGTTTCCAAGGTTTAATGACTGTTTTACTTCCCGGAGTTCCTGCAATACCGGATTTATACTACAAGATTTTAACATACATTAACATTTCAAAGTTTAGTTTATGTTGATCTATATCAATGAAAATATAGGTCAATTCGGTTCAAAATGGTTTATTCGAAATTTAGAATATTACTTTGCGGCACACCCCCACCCCTCCGATGAAAATCAAACGCACTGGATGCTTGAAGTTGCTGACCTTAAATGTCCCAGTGTTCTCTCTAACATTTTATTTCTTCATCCAGCTATGGGGTTAAGCTAAGGTGCTGAAAACTAATGATAATAATCATTGGAGATTTCCACATAGATGGACCTGTCGCAATGTACATATTCGTGTTATTCCGCTTTTAAAATGAATGTTCTTGAATAGGAGTTACAGATGGATACATTATATTTGAAAATATGTTTGTTATCCTAGATTATACATATCTATATTATGCAAAAGGTATAACATGGTTCATTCTAAAAACAAATCAGTAAAAAGAAATGACTAGTTAATGGGGTCAGCTGTGTGCAACTGTTATTTTAGTCGTATTTAACTATTTTCTTGTCGTAGTTTATACTAGAATTGAGTTCTTTCTGACCATAATGTATGTCAGAAAAGTCAGAAATGTGACGAGACAATCAGTTGCACCCAGTTGTCTACTAGCCTAGTTAATTTCACTGATTTGTTTTTAGATTTTTTGAAAAATTTAATATTCAAGCTTATTCTTGTTAACTTCTATAAAAGATGTTAAAACTGGTGGTGATGTGGGATTTGTCTCTCGTAAATATTTTCACTACAATATATATGCCCTTTGAATATTCGAGAATGTGATCAATTCAAGATTATTGTTTCTAATATTATCAGGATTAATAAAAAAAGATAAGGAGAAAATAGAAATTGGGTTACATGGAGGAAAAGGGAGGGGGTAGCAAAGGAAAAAAGAGTAGAAAAGAATAAGCAGAGATAGATATATAGATAGATAGATAGATAGATAGAGAAAGATAGATAGATAGATAGATAGACAGACAGAAAGATAGATAAATGGATGAATATATTTGTATAAAGAAAGAGAGCAAAAAACAAAAAGACAGGAATATCTCTCTCTCTCTCTTCTCTCTCCTTGACCAGGCGATCTCGACGATATACTCTCCATGTTGGGGACTCCCACTGCCACCAACCCCCCTCACTATCTCTCTCTCTTTCAATCCATCTCTCTCTCTCTCTGCTAATATTCCTTTCATTTTTTGTCTTTCTCTCTCTGTATGTGTGTATATATATCTATATATATATATGAGAAAAAAATGAAAGGAATATAAACAGAGAGAGAAAAAGAGAAAGTGGATCATGAAAAGAAAACATTGTCTGCTAGATGAGTCGGATTCTAAACTCAGCTGAGTAAACAATAAAGGTAACCATAGCAACAGCGATGACGATGTTTCTTCCCACCTCTCAAATGTTCCCTGAATCCATCTTGTCGCTTCCATGAGTCATTTCTTTTCAACTTCAGTCTTCTATTTAACCAGATGTTAAAAACTCCCTCGGGGTTTTAATACAACACCAATTTTTAAATATAAACAATACTTAAAAAAAGAAATATTAGACAAATGCGAAATACAAGGTGCTTTTTTATATTGTTATTCCCAAGTTAAGAACAGTTGTTTTTTAATTCATACACCACTGTTTACCATATGAACTTTACAGTCGTTGCTTAACAGTTCAAACATGTCAAGTGCTTAAAACAACAGTTTATTTTTTTTAAGCACGTGTATTTAAAATGAAACAACTATTGGAAGTTACCAGAGGTTCATATTGGTAAACAGTGTTGTATAAAACATTCTATTACCGTTTTACTGTGCACACACAAACACTCACCCACATCCCCAAACACCCTCATACACACCCTAATACACACCCACACACCCACGCTCACAAACAGACGTGACTATTCTGCTTTTCTTTTTAGTCCAGAGTCCCGTAACACAAAGGCTAGCGATTAATCATACACTTGATTTTCACGATTGATTGTACATTGTAAGTCAGTGGAATCAGGCGTAGAAAAATGTTCTACGATCAATGCTAAGCTTTGTGTTACGGGGCCCTGAATCTATCCTAATAAATAACATATAATTTGTAGAACTTTATACTAAAATAACAACCTGAAAATGAATGTGTAGGACTACGAAACCAGGACATGAGAGATGTGGTAAGATGATGAACATAGAGCTAAGTGACTGAACGGTTGACTGATTTTTATGATTAATCATACACATTAATCAATACATTCAATTGTAGAGATTTGTCCACGGTCAGTCGCTAAAAGCGACCGCACACCTTACGATTGGTCTGCGAATCAATTTTAGAATCAAATGTAGTAGAATTTGATGCTAACATTGAGACTGGGAATGTCTTACTGTGTAATGTTCGAAATCATCGTACGAATACCTATATTCAAATCTTTGACTGTGCTATCAATAGAATAAAAGCAAATTTGATATCTAGTCGTAATGACGTCATTGCAGTCGTACGATTGGCTACGATTTGAAACTAATTTGGCCTTTACTCCAAAATAAATGCTTGCAATCTTTCAAAATGGTTATATTAGTATTCTTTCAATAAATGTTAATCTCAAATCAATTGATATGTTACATTCACATTTCCAGATAATGAGCAAGCTGTGATTTGTTCCAAAATCGGATCGCGAACAGTCGTAAGGAGTAAGGAGGCCTTAAGATCTTTGTTACGAGATCCTACTGGTTTGCGTAATTAGTTATGAATAGTTGATTGTGAATTCAATGTACAAGCTGGAATACATTGTGGTAATGGCCTCATGGTATAGAGTCTAGGAATGCTTGGCATTTTATAGGTCCAATATTAGAAAAAATATTAATGGGAGAGACTAGGGGGGCGAAGCGAACGAGCCAAATGTGATTTTTAATAGCATATCACATTATTTCATTATTACTATTATTATAGATGTTGTTCAGTAGTATCATTTTTTTTACTTTAAATTTATTTTTTATTATCATTTTTTTTATCGGGGGGGGGGGGGAAGGGTTAGTCCCATTCCAGTCCGTGCTTCAGTGATCGTCTGCATAAAGACGTTTATAATGATGGTTTTATGATCCTATAGTAGGATCATTTGGAGTTTAATCAAACACTGTTATTTGTCTGAGTCTGGAAAATGTGTACATGAAAATATGCATTTAATGTGTGACGGGACGGACCAATCATTTGACCCGATGCACTTTTCCAACATCGGACTTGACATTCCTGAAACAGTGAAGCAAAGTGATAATAGCATCAATAGGCCCTCATTACCCATCTCTCTTCTTTTCCCCTTGTACCTCCCTCTCGTATTTTGTTTCCAACCTCCTATCTCAACCTTTCCACTACTTCCAATCATACTGCAATCTGGCAATGTTCTATTCTTCTCCACCCATCATGGCAAGAAAGTTTGTTCAATTGCTAACCAAGCAAAGTCCCCTAAATCAAGGGTAAATCATTTGACTAAACACATATTTCTGGCCGATATGCGTTCAGTTGCAACTAAAATTTCTTACACCACCCCTATATGCTTGATATTCAATTGAACGAGTTCCTTACAATCCCAAAAGACTCAGTCTTTCACTCTCTCCTTTTACACTCTATACCTTTTATCTACATGTAGTCCTTTCCTGCACTCACTTTACAGTTCAGTTCAATTAATTTATTTCCAATTAAAAATCACAATATTAAATTCATAAAAATACATAATTGAACAAATTAATGTAAACCATATTCATGTACATGTATTACAAAAGTCTTCCACATAAAATATATATGTATACAATAAGTTAACATTTTAAACAACAGAGGAAATAATTATTAAAATCCCAAAATAGAGTTTGTCTAGATAACCTCTCCTAAAGGAATTAGACAAAATCTAATTGATATAGTTAAGAAACTTATTTGCCCACAATTAAACAAAAAAGTAACACCTAAGAAAAAAAATCAAGATCAAATAATAAAGGGGAACAAACAAGAACAAAACCAAACAAACCCTACACAAAAAAAGTAAAAGGGGGAAAATGATTCTACACCAGTTGAAGATTGATTAAATGCTCCTTGATACTTCTTTTAAATGCATTGTAATATTACTTGCAGGTCGTTCCGAACTGCTGGCGCTTTATGACTAAATGAAATTAGCAAATGGCATTTTTCAACAGCCCATGAATAATATTTATTTCTATTCCTTGTATTATAGTTATGTACTGATTTTTTTAATGAAAGCATACTGTGAAAGCATACTATTGGACCCCCCCCCCAAAAAAAGTAATAATTCTGCTCCTCTCTCATTTTGTTGACATAATTATGTAGCATCGTAACATCCCTGGAATCTTATATAAAATCCCAAGTCAAGATCACTTTTTAAAAGAGGGCATCTGATGGGCTAATAATCATATTATATTAATTTTTAATCAAAGTATTTCTACTATGTCATAAATAGTTTGTATTTCCCTGATTTAAAGAAGATTCGAGGTCAATTCTTTATCATAAATTAATCTCCTAGTAAAAGAATATCCAACAAACACATGCATTTATAAGAAGAGACATAACACATTGTATTTGCATTGAAAATATATAACATTTATATACAAAACTTTCAGGGTCTAATTCTCTGCAAAGTGAAAATTGAGAAAAATTGGCATATAAGGACTAAAATCTAAATTCATAAAATAGAAGAGAAAATATGTTGTTTATATCATTCATGTACTCTGTTTCAAACAAAAAGTCCACAAGAGAAGGAATATGACACAATCTGGGAAAAGAGATGGATGAACAATATGAAATTGAGAATCATGATTTCAATGTGTACATATAAAACACATACCAAGTAGGTCCACAAAGACCCCCCTCTCCCCTGAGCTGTGCAATTTAACAATAGCCCAGGCTATACAGTGCATATCCATAAAAAGTTTACACTTTAAAAGTCTTGGAATTTGAAAAAAAGATACATTAGGATAATTTTTGTCACATATATTCTTGGGTTTGGGTCTGATCTATTAAATGAAAGTAAAAATTTGAACACAATGTAACACTTGAGTGGGCACTTTCCATTTTGGTAAAGCTAACATAAAATGATTTGTGCAGAAATGCTCTTTATTCACACTGTCAATGATAAATGGCTAAAACAAACTGAGCGTGCGGTTTGTTTCTAATATTTTTCTTTTGCATTTTCCGCCAATTGAAATTAGGCCTATTGAAATAAAACAGATACATTTGAACATTCTGTAACACTTTGCCTACCAAATTAACATTTACACCCCAGGTAGGCACATCCATTACATTTTTTTTAGCCAGCTGGATCTGAGGACACAACTGAATGTAAAAAAGTTTATTTCAGACATCTCCACCAAGTTTCTTATTTAAAGTGGGTTTATGTAATTTCATACTTCATTTAATACTTGTTTCTCCATACTTTTCTTAAGCATGATAATGATTAACAGAAAGAATATCAAGTCTAAGCCATTTCAAGTGAATCACTGTTCTGGTGTGTGGGGATGGGGGGGGGGGCACATTGGCGTTCGATGAAGTGTTTTGGGCAAAGAAACAAGATGAAAAGGTAAAAGATATCTTCAAATCATTCTCCTTCGCTAAAGTCCATGTGCTCTTCATGATTAACGTTTACTTCAATCCATAAATTATTTCCAATTTCTGCACAAATTATTTTTCAAAAGTGGTGCTCACTCAAGTAGAAAGATTTTTTCAAGTTATACCATCATTCTATTAAAGAGACCTGTACCAATGTATAAATGTGGAAAAAGTTTCAGGATATTACAAATATATAATTTTATAGGATAATTTACAAGTGTATATTTTTTTGGATACACACTGTTAAGGGTTAATTGGGCATGGTAATTAATTGCAAATCTGTGCACAATAACCTTGACAACATCCATAAGATTTCATGATAGCCTTCAGTGGAATGAAAACCGGTCAAGGATATGTTTTCTTATTATTTAAAATAACACATTGGCTTGGGGCAATTGTGCCCCCCAAATTATCAAAAGTCTTGGAAAATGGCCCTTACCTTTAATGTAAAACCTTATCAAATGTTGCAGATTTTGGTGGTAGATTATGAATAGCAGCCCCTTAACCCTATCTAGGCCGGGGGGGGGGCCTCGGAGGCCCCCCCCTCAACAAAGCGCGCGATATTTTCGCCGTGCGAATTTTTTTGATCGCGCGACTTTTTACTTTCAAGTCTTGCGCAACTTTTGAGACCAATTTTGCGTCACCCGGGTATGTGGTTCCGAAATTACGCAACATTATGTAAGTGCATGTCAGACCGAAAATTGCTCAAAAACGTGATTTCGTGTACAAAGTCAATGCAAATTGTGTTTTCAACCAAAATTCATAAATGTATGATTATTTTTAGTTTTGCTTGTCTAAATGTATTCATTTTATGCTTTTTATGATCACAGAAGAGTCCCCAACAAATTTCATTGAAAAAAACAATGAAAAACAAAAGGTCAAAAAACAAAGAAATACATAAGAAATTGCAAAAACAATATAATACATAAGAAACCGATTTGATATCACAATTTTTTTCATGTACACTTGCTAAAGACACCACAAAGAGTTTCTATACCAAAAATTAGTACATTTGGAGCTTTATTTAGGGAGTTAGAGGAAAAAGTATGATTTCCCATACTAATTACGCATAAATTAGCATAATCACTTAATAACAATTCGCATGAAATAAATTACTATACAAACTTGTAGATTATGTCCAAGGCAACCCGCGTACCAATTTTCGGCGCGATCGGAGGCCCCCCCCCCCCCCCCCCCGCCATAGGAACTCCCAAAATACCCCAGCCTAGATAGGGTTAAAAGAAAAAACTGTTTGACTGGTTTTCCCTCATTGCTTGAGTCACACCATTGGGTTCATTGGTCTCTGTAAATTCAACGCTGAACTTAACTGGTTCACCAGAGTGTGTAACAACCAAGAACTTGAAACCAATCATTGCATCATGTTTGAAATTGCATAGCGCCCTCACAGAGTATAAACAGTCCATCGAATAGTGGCCTCCATTGTTGGAGATATTTTGAATTTGAAAGTGAGGGGTTGCAAAATGCTATTCCCCCTCCAATTCGTTGATCAATTAAATGTGGTTCGGAATTCAATTTTATTTGCATAGAATTTAAAGCAAAGACAATGAAGAATGACATATATCCAGGATGCAAGGGGGAATATATTTCAGTTATACAACATAATCCTAAAATATCATACAAATATGCCATTTGCTAGAGTTCAAATTAAGTATTTTGCCTTTCATGAAATAAAATCATATCAGTACAAAAAAAATAGTAAATTGCAAGTATAATGAATATAAAAATTGCAAATGCCTGTAAGTCAATGGTACTGTTTTTTTTCTAAAAAAAGGTAACACCAACAAATATGAGATGAAACCAGATTTGCACATAAAACAAAGAAAGATGTTATATGAGATTGATCACATCCATCAAGTAGTAGCTTGAGATGTGCTTTAAGACCTTGTCTCCTGGAAGTTGATCATATCTTTAGTATTAAGGCCTTAGGAATGATCCATGGGCTAGACATACGTTCCAGGAAACGGCAAGAATGTATTTGACAAAACTTTCGAGTTTCTGAGGTTCTTTTCAGGTCCAAAGAGAGAATTCATGGTGTAACATGAAACCTCTGCATTGATAAATTCTTGCTAAGGGAACCTTTATACTAGCAGTTCCATACAGTAAACCAAGAAATCCATTTTCAATTCTCATTCTCTCATGTGGGATACAGTCCAAAAATTCCTTATCACAATCATTATTTTCTCCCCCATCTTCTTTGTCTCTATTATATAAATAGTGTACATACATCTATTGTACATCGTACTGGATTACATGTACAACAAATATGAAATCATCCCCAGAGCAGGTGTAAGTTTACCTAGGCCGAGGTGAAATAGGCATGCATGAGGGAAAATTTTATATTTGGAGTTCATATAGTCCAGTAATATTGTGTGATAGAACCTTCAATATTTATTATTATACCCCTTACTTAAAGACCCAGACCGGACCCAAAAATGAAATTGACAAATTATATACCAATCGAAAGCTTATAAGGTACTAAATACAGCATTGTGAGCTTGATTCATTTTTACCCTTCCCAGCCGAGTATTTTGCTTAAGAATATTTCAATTATCGGGCTTCGAACCCAGCTTAGAAAATAGGCTTTATTGTGCTTTTCAAATGCCTCGAGACCGTGACGTCACGTTGTGTAAGAAGCGTCGCGATTCCATAGGTTTGTACACAGAAAAACTGGGTTAATTTTTTGCTTTCCAGATTACGCATTTCATTTTCTTCACTTCCATCACAGAGTGATATCACATATATTTTTTCCTACATGCTTAAATTATGAAATCTGCAGTTTTGAACTAGTTTTTGCCATATTTTATTTCCTGCTTATTTGGCGTAGATTTCGAATCTATCTGCATTCAGATTATGTATCACAACTTTTCCTGACATAGCAATTTAGGCCCAATAAGAGCCAAACAAAGAAGTCACAAAAAAGGCAGTGAATAGTTGTAGGTTTCCATCAATTTCAACAGTGAATAATTGTGAGTGCCATTTTCATCTGAAAACAGAAAAAAAATTGGATTCATAATATAGAAATGGAAGAAAATACTCAATGCTTTTGTACACAAACCTATGGAATCGCAACCCTCCAGACACAACATGATGTCATCCTTTCCAGGCGACGTGGGGTGCTCAATCGAAGCGTAATTTGGAAGAGCAGTTTCTTTGATTTTTATCTAATATTTCTTAAAAATGGAAGGAGATGTATAGAATATTTTTGGTATATTTGTATTGTATGAATCATTGCCTTTCTTTTAATATATGATTGTTTTTACACCGGTCAGGGTCTTTAAGATTGTTGTATTGAGAGTGTACTGAAGGAGAAAAAGAATAGTTTTATTACGATAAACGTTTGCCGTGAAATAGTTCTTTTTCCTTTCTGACGTCACGCAAAAAAGTGAACTATACATTTTTTTTACCCCCCCCTCCTACCTCGCGATACGCGATGCGATTAGAGCGCTGCTCAGCCAAACGGTACTCTCCACTGCATGCCACAGGAAACTTTCGGCGAGCTGCACTAACCAGGTGCGCTCGCTGAACAGACGACCCATACGGCAAGACTTATCATTTTCTCAACTTCTCAACGATTGTTCTATATCAACTTATTGAAAATCGTTTCGCTGTAAAATGGTATGAGTGGAAGGGATATAAAACAAATATACAATGACCCATTCTCGGAACTGGCTAAAACTATTCGCACTAAGGAACATCACATAGTACTATTCTCCCTCGGGCCGATGGCCCTCGAGAGAATAGTACTATGTGATGTTCCTTCGATGCGAATAGTTTTAGCCAGATCCTCGAGTGTCATTGTATATAATAAATTGTACAACGTCTACTTAGCTTGTTGTAAAACATGGGAGGCTCAATGATAAACATTTGTACCGTTGCACACGTACCATCCAAAATGTACCGTCCATAATGTACCTTGAACGGGTCTGGAAAAGGTGACGTCACTTATAAAAATTAAGATTTAACAACGCATTGCACAGTTGCATGCGCTCAGTAAATGCTGACGCAGGGCTTACTGGCTAAATGTGCATTGCCATTAATCAATATATTCCCCATTCATTTACCACAGGTTTTACCCTCCAAAAATTGAAAGTTATATTGTACGTATGTACAATATCACTTTTTGAAAGGAGGTCACATGGTACCAATCTAGCCAATCACAGCTCATATTTTGCTACAAAGGTATATCACGTAATTCAGGTCCTATGCTGTAGAGGAGTTGGTGAGAGTGACTCCTTTAGAGAGACTCTATGTATGTAATACCTTGGTCACATTTGCTCTACGGCCGCCGTACGGCGAGTCGAAAACAGCCGTTTTATTAATTTTAATTCAAACCACCTAGGGATATATAGTTGGACAAAAAATGTTAAAACGGCTGTTCTCGACTCGCCGTATGGCCGCCGTAGAACAAATGTGACCAAGGTATTAGTTCCAGAAATTGTGGAATCTACTCTCAATCCTAATTCTCACATGGGGGGACACAGTCCATGATTCCTGATCACAATCATCATTTTCTCCTCTGTTTCCTTCGTTTCCTTGGTGTAAGTATTCCAAATCCTATAGTCTGGAGGGACTCGTGGGACAGGCTACTCATCGGGATGGAGCACTCCTTGTGTTCCTTTTGATCCGACTCTTTAACCCACGAGTCCGGGATACTGTATACCAAGAAAATGGAATTAATTAGGAAATTCACATTTGCTGCACTGAATCAGGTGATTGAATGATAATCTAGCCCTTACAAGGCTGAGGAAATCATTGTACACAAAAAGCCCTCTTTAAGAAACGTTTTGAATTAGCAGAACAAAATCTATAGAATATTCTATGAATATCATGATTACGACCCCCCAAACAACAAACAAAAAGGTAATGAAAAGAATGAATAAATAAAATGAAATAAAATATAATTGAAATAAAAAACAAAAAAAAAGACAACATAAAAATATTAATGATAATGAAAAATGATAAAATAATAATTGTGATGTTTGTGATTTTTTTTTTGGGGGGGGTTATACTGCTACACAGTGGAACTGTACTGTATTTTTTTTCTGATCACTCTACCCAGTGTTTACATGATTGTGATGTTGTATCAAAATGTAAAATTATACTTTATGGAAGATTTAGCACTTAACATATTGGTCATGGGAGCATTGGAGGAAGAACATCATCAGTCATTTTCACTGAATAATTAGCTTTCAGCCAATCAGATGCAAGGATTTCAGTAGCTTATAACATCTATTGGTGAAAAGCACCGACAACACTATTCATGAAACCGGACCTATATCTACTGTAACTTACACATCAGTTGGTGACCAACGAAGGAGGACCATGGAATCTCCATTTTCATCTGTTCTCCTACAAACAACCTGAAAATAAAAGAAGAATTTGCCAAAATCGTGTCAGATTTAAATCTCTTGGTACTCCAAAGTCACAGATGAAAAGTGAAAACCACAATATATGCTCATATGCAAAAGATAAAATGAAGCTAGAATTTTTTTTTTCATCCCATCAAAAAGATTGCTTTATGAGTTTTTCAGTGTCTGCGGGGGAAACTTTTCACTATGAAAGTCACACTTTCAATTCAACCTTGACTGATGGGTGGTATGTTCAACATGTACCACATTTTTTCATTCCACTTTTCACATAACACACTCTTTTTTTTAACTTCAGAGGATCCAGTAAGTTTAAAAAAAAGTAGGCCTAAGTAAGCTGATGACTCTTCTCAACACAAGCCATCTATCAATAACAATTTACAGGATGAAAACTTGTCTGTCTTCCACATAGTTCTTTGAAGTCTTTGAATAAGTTGGGTTCAAATCAATGGTTTGGATCAACAAGAAGACTGTACCTCAAAGCCATTGGCTGCAATTTGATTCCAAACTGGACTGTTCTCAGACCACAACACTTGCGGGGGAGGCAAAATTTAGTATATGCAGCATTGCTCTGAACTTCAAATAACATGATTTCACTCCTTTAAATGGTATTGCAGAATGCAATTTGTTAAAAAGTTATGTCACAATCGGACTGTATCATGTGGCAGGCTTTACACCACAAAAGATCAACTTACAGAGCTTTTAAAGATGATAGAACTTCCACTGCCTTCTGTGTCTATCTTTGTTTTCATATTGAGTTCTACAAGTCGATGACGTACTGCCTCGGCCATGCGTGTATCAAAGAAATCATCTGTCTTCACTGAAATCAAAATTCAGGAGGAAATTGCAAATACATGTAGTTCCATTTGAATAAAGCTGGTCAGTAAAGAAGACTAGTAAATCATTCAAGAGATAAGTATCCATCTTTTCGTAATTCTGAACAAAATGAACATATATCGGAATGTGGCAAAATAATCTCTAATGCAGAAATTTAAAAATCACACAAAATACTTTAAGAAGAAAGAGAAAAATTAATGTAGCATCAAATCTGGGAGGCACAAGCGCTACATGTGTTTAGTGATCTGTAAGTCATTTAAATTTTTTTAAAAATTCTATTGACAAGTAACGTGACCAAATCACATTGACAAATCAATTGTCTCTCCAAATACCGTAATTGGTCCATTCTTCTCAAAGCTGTCATTGCTGGTGTTTGAAATCCTTATATCTCAACATTTATCAATTTTGATGGCAGCTCAGATAAAGCTGTATTAAGGAAATATGGCAATGGAGGCAACCTCATATTGTCTGAAGAGAACTCTTAATAGGCAAAAGAAGGTTTCTACTTTTGTCAAAACTCTAAAAATAAGCTTTTTGAGCTGTTCTCATTTTTTGTTATTGAAATTTTGAGATAACAAGGCTTTAACATCATCAGTACCATTAAAGATAAATGCCAGTTGTGGTAATGGTGTCAGAATGAGTTTGTACAGAATCCAATTAAATGACCACCAAAGTGTCTGTTTGTATAAATCAAAAACATGTGCCAAATAATTCTGGAAAAAATTGTGTAATTACTGAGAAATTAGCAAATTATAAGCACATGATTCGGGTCAAGCGTCACGCCGACATTCAAGGCAGTAATAATACCCTATCCCACGTGTGCTTATCTGTGTTGATGATCTTCAATGTGAACATTTTTCAGCATAGATTTCAAGATTTCACAAAGTTCAGGTTATGTCACTGTCCCAGATCTAGATCCTCGATGATGTAGTGACAATTAAGCCTGGTTTTACAGACTTTCTTGTTAAATCAGTGTTTACTGCAACTATTTTGTTTATCTTTAAGAGCACATTATTGTCATCATCACTGAAGGCTTTACAATGATGACTTGTACATATGGCAAATGTTATATTCAAATAATTCCCTTACCCATGGACAACCTTCTCCTGATCCTCATCCTTTTCTTCTTGAGGGCTTTTCCTGGACTCTCATCTTTGCTCTTTGGAGTCTTCTGTTGCGAGTTCTGCTTCTCGGCATTGAGATGTGACTGACAGTGTCTCATCAAGCCTTTCTCTGTCCTATAACTCTGGTTACACCCCGCGAAGACACAGCGGAACGGCTTATCCCCGCAGTGGGTCAACACGTGCTTAGGGAGCCAGGTCGCCGACATGGACGGCGTGTTGTAGACCTTGCAGCCGTCCCACAAGCATACAAACTTCTTCCCGCCTTTCTTGATCTGCTTCTGTGCATGCTCAGACCGGACGTGATCGGCCAGGTCGGCGCTGGTCTCTGCCTCCTCCCCGCAGGATTCCCAGCGGCAGATGTATTCCACCTTGGGTTTGGTCGGTGTGGGTGTGGTGGTAGGCGTGGTGCAACCACTGGGTTGGCTACTTGCACAGTCACTGCTGCTACCGGTGCTGGTACTCATGTGAAACAGCGGAGGCTAAAAGAACAATGATATATAATCACATTAAGTGCATTCTTCCCTGTTCCGAAAAGTCTTGTCTTGTTTATTGGTATTTAATAATAACAAAGAAGAGGAAGAATGCAGGAGAGCAAACATTTTATTGACTTGTAAAAAAATTCTTGCTAAGTGTAAGAGATACCTAGTCTATATGTATTTTATTTGCACAATGGGGTAAAAAAAAAACCCATATAATTTGAACATCTTGAATCAACATTAGGACATTCATTAACATTACAGTAGTTGATTTCTCAAATAAGTGGAATGCCTCTGGCAGTCTTGACTGCATTACGCTATTCAATATACATGTAGCAGCAGTGCTGACTTTGAAAACAGCTATTGAATATAAGAAAACATTCATATGATAATAAAATACTATGTTCTTGTTCATTGACCCAAAATGACCTTTGACCACGATCATGTGATCTAAGATGTGTGCAAAACAATCATTTATACTTGATTTCCCACATATGTCTATGTTTCATAATCTAGATCCATAAATTTTCCAAGTTATGATGCCAATTCAACAAATACCCCCAACATGACCAAAGTTCATTGACCGTAAATGACCTTTGCCCTTCGTCATGTGACCTGCAACTCGCACAAGTTGTTCAGCAATACTTCATTACCCTTATGTCCAAGTTTAATGAACTAGGTCCATATACTTTCTAAGTTATGATGATGTTTCAAAAACTTAACCTTAGGTTAAGATTTCGATATTGATTCCCCCAACATGGTGTACGTTCATTGACCCTAAATGACCTTTGACCTTAGTCATGTGACCTGAAACCAAGGCAGAATGTTCAGTAAAACTTGATTACCCTAATGTCTAAGTCTCATGGACTAGATCCATATACTTTCTAGTTTCTAAGTTATGATGTCATTTCAAAAAATTAACCTTAAGTAGGTTAAAATTTGATGTTGACGCCGTCAGAAAAGCGGCACCTATCGTCTTGCTGTGCTATGCAGGCTAGGCCCGTTTTGAAAGTCCATTTTTGATGCACGTGTACACGGCGTGTTTTTCGGTCGTGTACACGTTGTAAACACTGTGAGAGCGAGTTCTGTTTTCATGTCGACACGGACCCGCATCAATATGTCATAAAAAGGGGTCTATATAGCCTAAGTCACGGTTTTAAAGCTTACCTGAGAAGTTTGAAGTATCAATCCACAAAAATTGGTGCAAATTAAGTTTACTCGGCTTATAGCAGCGCATTAAATTAATAAAGAATGCAAAAGAAAATCATTGCAGGGCCCTCTCTATCGCCGACGCTCGGTGGATGCGCATTTTGTATACTGTACCGTACATGCATGCACAGATCGCTGCAGAACAAGTGTAACTGAAGTTATCGATTGATTTTCATTATTATGTTGCCAATTTGAAGAGCGTTTGTTTGTAGGCTTGTGTGCGAGCGTATAACACGTAAGTTGTAGCGATGATCGCTATCGCAATTGGTGATTCTCAAATTGACTCTGAGTGTGATTGAGCAACGCTTTCGAGCTTTTGAGACCGGAGCAGACCCATTTCGTGCCGATTTCGTGGTACAAAAACGTGAGTCTCCAGAAAGAATGTGGATTAAATTGGCGATTTTGGAAGTGAACTCACTCTGGATTAATTGAAATATGTTGACATATTAGTAATTAAAACATGTGCAGTGTCTGAGAACTAAGATTTAATGTGAGGCTGTGAGCTTGTTTATGCAGATGCTACCGTGTACACGGTGATGGAATTTAGTACACGTGCACTGACTTGACCGTGCGTGTACACGTGTACCCGAAACGGGCCTAATGCAGGCGAGACAAAAATCAAACATTGCTTTTTAAGATTACATAAAAAATACAAGGGGCAGACAGTCTTTCTTATTTCTTCAAATATTTCAGAACAAATGGAATTATATGAAAGTACATGTATATTGGATAGCAAATGCATTATTTTGTTGATTAAAAGATGAACTTCATTTCTGTTAATGAGATTGATTTAAACACATAAAAATACTACCTTGGAATGATTGGAAAATATTGATTATACTTATAGTGCACCAAAGAATTGGCATACTACTAGTATATGTTTCAAGATTTGAGGATTCAAAAAATGACTAGAAAGTCACTCAAGTCTGATGACATCAAAAACAATGAACATACAAATGAAGCAATGAATGAATGGCAGGCCTCGAAATAGGATTTTTGGGGGGCAAGGCCACTTTTTTGAGGGGCACTTTTTCACTGAGGCCAGGCAGCAGAGGGCACCAAGGCCATACAGAGGGGCACCAAGGCCACTTTTTAAGGGGCATGTAATAAATTATTTGTAGGTGTTACAGTTTCGCGGCGTGGGGGGGGGGGGCTTTCCATAGTCGATGTTATACATCAGATTCATTACCAAACCACATTATTTACTTAAGAAAAAATGAACTTTAATAGTCTGACAACACTCACTGTATAAGGTTTTAAAAGAAAGTTTCATTATTCTTCAGAATCACTTCAGGACAGGATAACACATCATTGCATTGCTTTGAGTCTTGAATTTGACATCCAACATGTAACATGTACATATTAACAAATCAAGTAGAAGTACCTCTGGTAGAAGTAAATTAATTTCATCTAATTCTTTATCCTAAATTCAACCTTCCAACGATTGACATCAAAACACAACTCGGAGAAATTTTGTAATTGCTGTACATTTGTGTAGTACACATACGGAGCTCGCGCTCGTCCATTCTTATGCTGCAGCTTACATAGCATATGTAAAGCGCGCTAGCGGCCGGCCAGCCAGCTGTGTATAGCTAGCTCATCGTTCGGCGCGGCTTCGGACTAGACTGCATACATGCACTGGACGTCGCTGGTAAAGCTAAGGTATTGAATACTTTTTGAGATTGGAGAAAAGTTTTCCTCGCTCAGAAAAAAAGGTGCAGACTTTCAAAAGGGGCACATTATATATCAGAAAAAGGGCACATTTATGAGAAAAAGGGCACCACGGCCATATAAAAAGGGCACATTTTTAGTGGCCGTAACTTTTAGCAAAAAGAAGAAGGGCATGACGGCCAGTAATGGGGGCATCGACGGCCATGGCCGTCGATTATTTCGAGGCCTGGAATGGACTACCCTGAAATATTCTGCCTTCAAATTTACAGGTAGGCTGTTTATGAAATTAAAGAAGCAATCATTTGCAGTCAATTTTTTGTTGATAAGATTCTTTAGGTAACATGAAAAAAAACTTTCTTTTATATTTAAGTTAATATCAAAATGAATCACCAGAATATTTACAAGGGATTTACAAGATTAAAACAAAGTTGTGGAACATGCAAGATATTAAAAAAAAACAGATAATAAATGAAAAAGATAAAACTTTCAGGGATGTGACTCAGAGAAGGGAAAGAGACTGACTTTCAAAGAGGGGGGAAAAACACAACCAGACCGCATGGGCATAAGAAAATAGGAGTAGGAGAGGACAAGCAGCTGAGAGACCCCTCCTCCTCAAACATGAAAATAACTTAAAATGATTCTTTTCATCTTCCCCACAAGTGAAGAGTAGGTTTCCTTTAATGATGATCTACTTACATGGTTAGTATCAGGCCACTCCTTCCTTGAAGGCTTATCTCGTTCCTCATCCATCTGTGTTGATACCACCTACACCTGCATCCAAGACAAGTGTAAATGGCTATTAAAGAGTCTATATATACAATTCATATAAATAATAATTCATCTTTCTATAAGACCATTGTGATCAATCCCCTGATATTGGTCATTGAATGTAATGAAGATGTCACTGCCCCTTAGAATAGGATTGTATATAGACCTACTATTTTGTTTTCTTCAAAAAATAAAGATGCAATTTACTGCAGAGCATTTGAAATCAGATTTCTCTTTCTGCATAGCACAATCTCTACAATATTTTCCTTTATTTAGAAAAACAAGGTAAAAGCGATTTTGTGTCTCGCCCACTTATGAAAATAACCAGAAATATCATGATTTGCGAGGGCACGCAACAGAATTGTATCGAAAGTTCATTGTGAAATTACTGGGATGGAATAACACTTGTCATAAGAGTCTTGCACTTAAACTTTAATATTGACCTCAAAATGAACTTTGACCATACCATGTGACCTCCAAACACAATAACATGCAGGTCCCTATGCCTATGTACATCTACCATCCAAATTTGGTTGAAAAGTTAGGCGTCATTAGAGTCTTGCATGTAAACTTTAACGTTGACCTGAAAATGACCTTTGATATTACCATGTGACCTTCGACTACAGCATAACATGCAGGTCCCCCAAGTCCATATACCATCCAAGTTTGGTTGAAAAGTGACTTACGGTTGCAGAGTTATGTGTCATAAGAGAGTCTTGCATGAAAACTTTAATGTTGACCTGAAAATGACCTTGACCTTACCATGTGACCTTCGACTGCGGCATAACATGCAGGTCCCATATGTACATCTACCATCCAAATTTGGTTGAAAAGTGATTTATGGTTGCAAAGTTAGGTGTCATTAGAGTCTTGCATGTAAACTTTAACGTTGACCTGAAAATGACCTTTGATCTTACCATGTGACCTTCGACTACAGCATAACACGCAGGGCTCCCAAGTCCATCTACCATCCAAGTTTGGTTAAAAAGTGACTTACGGTTGAGGAGTTATGTGTCATTAGGTTTGTGACGGACGGACGACATTTGGATCCCGCAGTCTCGCCTTCACCTCTGGTGGGCGAGAAAAAAAATATTATGCACCAGGAATAACCTTTTGGCTGACATATCTTTTAAAGGGGAATCCAGCCTTGGCCATAAAATGTTGTGTTGGGAAGGAGAAAAATAAATTAAACAGAATGGTGAAAGTTTGAAAGAAATCGGACAAGCAACATATAGCTGCTTTAAAATTGAGATCACTAATAGTATGTAGATTTTAAATTGGCAACTGGGTAAGTAAATTATGACAAGGGGTAAGGACAACTTTACTATAAGCCACGTACTTTATTATCAGGGACTTGTGGTTTTTCTCCTAAGTACCCAATCTCCTGGGGCAGGTACATGTAGTATATTGTTTAATGTCCTCATGAAAGAAAAATATACTTTGAAATACAATTTTGGGAAAAATTACATTTAAGCCATAATATTTATTTGAGTCATATCGATTATTTTGAAAACCGGTGTTCGACAGCTCTAATTCGATCGAACATCGATGCATCGAATATTGAAGGCGGGGAAAATTTAGTCTTTTGTTTTTGCGTCGATGCGATGCGCTTTGCATATGCACTACGCACTGACGGTATGCGCTGGCGTTGGCCGGGTGAGCGTTGCACAAGCAGATGACAGAGCAAAGTTCGTTTGTATTTTCCATGATCACAAAACACACAAAAAAGGCCGGGGACCAAAGCAGAATTCTTCCCAAAATATCTTCAACAATGATATTTGCAGATGACAACATATAAGTTCAAAATGAAACAATAATAAAGACATGAATCACGCAGAGTCGATCCGAATGATTTTCGGTCGACTAGCATTCGCAGTCCATTCACCAGCCCCGTCCGCAGCTCCGTACACTCACTCTCCCGAAACGACAGGCGTGCTTGGCGTCAGCGCCAGCAAACAAGTGCAATCAACGGAGAGTGCTGTAACTTGCCTGAGATTGTGTAGTTGGATCCAAAATGAGCTCCAAATAAATTTATGGGAATAAATACGTAATTTTCTCTGGATGGTCATTTGAATTGCTATTCAATGCTGATATAACGATTGTGAGGAAAGATTGTGGAATATGAGTTATGACGATGTTCGAGAATTAATCCTGATGACAATCCAGTTTTTTTTAGACGCAATGGAGCATGCGATCAAAATAAATACGAATGGTTCGAATCGAGCCCTAAATTCATCTAAATTATTACGATTTAACAAGATTTTATGGTCATACTAAGAATATTGACGATGTCAGCAAAGTATGTTATGTTCATATGGAAGAAATAATACTGGGATTATTTCTATTGTTATTCCATCTCTGGACGTCTCCTCCAAGCTCCGAGAAAATGAGTACAATGCGCATGCGTGTTTGATGACGTATGACATATTTTCCCATTCATGAAATCAGAGCCCAAAGTTGGGCACAAACTAGCTTCAAATTGATGGGAAAAATATCAAACGCAATTTTCTCTGTTTTGTCATGTTAAATGTTATTATATGGTGATATTACGAACTTGAACAGAGTTTTTGCATGTAGACAATGTTCGAGAATCAATCCTGACGTGATGATTATTTTTTTTAGACAAGTGCACTAGCTCGACTCAAGTCAAGTCGATCGTCATGAGATGTCCGCCATTGAAACTTGAAACGAAATACAAACGTTTCACATCAAGCTCTAAATTCATATTAATGATTATCATATGCAAATTATTGTTAAATATTACGATTAAATAATGTTCTATGGTCATGATTTTAATATTGTTCATGAAAGCAAGATTTTACGTTGATCGCGTCAATTTCCGGCCATTTTCTGGTTTGATTAAAGAACAGTACTGCGCATGCACGATCGATGGCCATGACTTCCATTCATGAATTCATCGTGCATAAATTATCTCGGCACAAGCAGACGAGTAAGACTCGAACTATGATCGAAATAAACTTCAAATTAATGGTGAATAGCATCATAATTACTCATTCGGTTTCATTTTGGGGGCAATAGAAATCAAGAAAGTAGTAGTAAAGTTGGACATTACTGATATTTTGATGATTGATTGTGTAAACCAAACGAATCGGCCGGCCGACGTATTTTTTTTTTTTTTCGATGCACCGATTTTGCAAAATCTGCACCGGTGTTCGATGACATCGATCGAACACCGATTTTAAAATCGATTCGACTCAGGCTTAAAAAATACATTTTAGCCATAATATTTATTAGAGTACACAGAAGAGTAGTCCTTGCCTTTAATACATCACTATGACATCCCATATGCAGACAATTTGAAGTCTCCATGAGTATTGTGATTGCCAATATTTACAACTTTTGAAAATTCATAACTTTCTTGTTGTTTGTCCAATATTGTTCAAACTTTCACCTATCAATTTGTCTGATTTTTCTTTTTCTTGTAAAAACAAGTTATTTGGGTTGGATTCCCCTTTAACGTTCAGAGTCGAGTCAGACTCAGAGCCAAAAAAGCGATGATGTCTGACCGAGAATATTAAGAGTTTGGGAAAATATTCCACGAATCAGTAGAATATCTTTCCAAACTCTTAGAATATTTCTGGTATTTTCTGAGCCATCCAATATAATGATATTTATGTTTGACCTGCGACCGATCGCATGCGATGTTTTGAAATCGGCCCTGAATAATACGTGTGAGGAATTAGATACTGGCCCAAAATCACCAATCTTGAGGATAACCAGAGGATGGACACGGATTGAAATACGTAACGGGTGTAGAGTAAGAAATTAAGAGCTTTCTCATGGTATTTTTTTTCTTGAATTTTTACAATAAATAACATTTTCATCCCACCTTTGTCAATCGAAATATCCGATTGAGCTCACCATCTTTGAAGTTCGGGTAGGTGGAGTGTAGTGGTAGTGAAGTGCATGTTTGGACCTCATTGGTACTAGGAGTGGTGAAGTGGAGTAAAGCCTGCACGAACTTCGCTCGAGATAACTGAGAATTTGAACGATATGTTTATCTAACGTTGAGATAAAATTGAAAAGTGAAATACAGCTGTTCCTGATTGCCATATTTGGAAAAGTAGTTGGCATATTGTTTATTGACCTCGAAATGTGACTGAGAGATTTACCATGACATTTGTTTCTGGTGTAGAAATTCGCTTGAAGAATTCGGTCGGTGCGAATTGCATTAGCGCCGAGATTCGTTTTTGGTCACACACATACCAGTACGTGGGACCGTTGATGGAGCGGGCGTTGACTGATCAGTGATACAGATTTGCTCATCAAACAAGTTAGGCTAGAGCTAGCTTTAGCTTTCTCATCACAGTGAATTCAATAAATAACGCGAAAAAAAGTATATCATAATCTAGCGAGCAAGATATTATAATAAATAAGCAATAGTTAGTTAAAATACTTACTCACACTGACCAAATTCACCCCTAAAAAAAGTACGACTTTCTTTGTTCACGTCTTGGGCTCCAATTGGCGACCATTAGCAAACAACTGAGATCGGACGAGGATAGCGACAGAAAAAGATGCATTATGTCTTCAAATAGGCATGACTGAAAGAAAAAGTATGGAAGCTTAAAAGTGCCACCGAGATGTTGAGATAATTATCTCGGGAAGTCGACATCTTGATAGCAAAAGATAAGATGACGAGATCCCAGATCTCATCATGTCGACATCTTTTAGAAGAGATGACAAGATCCCGGACCTCATCATGTTGACATCTTTAAGAAGAGAGCGATGTTGAGATGACAAGATCCTGGATCTCATCATGTCAACATCTTTAAGAAGAGATGATGAGATGACAAGATCCCGGATCTCATCATGTTGACATCTTTTAGAAGAGATGATGAGATGACAAGATCTCGTAACTCGTCATGTCTACATCTTTAAGAGGATCTCATCATCTCTTCTAAAAGATGTCGACATGATGAGATCCGGAATCTTGTCATCTCATCATCTCTTCTAAAAGATGTCGACATGATGAGATCCAGGATCTCGTCATCTGATCTTTTGCTATCAAGATATCGACTTCCCAAGATAAGTATCTCAACATCTCGGTGGCACTTTTAAGCTTCCATAAAAAAGAGTAGTTTAATAATAATAATAATAACCAACATGCTTTTATAGCGCATATCACTGCCAAATGCGTCCCTATGGCTGTGCGCTTGATTGGATATTTGTTTGTTTTAACCCGTCGTATCATGCCACCCCGGTGTGCCGCCCTCAGCTCTTCCATCCGACTTCAAAAGTGGTAAGAAGTAAATAGGTAAAAAAAATGGTAGAGGAAAAAAAAAACTGGGGTAAAATTGACAGGAGTGAAAATGCCAGGGGTAAAAAATGGCAGAGATAAAAAAGATCCAAAAATTTTTGGAAATTTCATGCTTTCAATAAGACATGAAAAATTAAATTTTAGAGCAGTTTTTGTCATCATGAAAAAAGGATGTGATTGTATCTAAGTGAAGAATTAATGCAAGCGCGAAGTGCGAGTTGAAATTTTTAATATACTGACCAAAAGGAGAACCTTTTAAAAACTGCATTTATTGACTGCATGAATAAGATACAGTTACATATCTTACCAATCGAAAAATGCGAGCGTGGAGCGCAATCGAGCTCAAATTTTCTGAAATTCTAACCGGAAAACTGGACATTCTCGGCATTTTAATTAACCAGGAACAGAATGACTCATACCTTAATAAACAGTGCGAGCGCAAAACACCGTCGAGCCAAAAATGTGTAATATTCCAACCTGAAAACTGAACTTATTTCATTCACTCGTCTTCCTCCTCTTATATAAGTTTCCCCTTCTTTTCCCTTCTCCTCTCTTTTCCCTTCTTTTTCTTTCTTTCCTCCTTTTTTTTGCTCCACGGGGGGGGGGCAGTGGGCCCCTCGGACCACTCCCCCCCATCCACCTATGATCATCCCACCAAATGAATATTCACTCAGATTGTTAAAATACTTTAACATTTCATGTTTAAGATCAGATTTTGATTAAATTTTCAGTATTTTACTCAGTGAATTTCACTTCTCAGCCCGGAGTATGTACACCTTTAATATGAATATCCCATTAAAAATCTAACTTGTTTGTTGATTTGAAGATACAGTAATGGATTTCTGTCAATTTTGGGTCATCCACTGATCTCTCCTTTATCTGGATGGGAACAATAACGCTGATTGGCCTATTCCGTGTTGAAGCACCGGAAGTTGGTACCTCCGCACGCCGAGTTCCCCCAAAAAGCCAAAATCGGAGTAGAGTCTGGTTCACGGCAATGGTGTCAATTCTTAATTATACTTACCAGGTCAACTCTTATAACAGCACTTTTCAATGTGAATTTATACCTGATACAAAGTTTAAGATGTCGTCCTGTGCCACGTATAATTGCACTCATCGTGACGACCGTGGAAACAGAGAAAAGGGGATTACTTTTCGCAGATAAGACAAGCTGGTGAACTGCATAAATGTAGTCCCATGTGCTCAAATACATGTGTGGTAATTCTAAATTACCAGAGCAAGTTTCCAAAACTTTAAAACTCCAGGGGGGGTATCGATTGTTGTGATTTCTCTGGAAGCGTGATGAATTTAAACCATGATTCAAATCAATATTCAGTGTATTAATATTCACAAATGTTACTAAGTTTTATGAGTTTATCAGTCATGTTTGGACAGAAGAATATCACGAGACACGAAAATACTGACCGTACGTGTAGCCTGTATTCTGAAACTTGAATCTGCCGTTTCGGAGGAGTTAAAAAAAATTGATTTTTTGCGCGAAGCATAGATCCTGACCGAAATAGACAGATTTTGGGGAAAAGGACCCCGGGGGGCCACTTCCATTCACGAGTGGATACCATGCGCGACCATGGGGTCTCGAAAAGCACCCTAAACACATAATTTCCATATTCTGAAAATGCAGTGCACCCCTTAACAAGTATTGGCGTGTGAAACCCTACCCTTAACAAGTATTGGAAACAAAACGATACTCTTGGCAAATATTCCCTGAAGTGAACCCCTAAACAAGTACAGGTATGTTTTATTGTTACAGGTCATTCGGTCGTTGGCTTTATACCTTATTTGGTTTAGTACGACCCCACCTTCTACACCTCGCGCAAATCGGACTCTAAACACGACGTGTTGGGGCAAAAAGGGCATCCTTTATAAAACATTTTAATTTTGTTTTATCATCCCCGCAAATTCGACCCTAAACACATAATTTTCCTAGCAAAATAGATACCCTTTTTTCATTATTTTTGTGTTTTTGACACCCTTATCACGTTACGTACGTAACGTGCCCTATCGTGAAAAAGACATCCTTTTTACGTGTTTTTTGGTCGCGCATGGTATCCACTCGTCAATGTAAGTGCCCCCCCCCCCCGGGAAAAGGACTGGATCTACAAGGTATTCTGAAAATTATTTTATCTTTTATTTGTGAAAGGACGATAAAATTTAGAAGCTATAGTTACATGTACGTTAGGACTAGGACTTTATATAGGGGGCTCATGTAACTTGTGGCATGTGAATTTGTGATATTTTTTCCAAGAGCTCATTTTAAAAAAAAGTACCTAAAAAGACATTAAGCTCAGAGACGGATTTACAGACTTCAGAAATTTCACAAGAACTTAATTATTTTGAGATGCCGAATGTCTTCAAAGAAAAAAAATGTCTCGGTGGAGGAAAAAAAGGGGGGGGGGTTATCAACCAGAAATTTAGGGGGTGACGCAAGAAAAATAACCTGACCAGCAAAAAAAAAGGTTATCAACCCAAAATTTAGGGAGGGATGCAAAACAAAAGAAATAATCTGACAAACATCAAAAAAAGGTGATCAACCAGAATTTAGGGCGGACCACAACGATTTTAGGGGGTCCACCTGAATTTAGGGGGGATGCAGGAAAAAAAATTGACAAGCAAAAAGAACAAAAAAAGTTGTCAACATAAATTTGGGGGGTCTGTCCCCCACCTAAAATTTAGGGAGGACAGGACCCCCCCCCCCCGCTTCCGCTGCCTATATGAACACTGGGTATAGAGGATAATTGAAGAGGGTCGATCGATGTGACAGAAGGAGAGAGAGAGAAAGAGAAGGTTAAGTCCACCTCAGAAAATGTTGATTTGAATCAATAGAGCAAAATCAGAGAAGCACAATGTTGAAAATTTCATTAAAATCGGATGTAAAATAAGAAAGTTATGACATTTCAAAGTTTCGCTTATTTTTTTTTTAAATAGTGATATGAACGAGCCAGTTACATCCAAATGAGAGAGTCGATGATGTCACCCACTCACTATTTCTTTTGTTTTTTGTTGTTTGAATTATATAATATTTCAATTTTTACGAATTTGACGATTAGGACCTCCTTGCCGGAAGCACAAAATGTTAAAATAATGGAATACAAACAGAGATGTGCATTATAACTGTTTTGTGAAATGAAGCGAAACTTTAAAATGCCATAACTATCATATCACATCCGATTTTGATGAAATTTTCAGTGTTATGCATATTGAATTTTTCTCTTTTTATTCAAATCAAGTTTCTGTTGGGGTGGACTTGTTCTTTAAAGGGCGAGTCCACCTCATGGAAACGATTATTTGAATAGAGAGAAAAAACACACAATAATGCTCAAAATTTAATCAAAATCAGAAGTAAAATATGAAAGTTTTTTTAAAGTTATATTTAAGCGATGAATTTTTCGGTGTTACATGAACTTGTTTGATTTTTTTTTTTGGGGGGGGGTGGGGTGGACTTAAATTTTCAAGCCCAGTGTTATAAGCCTGCATAACCTAGAAAGTCCTCACCATATCGATCCTAAGATGTTATTTTGGCAAACCTCAAAAATACCCCTAGACAAGTCAAGGATTTCATCCATTCTTCCTTAGGTGAGAAAAACATCAACCCCTTCAAAATTATGTTTCCGAAATGTATACTGGGAAAGTAACATGGTTTCAAGAAAATTGCGAATTCTGGCACCTTAAATATATGAAGTTTTGTACAAAAAGCAATGAGAGCTTCAGTGTGCAGACAGCTAGCGTATCGCTCGCAATGCACATGCTAATGGAGCGATCGCGTTCCTTTTGGGGGAACTGGTATGGCGGACAATAGAACTCGCGGGCTTCAAACAAAGGACCCTCCCCGCATATCCAGTTAGGGGAGAGATCAGTGGGGTCATCTAACTATATTGCTCTTAATGGTCGCTCGAAAGTGCCCTCAACTACATTTATGGAAAAACAACAAAGATTGACCCGGCTCAGCGCAGCTGCTGCTCTCGATCTCGTGTACCGTACTACTGCACTGCACTGCCAGGCGGCCGGTGATTGTTATTGCAGGTACCGCGGCCGGTAGACGTCGACTCCAACGACTTATCCTGCCGTAAGTACGGTAGCTTTGATCTAAAGCAAGAGAATATTAATTTTCTACTAACAATTACAAATTACATCTTCTATTTCGTGATAGTTGATACCTTAATTTTATTTTGAATTTATTAACAAAGCATAGATGGTATTCTAAATGTGTGTTTTTTTTTACTTCTCCGCCCGGCATCTTCGTCAGTCAGACTCAGAGAGCTTGAAGTTGAGAGACAAGGGAAGGGCTGGGCGCGGGCGCGGACGGCGCAACAGATCGACGTCGATTCCTGAAGGGGCGGTGCCTTTGGTTTTTGCTTTTCTTGTCGATTTTCTTTGTAACGTTAGCAGTTGAAGAAAAATAAGATAATGCTGGGTTGAGATCTAAATTCTAATGTTAGAGGACTGAGTTAATCAGTGTTGTGTTTTTTATCACTTCTTTTTTTTTTCTCTTTCTTTCAAACATCAGACCTTGTTAATCCTGTTCTTTGTTTTGTGTTGGGCCTATCATTCCAGAATTTATCGTATTTCTAATATGTAATTTAGCTTACCACCATTCAGGTTGAGTGGTGCATCGTGGCCTGCACTCCCGGGGGGGGGGGGGGGCACTCGACCAAAAAAGTGGTAGGGGTGTGCCGCGGGCGAGACAAAAAACGGGGGCCCAGGAGCGGGCTTAATGTAAAAAGGAGGGTCCTCGGAACGGGCTTCGGAACCACAATTTTGTGAAAACGGGGGTCCTTGGAACGGATCGCCAGCAAGTGAGTACGTGCGTATGCACCCCTATGGAACGGGCAAGCGTGCATGATGCAGCTAGCGCGGCCTCCGCCGGGTGCGCTCGCACAGAGACGATGGTCGTACAGTGCTCGGCTGCCGCTTTTCACCAAAATCGCAGCAGATCAACCCGACCGGAACGGCGTAACGAAAAATATGCGAAGCTTTGGAGCGGATTTCTGTCTTATTTTTTCTCGATAAGAAGAAAATGGTATGCCTTGGAGTGGCTTTCCTCGTTCTTTTTCTCAATAAGACAAAATGCTATGCCTTGGAACGGAAATTTGAGTGTAAAAATGGGGGTCCCCTCCGCGGCACATACATGTACCCACTATGCATTATATACTGAGTGCCCCCCCCTCCCCGGGCCTGCACTGCAGCTTATATTGTAACCTGAGCTGAATAAAGGCTGATAAATGCATATGAGAATATAGACAGGAATAACCGTAGTTTCTGGGGATTTATTCAACAATTTCTGACATTTTAATAAATCCCCATTCACCGACGGTAATGTGTTAGTGCGAGCCTGCATGTGTAATCTGGCCCGACAATTCGGAGGACGGGTTTTGTCCAGATTTTTTATTTCTTTTAGATTCTAAATGACATTATATGATCTTAAACGAAGGCCCACTATTTTCGTTAATACCATGGCAGGGCTCGACACTAGCGGCGGTCCGACGGTCCCGGACCGGTAAAAATCGCTGTCGGGCCGGTAGATTTTCAGAAATAGGAAGATTTACTGGTCCGACATGACCAGTAAAAAATATCATTGTCGGGCCAGTAATTTTTCCAAAAATAGCAAGATTTTAAGGGTCCGACATGACCAGTAATAGAAACCATTGTTGGGCCAATAACTTTTCCAGAAATGGTCAAATTCACTGCAAACCATCCCCCCCCCGATAAATTCTGTCATTCACACACAGAATACACACAGAATGAATCGCACGTAATTGCTACTAGAGCAGATACAGTACAGTGTACATATGTAGCTAGCCAGCCACACAACTCACGTGGTAAATTCTTTACTGGCTGCGCGAACGAAGCTTGGCTAAACTCTGGCAGAAATCTCTCACAGAACTGTCAAAATTCGCGGTTCATACTCATGAAAGGCTCTTATAATGTCCATATTTCCTAAAAATTGGAGTAACTCTGTCATTTGTAAGCAGTAAAAGGATAAATTTTCACTTCTGTTTGGTTCAAACAGATCGGGTTTCGGGTGATATCGTCTGAATACAAGTTAGCCCCACATATGCATTTATGTGTGTGTTGATACACTTGGTTTCTGACTTTCTTTCGTAGCTATTTTAATTGAGCCAAAAAGAAATTGATGATAGTTTTAGCTTTCTTCCTCTGTTTTCTTCCTATCTTTCTTTCCTTCTTTCTTTTCAATCTTTCTTTGTTTCTTCCCTAATTTTTTTGGTTACTGTCTTTCTTTTTTATTTTCCCTTTTTTTCTTTAATTCGTTCTTTCATTCTTTCTATCCTTTTAAAAAATATTTTTCTCTATTTCTTTTTTCTCTTTCTTTCTTCCTTTCTTTCTTTCTTCCTTCCTTTCTTTCTTTCTTTCTTTCTTTCTTTCTTTCTTTCTTTCTTTCTTTCTTTCTTTCTTTCTTTCTTTCTTTCTTTCTTTCTTTCTTTCTTTCCTTCCTTCCTTCCTTCCTTCCTTCCTTCCTTCCTTTTTTGATATTTTTCTTTCTTTAATTCTTGAGTCCATCCATCCTATATTCATCTCTTCTTCCTTTCTTTCCTTCATTCTTCATTACTTTCTTTGTTTCTTCCCTAATATTTTTGGTTACTGTCTTTCTTTTTTATTTTCCCTTTTTTTTCTTTAATTTGTTCTTTCATTCTTTCTATCCTTTTAAAAAATATTTTTCTCTATTTCTTTTTTTTCTCTTTCTTTCTTTCTTTTTTTTTTTCTTTCTTTCTTTCTTTCTTTCTTTCTTTCTTTCTTTCTTTCTTTCTTTCTTTCTTTCTTTCTTTCTTTCTTCCTTTCTTTCTTTCTTCCTTTCCTTCCTCTTCCTTTCTTCCTTTCTTTTTGATATTTTTCTTTAATTCTTGAGTCCATCCTATATTCATCTCTTCTTCCTTTCTTTCCTTTATTCTTAATTACTTTCTTTGTTTCTTTCTTCCTTCCACCAATCATTTATTTACCTTTTTTTTATTTCTTCTTTTCTTTGTCTCTCAGTCTTTTTTTTTCTTCCTTTCATCTATTCTTTTACCTTTTCTTTTTTTATATTGCTTGCATCTTTCCTTCTTTCCCTTCCTTCTTTGAGACATTTCTTTCCTTCTATCTATCATTTTACCTTTCCTTTATTTCTTCCTTAATTCCTTCTTTCAATCCTTCCTTCCTCTTTCTTTTGTCTTTCCATCTCTCCTTTAACCCTTTCTTTTTTTTATTGCTTCTTCTTTTTTACCTTTACTACTTTCCGGATTCGTTCTTTCTTTCTGTATTGCTTGCTTCATTTCTTTTTTCTTTTCTTTCTTTCTTTATTTCTTTCTTTCTTTCTTTCTTTCTTTCACTCTTTCTTTCTTTCTTTCTTTCTTTCCTTCTTTCTTATTTTTGTTCCTTCTTATTCCTTCCTTCCTTTCCTTCTTTAGTTCTTTCTTTTTTTCTTCCTTCACATCTATCCTTTCTTTACCTTTTCTTTTTTTTTTACTTCCTTCCTTTTTTATTCTTTCTTTTCCTCCCTTTCCTTCCTTCATTCCTTTCTCTTATTCTTTCTTTTCCTTCCTTCCTTCCTTTCTTTCTTTCCTTCTTCGTTTCTGTCTTGCTTTCTTTTTGTCCTTCATTTCATTGCGGGGGGGGGGGGGGAACGAAAGGCTAGACAAATAAACTTGCGCCTTTTTTAATGTTTTCTTTATTTTGGGGGACCAGTAGATTTTGGGTTCGGACCAGTAAAAATTTGAAAAACTGGGTATCTACTGGTCCAACATGAATAGGTTGGACCAGTAGAAAAAATTGGTTAGTGTGGAGCCCTGACCATGGTCACATTTGTGACCATGGCGAGTCGAAAACAGCCGTTTTAACACTTTTTTTGTACCAGCTACATGTACATATAGGTGGTTTGAATAAAAATTAATAAAACGACTGTTTTCGACTCGCCATACGGCCTCCGTAGAACAAATGTGACCATGGTATAAACTCTAATCTTTCTATTGATACTATGTACAATCTATAAAATATCGAAAATATACATAACCGATGAGTTATTCCACGGGTTAGACTATTCCTTATTTTTTAATTTTCTGCCTGAGAGGAAAATATGGCAGCCGTCAACGAGTTGTGCTTTTATCAAGGCTTTCCGATTAAATTTTCGATATCTTGGCCAATAAATGCGAGCGACAAGTTCAGAATGCACGCACATCAACACGTACAAGCGCAAAGCAGCGGCACAAATTGCGATTGGTAGCGACTGGTAAATACGTCTGTAAGGATGATGACTTCATCCAAGATGGCAACTTACGTTGACCAACGAAAGAATCGAAGATGACGATGTTTCGATCATCATTTCAAAGGAATTAGCGGTAACTGCGGTCTAAGGTACAAGCTATCGCAAAATCGGGTTTCCGCTGTTAGATCTAACGTTACTGCTAAAATACGTTGTCTGTAAGTACGGACCTCCAAGCTCTTCAGTCTATGTATTGGTGAGTGAGCGAACGCAGTTCAGCGGAACAACCAAAATACAGAGACTGAAGCTTTTGGTCTAATGAGAATATTGAGAAATCCTGTGCTCAAAGTCAAATAGATTTAGTTATCACAGCCAGTTCAAGATTACGACACTATCGTATCTGTCACCGTTTTTAATTGGCGAGATCAATAACATAATTTCGACAAACACGCAAACTTTTTTTATATAAAAATGGTATGTAAAGCAAATAAAATTATGCTATACAAAATTATTACATTTAAAACTTACATCATGTAATTTGAGGTCCATAATAATCCATTAAACAGGGACGATCTTGTCACTCGTATATCCAAAAAAAGTTGCCATGTTGAAAATATCAAGTTTCGCGGGATCTGACTTCCAGGTTTTTATTTTCTCTCTCATATCGTCGCTATTCGATGAAACATCAATTTTCTTTCTTTTCGAGCATGATTCTGAGTTCGAAAAGGTATTTTGATGCTGAAAATGTGAAATGGGTAAGCAAAATAATGTTTTTCGTTTGCATATAATATCAATTTTTGTTCGACCTTTATTTATCTTTTATTTCTCTTTTGAAAATAAAATCACATATTTCAGCAATTAGGAGGCTGATATGTACTACTAAATGTGAGGTAATCTCAAAACCGCATACCCGAGCATCATAAATTAGGACTAAAAAACCCGCAAAACTTGAGGGAAAATATTCTTGGAATGACGCTGCGCAATTTTCAAATGTAACATATTTATCGCAAAAATTGTTCAGGCATCATATTATGCGGCAGAATGGGTTTTAAAATTCAATCTTTTATTACCCATAACTCCTTAATGGTTAGTTGAATTTTCTTAATTTTTTTTGCGTTTCTATTGCAAAGACCTTTCATTTGATGTGTCATTCACCAAAATTTCTTTTATCTTAATTTTTGGGTAATATAGTTTCCCATTGTTTTTGTTCATTTAAAAATGTTCAGTTAGTGAAATTTGTTAGATCTACTTGTAGATCTAATTTCTAAATTGCTTTACTTTTGTGTGGTGCACTGGTTCTGACGAAAGCAAATCCTGATGGAAGTAGTTGTGAACCAGTGAGTTCAACAGAGAGACTGCACTATTATAACAAGGAGGGGCAACAAATTTTCACAAATATCCAATAGAAAAAATGCCTATGCCTATTGTCAAAATGAATTTGTCTTTCAAATGGGATGCAACACTTTTTTATTCTGCACATCTTCGTCCCTGAAATTTTCAACCACAAAAAAGTTACCAATTTCAGAAAAAATACCCCTTTTTCAAAATGAAATGTGCCCATTGTGAGGTAACACTTTCAAAAAATCATTGTCCCTGAAGTTGATTATCTTTTATCTGTTATTAAGGAAATCTTATCTTACTTAATTTTTTTCTGTGCTGAGGGGAACATATATGTAGTATAGAGAATGGGTGAATTTCTTAAAAATGGCATATGGCCTCTCACCCTTACAGCGCCTGTGGTGATACAAAAATGGTCCCTCTCCATCTTTTTTTTGTAATGATGACTCGATGTGTACTGGTATGTCTTTTTCAAGCGATAATAAGTGTTTTTTGTGAGGGAATTTTCCGACAATTTTCAGCAAACAAAATCATTCCAAGGGGAAGAATTTTCTTTTAATAACATTAATACATTATACAAAAAATAATAGTGGAAAATATCATTAGAAAAGACCAGTTTTAAAACCTAAAATTGCAAAACTGCTTACTCAAGGGATATATACTGCAGTTTCTATAGTAGGGAAGATTTAGGTTATATGGAACATTTTTGACAAAAATGACTTTAAGTGTAAAGTCCAATTAGATTTTATTCAAGAAAAAAATCAATATATCAGCTTAAAGCATATACATTTATCTCATGGCTACAAATGTACACATAACATTCTTTTAAACTCTATGATGGTTATTGAAAAAAAAATCAACTTTGAATAAGACCATCTCAAGTGTTCCAACTTACCCCAGTACGGGATAAGTTGGAACATGATGTGGGGTAACTTGGAACACTGCATGGTCAATCAAGAATTATGCTAAAACTACTTATAACTGTAATACTACATGGTTTTAGCTTATTTGCTTATTTTTCCAAGATAAGAATATTAAAGTGTGCATTCTGATTTGTTGAACTTTATGTTTTCTATTACCCATGTTATGCAGCCACTCACTCAGGCCAACTGTGTAATCTGCATATTTGTGTGCATTTGATTTTACAAGCAGTTACAATAAGTGTATCAGCAATTTTGTGTACATGTACTTCTGCAGTAAATTTACATGACAAAATTTAAAGGTTTATATTTTTGAATTAATTATGCAAATAAGCATATGAAATTTGCCCTAATTTTGTGTATGTATGTTTTTGCCTTTAACTCAATTTGTATAGAGCTAGTAGAATGCTAATTTTTCATGAGAGTATTAATTTTTACATTTCTAACAAAAGTCTACAAAATTTGCAAAAATATACTTAATTTCTTATGTATTTTTTTTGAATTTCTTATGTATTTCTGTTTTCGAACCTTTGTTTTTTTCCAGTTAACATTGATGGGGAACCTTTTGCGAACATAAATAGCATAAATGAATACATTTGCATTGACTTTGTAAACAGAATCATGTTTTTGAGCAATTTTGGGTCTGACAGTTGACTTGCACTTACAAAATGTTGCATAATTCTGGAACCACGCACCTGTGCATCACAAATTTGCTCCAATATGATGCGCAAGACTTTGTGTGATGCTGTATACATGACAAAATTTGTCGAGGGGGGTCCAAATTGAACGTCCCCCCAGTTTGATAAGGGTTAATATTGCATTAGGGTCCTTCAATTGGCCTTAAATGCACACACGGACCTAACTGAGAGACAAAATAAGCATTGTATACACAATACATGTTCAAAAGAGTGTGAAATACTGTATTCATTTTTTTTTTATCAAATCCAATGTTTTTATTCATGATTATGTTTGGGTTTTTAAAGTTGGAACATGTTCCCAATAGCCCCTTCATTTTTTTTCCAATTAACCCCAGAGGCCCATGTGACATAAGCTTACAGCACAAAAAGGGACTTCACCATGGCATACGAATAACCTTATTTTGTAGCTTGGTACAAGTGTCTATTATACCCTCAAACTGGCCAACTTGATCTAAAAACTTCCCGGAGATAATAAACATTAAAAAAAAAATTACTCAGAAGGTGAAAAAACAAGCAAACCTTTCTAACTTCACCAGGCTTGTTGCACATGTGATGTCTGTAATATGGTAGAAGGCTGTTGCTAATGGCAATAATTTATATACCTGTGTTAAAGAAAATTACAATGTTTCAACTTACCCCGTGTTCAAACTAACCCCAATCTCCCCTATATATTTTGATATTTAAGAATCAGAAGTCCTCTTCCAAATGGTTTTGCTCAACTAACATTACCATTGTTTCCAATTCAAATTGATTGGTTTATATGATGATGATGATTAGAATAAATTGTAGAATAGAGACTGCCCCTGAAAATAAGGCAAAAAATGATTCTTGTGATCTCAAAAGCCTTCAAAATTGTCAGTGTTCAGTCAGTTTATGCTGATGTGCCAAGCCATAAAGTTTTGGTAGACTCCTAACATTCATTCAGTTAAATCTGGGGAGCGTTTCATCAATATTTTCGTCCGACAAGTTGTCAGATCTGACAACTTTCCTGGATTCTGATTGGTTGAGAAGCACTATTACTATAGTAACTGTCGGATAAAACAGGACTTGTCGGATAAAATGTCCGACAAGTCCTTTCATGAAACGCTCCCCAGTTTTATCATACCTATTCTAGTTCAGACATGCATTGCATACACTTCAAATTGACTTTTCACTGTGTCTCATATTATGCAATACAGTGCATTGTGGGTGGGCTTAAAATGAAAAGAGAATCCGCTCACAGGAATCATGCTTTCTATTGCACTTTGTTTTGAGATTTGTATTTGTGATTGTAGTTTAGGAAAAAATGTTTGAATATACAACAGGGTCTTTTAATAGAAAGGTTAACAATTAATCGTACGCTTGATTTTCATGATTACTTATACATTGTAATCAATATAATCATAAAAAATGTTCTACAATCATTGCTAAGCTTTGTGTACAAGCCCCAGGTGGGTGTTTCATAAAGCTGTTTGGAAGTTAAGAGCGACTTAAAGAACGACTGGTGAACCTTTCTTATGCGCTAAACCATCGCCAATGAAAACATCATTTACCAGAAGAAAGGATCACCAGTTGCTTATGAACAGCTTTATGAAACAGCCCCCAGGTTATGAGTAAACTCAGTTTGCTGAACTACACACAATTCTTGACCTTACACTGACATGGTTAGGCAGGATATTTGTATTTCCTCTCGATAGAGATTCCATTTGCAATACGTGATGGAAACCAAGAGGAAATGAATAGTTCAGAGTAACATAAAGCTGAGCGATTGATTATTAAGATGATTTTTGTGATTTTTCTTACATAATAATCAATGCAATCAGTCATAGAAATCAGCCTGATAATCAATCTTTTAGCTGTATGAAATGAGGCCTTGATGAGATTTGTGAAAGGGGACAAGTAGGTCGGGTATCATCAGATATTATACTGGAATGTAGGATAGGACAATGCATCTTTTTATGTGCTGCTGCCAGAAAAGCAATTTATGTTCAATATTTTTCAAATGTATAGATTTTGAAGTGTTCATTACTTCATTGTAAACTGTGTCATTTTTACTAGATGTTCTGTGTGATTGTAATTAGATAGAGGAAATTGATATTGCAATATTCCAGTGTTAAAACTAATTACCTGTGTTATATTTTCATATTGGCTACAGATTCCTTGGCTGGCATTTGATGTCTGAGTGTGCGTCACCGCATCTCTGGGCTTCCACCCTCCTTGGACACACAGCGAAGCAGTCAGGATGGATGGTGTAAAAACCACCATCACTCTCCTTCTATTCCTGGGCCTTACATGCAATGTAATTGGTCAGTTAGTGAGGGTGAACTCTGGACTGGAGGTTCCTATTGGTCGATCAGTAAGCCTTGATCAGGATGACCTCGTGTTTGAACCGGTAGAAGAAGGGGAGCAGTGTAAGGTTGAGGTAGCTCTGAACGAACCTTACTACCAGAAAGTTGGCCTTCTACAACCAGAGGTAAGCATCTCTAATCTTTCATATTCCTGGGGGCCTGTGTTATGAAAAGGTCATTTGAGCACAGCTTTTGAACATCAAATGCAAATCTGAAATATGCATTTTTGATCAATTTGCTTGAATCAAGTTGATGTGGCACTCAGTGAACGTTACTACTTGAACTTAAAGTTGGTCTTTGTGACCCAGGGGTAGTCAGTCTCTTTTATATTCATGAGAATCGTTTCATGAAACTTTAATTTAAACAGAAATTCTCAAAATCGATTGAAAATCCTAAATGTGCACTTTTAATTTGTTTAGATATGTGTTTGATTTTTATGGGTAGCTCTCTAATTTTGATACCTTAGTCCTTGGACATAAACATGTATGTAAACCTTTATTTGACTATTTTTATTGAAAACTGCACTTGACGTAAGCTATCCCTATGCAACTATGTCTTGGACAATAATATACTTTTCTTTGATAGCCTTAGTAGAATGTGGTACTTACATGTACCTCAAGGATTAGATATTTGATGTAGTTTGATGATTTAGATCAGTGGATCTAAAGTCCCTTTAACCCTATCTAGGCCGGGGGGGGGGCTCCAAGGCCCTCCTCAACGAGTCGTGCGATATTTTTGCCGCGCAAATTTTTTTGACCGCGCTGCTCGTTGACTTTTTACTTTCAAGTCTTTCTCAACTTTTGAGACCAATTTTGCATCATCTGGGTACGCTGTCTCGAAATTATGCAACGTTTATATGTAAGTGCGTGTCAGACCAAAAATTACTAAAAACATGATTTTGTATACAAAGTCAATGTAAATTGTGTTTTCAACCAAAAATCATAAATGTATGATTATTTTTAGTTTTGCTGTTCTAAATGTATGTATTTTATGCTGTTTATGATCTTAGAAATGTCCCCAACGAATTTCATTGAAAAAACAAAGGGTAAAAAACAAATAAATACATAAGAAATTGCAAAAAACAATATAATGCATAAGAAATTGGAAAAAACAATATAATGCATAAGAAATTGATCTGATATCACAACTTTTTTCGTATAAACTTGCTAAGAACACCACAAAGAGTTTCTATGCCAAAAATTAGAACATTGGAGCTTTATTTATGGAGTTAGAGGAAAAAGTATAATTTTGCATACTAATTAGGTATAAATTAGCATTACGGTATTACTTAATAACAATTCACATGAAATAAATTACTGTACTATTGTGTAGATTATATCCAAGACAACCTGCGTGTCAATTTTTGGCGCGATCACGCGGTCGGCGGCGGAGATCTCAAGGGGGGCCTGGGAGCCCCCCCCCGGCCATATGAACTCCCAATATACCCCGGCCTAGATAGGGTGAAAGTCCCTTTAAAACTTCAAATCACAAGATCTTTGATTAAAATTCCACCTCAATGTTAGAGCCACATAGTAAAGCATATATTTTGTTTGGGCCACATCAGTCAGGATTGTATCACTCTTAGCATAGTGGTGGAGAGTGATAGATTTAAAGGAAACAGTGATATTATTGAATTTATATGATGAGATGAACAGAATAAGGAAATGTTTCTGTCATATCCGTGTATTGTTCAGGTTAGTGGTTTTAAACCAATGGAATCTGTGGTTGAGGCTTGTTACAGAATGATTTTAGGAGTGGGCTGATATAATTACCACATTATTGTAAAAAAAAAGGGATTAGAAACAGTAACCTTAACTTAGCAAGTTATTGTCTCACTTTCATTACCAGCAGACATACAATGTACCTTAGCAATAGATGTAGGAAATGTCAAGGTATTTCCTTCATATATTATTTCCTGTTTCCTCAACGTTATTACTATTGAATTAGAAACCCACTATTATACAAAGTGAAAATCAGGGGAAAAACATTTCCTGTTAAACCTACTAATCAGGTTTGAGGTTTTATCATTTACTTTACAGACATTCATCAACTATTTCTTTATTTTTACATGTAGACTTGTATCAAAATTGTAATGATATTGATATCAATTTAATTCTGTGAATTTATCCATTAAGATAAAATGCAATATCCTTTTGTAATTCTCCCTTGAAAAAAAGGTCACTTTACTCTCTAATGTTGGTTTTTAAGGGAAATTTAACACTTACATGTACATGTATGAGGTGCTTTCATCTACAGATTTTCTTAGTTCCTATGAGTATGATGAATATGACCAACAGCTGTTATGTAATTGATGTAGTATACTCCTTGATATGGTAAAGACATATACCACTGCTACAGATTAATTAGGTGAGACCCAAAGATGTTGCTTTATTACAAGGATTTCTATTGCTCCCCATAAAGCCTTGTGTCAGAAAATTATAATTCTACTTCCCTTGAAACCTCAAGAGAGACAAGAAATACACTATTTATGATGTAAGTGTATTTCGCTATCACCCAGTGAATTAGATCATGTATACAATGTGAAAAATAAGTTAGAAAAAAAAAGCTTGGAACCAGCAGGCCATTACCGGTCCATGGCACAGTTATGATGACATCGGGGCAAATATACCTAAGCCCAGAATGGAATGTTGAAGGGATGCTGTGGAATATACCCAGTTACTTTAACAAATCCTTTTTTATGCAAAATTGAATATGCAGAGAGTATATCAGAAAGAATCCATAAGTTTGTAACACTTGTACTCTCCCTCTATTTCTGTGCAGGTGTTTGATTGTGAGTTCCTGCCAGAGACCATCAAGTACACTCATTCCGGACTACCATACTTGGACCATGATGTGGTAAAATTACGAGTCTACAAGTTCACCGAGACAGACACAGTTTCAGAGACAGTTTACCTCAGGGTCAACGTCTCCTTGAATTCTTATCAAACTGTGAGGCCGATGGGACCACTTCAAGTTGACCGCTTCTTTGGAAGTTCGGAGTTGATTGACATGAGAGTTCTGGACTTGGCATACGAGCGCTACAGGAACGTGTCATGTATGGTGCATATCAACACGGTCACAAGTGGGTTTCCAAAGTATGGGGAACTTACAAAAGGAGAAGGCGAGGAGAAGGTGAGGGTTAGAGCCCTGACTGCCGATTGCTACGATTTCATGATGGGAATGATACGCTATGAGCATCTTGTGCCTCCGACGCCAAACATAGACTATATTCCGATGACTGTGACAACAAATGATCCATTGCTGATTGAAGGAACCTATGAGGAGGTGTACTACTTACCTGTGGAGATCACGGAAGCATTTCCAAATCAGAATCCAATTGCAGCGATGATGAGCATGTATGTAATGGAGGCAGATCAGTTTATCCTGACCACCATCACGCCCTCGGTGATCTCTGGTAGAGATGATGAAACTGCCAATGAGGATCTGGTGTTCTTTATCAGTCAACCCTTCGGTCCAGACGAAGGGTACATCGTCAACCTCGATGACCACACCCACCCAATAGAGTCCTTCACACAGTATGACCTGTCAAGATTGAATATAGCGTACAAACCTCCCATCGTCAGCTCAGCAGAGAGGCGAGTCTTTACGGCAGAGTTCACTGTCTATGATACTTACTTTGCGGAAAGTAATCCCATTAACCTTATGGTGTCAGTGAGAACCACTGAAACGAATGCTCCTAGAGTTTCGGTGAATACTGGTCTTACTATGTTAGAAGGACAGTCAAGGATCATCCGTCCAACAAATCTTCAGCTAGTTGACAATGACAATCTGAATTTTGTTAGAGCTAAAGTGGTTGGTGGACTACGCCATGGAAGGCTCTACAATAATGAACGTCCTGTCATCATGTTCTCGGCAGCAGATATTAATTCCAATAACCTTGTATATCGTCATGATGATAGTGACACTTTGAAGGATAGCATTGAGCTGAGGATCACAGATGGACGACACAGCGTCAGGACAACCTTCCCTATAAATATTCTTCCAAAGGATGACAGTGCCCCTTATCTCATCAACAATGTCCAGTTTGAACTCCAAGAAGGTAGTACAATTCGTATCACCCGTTTCTTGCTCGTTGCAGCTGATATGGACTCCAGCGATGACTACATAATCTTCAGAATCACTCAGCCTCCAGTGGCTGGTGAAATCTTGAAGAAGTTCTCTGAAGATGCGTACGGGTATCCTGTCACAGAGTTCACTCAGAGAGATCTGTTCCGTGGCCTGATCTACTATCACCATCTTGGTGGAGAGGTCTTCTTAGATACTTTCGAGCTGATTCTTCTGGACAACCAGATACCTCCTAATGAGTCACCAACACAGGTTGTGATGGTGAAGATTAGTCCTGTACATGATCTACCTCCAGAGAGGGTTTCTGGATCAACTCAGTCTCTGATTGTCCGGGAAACAGAGATTGCGTACATTACCAAGAATCAACTGCACTTCACGGATGCTGAATCAACTGAAGAACATCTCCGCTATACCATCACAACCCCGCCTTACATAACAGATACACACAGCCTTACTAATGCTGGGAGGGTGATATCAACAGTGGATGTCCTATCCCCTACTAAGGATCCCAACATGCCAGCCATTCGATCTTTCACCCAGGGTGAGGTAAATATGCACAACATTGCCTACATGCCACCCTTAAAGGAGATCGGTCCAAACCCTGTACACATCCGTTTTGTCTTCTCTGTCTCTGATCCCTTCGGAAACCTTGTCCTAGGTGAACTCTTTGACATCACTGTCTTACCTGTCAACAACCAGGGGCCGGTCTTACGTGTCAACGACCTCACTGTCCGGGAGGGTCAGTCCTTGACCTTAGACCCTGTGAAATTCTCAGTGTCTGACATGGATACGGAGGCCAGAGATCTGATCATCAATCTCTTGGAGCTGCCTGAACATGGAAGGATTCTCTTGAATGGAGTCAACCTGACTGTTGGGAACCATGTCACCATGTCTGACGTTGCTGCAGGTAGGGTCAGGTAAGGCCTAATACTAGAGGTCTCTTGTGACTTTTCTTAGTTTTGTAAGGCTATTTTTATGCTTCTGTCCTGTATGTTGTTGCTGGATTCATTATGTATGGGGTTTTCAGTCTGTCCTTTATTATATATTTGTACTGATACAATGCTGTCCAAGTAAAGTATGCACATATTTTTTAGGTCAAAGGTCACAATGGTCATGATATATCTTAAAACATCTCTTTCTTGTGATTACTGAAAAATTGTTTGTGCAGTCCATTTCAAACTTTGTTCATGTATATGAGTGAGCTTGACCTGATTGGATTTTGGGTCTTACGTGTCAATAACCTCACTGTCCGGGAGGGTCAAATCTCAAAGGTCACAGCTCTAGGTATTTGTTTTTCTGTTAAAAATTTTGAAAGTCAAGTGTGTTATAAATTCTTGGTCTGGCAGTGGAGGATATATAAGGTTTGACTGGGTGCACTTGAGAATCCATCTTTTTTTTGTTGTGTCACTGGCTTTTGTAAAATATGTCCATAGTGTATTAAGGAAATTTAACATGACACATTAACTACATGTATGTGATATTTGTACATTGCATTTATGACATCAGAATCTGACTCACTTTCAGTAAATTTGAGAAAAATCCAGAATAATCAAATAAAGATATTGGACAGTGATGATAACATTCCAAACGTGCTTGATATATCTCCTACAAGTATATCCTTCATTAATTTTGTCATGTATGTGTTCAAAATGATACATATAAGTACTAGACTTGTTTTGCACTTTGAACCTATCTGACTGCTAATATATCATGGATGAAATAGTAAGTATGTCATGAATATATCAAAGGAAAAAGTTAGTTTATATCTACTGCAGTATGATTTATTTTACATTTACGACGATTATACCCAAATGTAACTGTGACAGAAATTTTTTCGAAACAATTTTTGGGAAAAATTTATTTCTTAAAAAAAAAGCCAAATGAAATTGCTGTTCCAAGAATTTTAAGTGAAATAAATGCTTTTATTTTTCATGTGTTTAAAGTACTTCCTATGGATATTAAGTTACTGGTAGAGCATTTACCACCAATTCTACATGTATTTCCATTGGTTAAAGAGAGGAAAGAGTTATTTACATGCATACATGTTTAGACTTGGATCTTCTCTCTTGAATCTCAAGTGGGACATTCTGTAGTACTTTAAGTTTGAAACTAGTTCAGGGTTTGTATTTCCAGGACACAAGTTCATCAAGGTCAGAAAGAAGTAAAGCAGGAAGTAGACTTGGCTCACTCTATGTTTAGTCTGGGTTCATAATGAGGTTATTTCTGGCTACAATGTGTTTACATAGATCAGGGCCCCGTCTAACAAAGAGTTACAATTGATCCAATCAATCGTATTGACTCTATGGATATATATACGATATCCCACAGTGTCATAACTTTCTTCAGGACATTTGCAAAATATCCTTTGTAAACAAAAGAGAACACACCAAATTGTCAAGAAATCGATGAATTTATACATGTAAGTATACATCATACAGGGGGTGTATCTAGAAATATTTTATGTTGAAGTTTTTGGCCATCCAAAGTTGCGGTTGATTGGGTCAATCGCAACTCTTTTATGATTGATCCAATCAATAGTAAGTCTATGGAAATCCATCAGTGTCATATTTTCTACAGGAAATGTGCAAAAGCTTTGTAAACAAAAGAAAGGAGACATGTAGCTGTCAAGAAATCAATGAATTTCTAGTTATAAATTCATATCGAGAAATCATTTTTGAGCAAACATGCATTTTATGTGTTGACTTTTCTGGCTTTCCATAGTTGCAATTGATTCGATCAATCGTAACTATTTGTAAGATGGGGCCCAGGACCCCATGATATAAAGCTTAAAGATTGATTGTGGAGCTGATATTAAACATTGATCATAACAATAATCCACTGGAATCAATCACAAAAATCAACCCTATGATCAATCACCAAGCTTAATGTTGCCAGGCCCTGTAGGATAAACTACTATGTAGTCAAATATTATTCTATTCATGGAAGCTATTTTGAGATTTATTGTTATAGAGGGAGTCATATTGTCTTTTACTTTGATTATTCTGGCCTATTTATAAAAAAAAACACTTTTACTCTGTATATGTATACATGTGTATAAATCAGGGGCAGATCCAGGATTTTTCTAAAGGGGGGGGGGGCACATTTTCCGGAGGAAAAATTTGACCAGCAAAAAAAAACAAAAAAACAGGGTTTTATGACCAAAAATTAACAAACAAATTTGACAAGCAAGAAAACAAACTTTATAATGACTTGATTATCATGATGGATTTGAAAATTGCAAAAATTTAAATCACCGAAATAGCAGCTCTAACTCTTATTCTGTATGTTACATGCCCATTCACATCATTGTTTTCCTTTCTATATCTTTCACACCTGACTTGTGAGAATATAGAAGATTAGGTTATTCATTCTTAGATTGAAGTAGCTATGTGAGTAATATTCTTAAAGGGTAAAAGTTTGAAGTTGTTGCCGAGAGAATTTTTTTAAATTGCCATTGAAGCTTGTCTCACAAAGTGAAAAACATATCTGGGTCTGGTTTGGTGCATAATGATTATGATATATGATTATGAAGCATTAATTCATTCCATCTTACATCGTTACTGATCATGACATGACACATTTTTTTTCTTAAGTAACACAGCTGTATATTACTTTAAAATATATTTATTTCTTGTTTGCAAAAAGTTTAATTGAAATAATTACATAGGATTCATACATACCAGGGTTTATGAAACATATCCCAATTTTTGCCAGTGTCAAGTCAAAAATGAAAATCCCCAGACACAAACAAGCACTATAAAAGAAAAAAGGAGTATCAGTTCTACATGTATATGATGAACAGACTTTAACAGCATGAAATAGCCACTGGTGACCTTGTCTGTCAATTCTAATACTCTACATAATTGAAAAGATTAAGGTGTGAGTATGAGTCAGGACTTTCTATACTTGTCTCAGTGGTGGTGGATTTAAGGCGGTAGATGTGGGGGGGGCGGGCATTTTCTCTGAAAAAAAATGGACAAGCAAGCACAAATCAAGAAATTCATCACCACTTATGTGTGAATTATTTTGGAGTCATTATTTGTTTTGAAAAGTAAAGAACAAAATTATGAGGGGGGGGGGGGCTTGCCCCCTGTGGCACCCTGTGTCCCTCTGGTTCTACTATTACTAGGTGTATTTTAACAGTTGTTGATGTTTGCTGCTAAATCATTACAAATCTGTGACCAGCGATTTCCTAAATTAAATTTATCAAAATCATGCAATAAAAATCACAACAGGTACTGTAACTTGGTAATATTCCTGGGTCCCGTAACACCAAGAATAGCGCTCTATAGCTAATTTGAAAGAACAGTTCTGATTGGTTCCTAGTCGGTCTACTGAGCAACATGTGCATGTAACAACGATCTTGATAGGGCATTTCATTTAACGATCAATCACTAACCTTTGTGTTATGGAGCCCTGATCTGGTAACTATACATTATATTGGGGGTTTTTAAAGCTTGAGTTTTTGGTATTTTGTATTTTTAATTGTCTCAAGGAGATTTTCAACCCCATTCGTGCTGTTACAATAGATTTTTACCAGATCTGTGGAGAGTAGTAGTGGTAAACCTATGCTGATTGTGCATTTTCTTTGTATTTTTCTCTTTACAGCTACATGAGCGATGGTTCTGAGTCTTCCAGTGACCAGTTCACAGTGAGCCTGTCAGATGGTGTCCACTCCATCACTGAGATTGTCACCATCAACGTCATTCCTGTCAACGATGAAGTTCCGGCTTTGCTACCGGGTCTGGAGTCAGAACTGACCATTCCAGAGGGAGGGAGTGTGACTATAGGATCAGATGTCCTCTCAGCAACGGACCCAGACACCAATGACCTGCTGCTCCATTACATTGTAGTGATGCACCCCCTCAGGGGTGTACTGTTGAAGGATGGGGTGATTGTGAATAGGTTTTCCCAGAGGGACGTCAACAGAGGGAAGATAGTTTATGAACACACTGGTGGGGAGACGGGTCTTAGTAATATCCAAGATGTGATAACGTTTATCGTATCGGATAAGAGCATTCCATCCAATCCGGACCTTCCAGTGAAAGATGTCATCATCAACATCACTCCGTCTGATGATAGGCCTCCTAGGATAGTCTTTGGGAATCCTTTCTTTGTTAATGAGGGTGAGAAAGCACCGCTGACTGTGGATGTCCTCAGTGCTGTTGATCGAGACTCTCCATCGGGTGACCTGCGGTTCGTCATCACTCGCCAACCTGTCTGGGGCTTTGTAGAGAATGTCCTACCAACACCTGGGTTTGAAAAGAGTAATGCAGGTAAACCTATCACTTCTTTCACCTTCCAAGACATCACTGATGGCAACATCAACTTTGTCCAGTCACCGTCTTCCAGGATGGAGCCCATTAGTGATTCCTTTATGTTATATGTAACCGATGGAGAACACTCCTCACCTAATGTGACATTTGTGGTGAATATCACTCCTCAGAATGATGAAGTGCCGACACTGACGGTCCGCAACTTCACAGTTCACGAAGGGTCGTTCTTCAAGATCAGGACTGATACAATCAATGCGAATGACCTTGATATCCCGATGGATATGCTGATGTTCTCTATAGTAAGGGCACCAGAGCATGGCATGATTATAAACAGAGTGCCCACTCTTGTTGAGAGTCCTACACCAGTCTATGACTTCAATATCAACCAACTTGTAAATACCCTCTCCCTGGCATATGTGCATGATGGCTCTGAATCTACAGAGGATAGATTTGTAGTTCGGGTAACAGATGGGAAGCATACTGTCCGTAAAACTGTCAACATCACCATCATCCCAGTCAATGATGAGAGTCCAGAGATAATCAAGAATGCAGGTATTAGGATCAGTATTCGTGAGAGTCGCATTCTATCTTCAGTCATCCTGCGGACGGAAGATAGAGACACACCCGATGATTATCTCGTCTATACCCTGAACTCTCTACCAAGGAGGGGCACCTTGCAGCGCAAGGTTGCTGAGGATACTTGGGAAGACATCACTGACACTCTCACCAACTTCACCCAATGGGATCTCAATCAGAACTTGATACGTTATGTCCATTCTGCAAACTTGGGTTCCAAAGGCATAGACCGATTCTATTTCTCTGTTAGTGATGGTGTCCACTCAACAGGAAAACAGAACTTTAGGATCATGATCCAGAACACCAAACGAGAACCGTTGATCATCACCAATAATGGTCTTCAGCTTGATGAAGGCCAGACAGTCATCATTCCACCAACTATCCTATCTGCAAATGACAACAGCGGGCAGCTGACTGATATTTTATTCAACGTCTTGTCACCTCCAACACAGGGACACTTGGAGGATGTTGCCAGGCCTGGTATACCTCTCACAACCTTTTCTCAAATGGACATCTTGGGTCAGAGGTTGGTGTATAGACATCTCAGGGTTGATCAAATCAATAATGATGAATTCACATTCAGTGTGACCAATGGATATGAAGTCCGTAATGACACTTTCCAGATCATTGTTAATCCTGTGGACAATATGTTGCCAGTACTTATGGTCAAAGAAGAGGTGACTGTGGCTCAAAATGGTTTCCAGATCATCTCTCTATCGCAGCTCCATGCTCTTGATCCAGATACCCCAGCATCAAGTGTGTTCTTTGTCGTCACCCAAATGCCTCATTTCGGAACTCTGCTGATTGGGGGCCTTCCTATCGACCAGAGATTTACCCAACAGGATGTTGATAACTATGACATCTCGTATCGACATGACTTTGGACAAGCGGACACTGACGAGTTCTTCTTTGTTGTTGAAGATGGCACCAACAGGGGGTTCTTGAGTGGTGGCAACATCCGGTACGAGCCAGTGCGCTTCCAGATCAACATCAACATTGTGGATTCCTCGCCTCCAGAAATCATCACCAATGTTGGTCCCACCAAGATGCAGACAATGCTTGATAGGACTGGATTTGTCTTCTCCAACATGAATCTCCAAGCTGTGGATGACTGTTCTGCAGACGACGTGACATACTCTGTGGTGAAAGATCCCATGTTTGGTCATCTGGAATATGTTGACACCTTCCAGAGGATACAAGGACGTTTCGTACAGACAGACATCAACAACAAGAGAGTGATGTATGTGATGAGGGACAATGCCAGAGCAGCCAATGACAGCTTTATGTTTGATGTTTGGGATTGCCATGGAAACAGTTTGCAAAATCAGAGGTATGTCTATCATTGCCATTTGCGCTGTAGGTTATAAACCAATTTGAAGGCTGATGGTACTCTGTTGGCATCACAATTACTGTAGTACCTTTGCATTCCTATGCTTTAGGTGCCCATAAAATATTGGACAAAAGACAAAGCCTAGAGTATTATACATAGTAATGCTGTGCTTGTGCTGTCAACAGTCTTCTGTTCCCCAAATTCAGCCTTGAGAAAATTCTATTTGTTACATCTTAGCAGTGTAGAAAAATTGTTTTGTTATGTCAGGGGATGATCTTAATTTACACCATTCAGTCACTACCTTTTCAAATTCTTGTCAAAAGCGAAAAGACCTGAGATTCAATTGAACAAAATTTTAATAATATAATTAAAACCATTTCTAACTATGTAATTGTACACTAGCAGATATTAATTCGCATAAATATACTGAGCCTAATTGTGTTATATGCCACTGATATTGTCTTGAAAATGTACACTGTGCATTGGAAGTCAGCCCCAGTATTAAACATGGACACCAGACATGAATTAGTGCTATTTGCTGTGCTGTGCATGAGATAACATGGGCTAGGATATGAATATGGGAAATAGGCATTGTGCAGACTTGAAACATGTTCAAAAGATTAAGACAAGACTAGAGACCAATAAATGGGACAAAAGCTTTCTTTTTAAGGAATGATACTGTATCCTCACCCAGGTTTTCTATGCACTGGTCTGTGGTGATGTTCTCTCGTCCTCAGTTCATGGTCTGTGAGTCCGACGGCACTCTCTCCATCCCGATCATCCGGATTGGCAACCAGCGCCTGTCTTCCTTCGTCAGTCTGGAACTCCAGGACATGACGGCCACCAGCGGGTTGGACTACCAACCGAGCCGGGCCAGGCTTCTCCAGTTTGATCCAGCCATTACCTCGGTGGCATGGGATGCTGTCCTGATGGCGGATGACCTAGAGGAAACCAGAGAGCGGTTCAGGCTGACTCTGGTCGATCCAGTCAATGCGGTGATCGGAGAGTACAACAGGATTACAGTTGTCATCAAGGATTCTAAGAATGGTTAGTTGGAAATGCTGTCTTTACACTGGTTTCCATTCAGGAACTTTCAAGAGATTAAGAATTTGTATTCTAGAGTGAATATTTGGCAAGTGTTGGTACTACATGATCATTACGTGAATGCGACCATTAGTTATATATAAGCATTGATAGAGTCACTGCTATTTAGAAAAGCACCTTGGACTTTCATGTAAATGTAAGTTTTGGAACAGAATCAAGATTGATTAGCAGTTAAGTATGATAGTCATATTTCTTTACGGTGGTCATTAAATTCCTTTGCTGACTTTATAACATTACTATTTTCGTTGATGGAGATGGGTGATATTGGCTAATATTTGAAAAATGTTCTGTGTTTTACCCCTTCTCATCGTAGGTGTGTGCAAGAGTTCCCCAACTGATGTGCAACCTTCAGTGGATATTCCAGGATGTTGTGGAGATCAATCAGGAATAGTGGATCACCAGCTTGTTCCAGTTCCGGGAATACCACCACAGGATCCATACCCTTATAATCCAGGTACTGGGTCTAGTCCTTACAACCCTGGAGTAGGTCCGGATGGTGGACTGGGATTTAGACCTGGACCCTACAATCCTGGTGAAGGCCCAGGACCATACAATCCTGAGGCAGTACCAGATGGAGGAATAGTTGGTGGACCTGACTTGGGACCAGGTCCTTACAACCCTGGGGGACCTTCAGTTCCAGGACAAGGTCCCTACAATCCTGGTGGGGATCCAATATTTAGACCAGGACCATATGACCCATACCAACCTGGAGTAGGTGACCCAGTCTTTAATGAAGGAAGTCTTGTTGATGCTGACCCTGCAATCAACGATGGACCTCCAGTGCAGTATCCTCCAGGAGCACCTAGGGTTGAGCAACAGCCATTTGATCCTTATGCAGAAGAGACCTGGTACAGATATCCATTTGGTGTTGGATATGATGGCACAGATGGGACTCGCTATGAGGGACCATATGGGTCAAAGCCTGTTATTGTTGAACCACTCCCTGATCAGAACTGCTGCGAGGATGGATTAGTCCAGCTTGGGGGTGGAACAGAACAGGGTGGTCCTAATCCTAACTTTAATCCAAACCAGCAGGGCAACTTGTATCCGATAGGTAACCCCAATTCATACCCACAAGGACAACCATCTTCACCCAGGAACCCTCCCAATCACGGCCCATCAACTAATTTTGAGCAGCCATACGTCCCTCCTGGTCCAGGAGGCTATCCTCCCCCTCAAGGAGGAGTGGAACCTGACCAACCTCCAGTTGCACCTGATGGAGATGTTAGACTGTACCATGCCACAGTAGGGGGTGCTGGTGGCCAGACGCATGTTGTACCCATAGTACTTGCAGATAATCGACCAGGGCAGCTGGAGGAGGAATCTGTGGATCAACCACCAGAAGTAAATATTAGCCTTACATTAATTTGTAACGATATTCAACTTTTTTGATCTCATAGAAATTTGTCAGATGGTTTTAGAGGGCAGAGTCCATATGAAGTGTTAATATGATGAGGCAATGACTTCTTCATTGTTTATTTGACTCCAAGTAAACCCTTTACCAAGACCAGATGCTACACTTTATTGTGAACGGAATTCAGTATTTTGTCCTAGTTTAAACGTGTATCAATTATTACATCTGGATATTGGATTCTATCTAGCTTTAATATCACAATAAGGAAACAAATTTTCCCTCATAAGTAGTTGTGATACAGTGTTAATTTACAACGGTGGGGTAAAGAGAGTTTGCTAGATTTGACATTTTCACAACCCTTTCCAGAAGGAAGGAGGTACATGTACATGTCTTAATTCTATATATATAATATATAAAGTAGTTTGTTAGATTTCAAAAATGTTTATAATCTGCAATATATTGAAACTCCCATTTTTTACAATATTGTAACAGATATGTGTTCTAAAGAATCACATAATTGACATTAAAACACAAATGATATTTCATTTTCCCCTCTTGCACAGTCAGAAGTGAGCAATGTTTTTCTTCCGACCGTGGTCCGAGGGGTCCAGAGACCAAGACTTACCCCTGCCGATCCCTCAGGGGGCAGTTCCCCTGTCAATCCAAGACAGTTTCCTCTAGGCCAAGGCAATGCACAGGTGGCCTCTAACAATCAGGTAAAATTAAATACTTATGTAGTATTTTCATCTTTAAAGCCTTTAAAGATCGTTTAAAATCTTTCTTGTATCATTGAGAAGCTAAGATACTTTTCTTTTGATATTTTGTTCACCTATGTTTCTGTAGAAATGAGAAATATAGAAATATTTGATGACATAAGTAAATCAAACACTTTAACCCTGAAAATAGTGGGCTATATTGATGCTATTGATAGGATTTAGGGATGAATCTGCTACCTGTTTTATTTTTAGAGTTGACAATGGAAGGAAAGATTGGAAATACTGCCTGAAGAGTGATCTGCTAATATTGACATTTGATGAAACTTCCACTGTAATGGTTACTTATTAGAAAACATTGTTGACAGTGCTAGGTTGTTCTTTTGGTTTGAAGAAGTTAGATAAACTTAAATTAATAGTTTGCATTAATCTATCCAGTGAGGAACATGGAGAGGTCAAGATCTTTACTCAATGTATTTCATACATAGATTTCCTTACACTTTCCATTTAGTACATAGTATATAAACCTAAATGCACCTCTATCCACCTCCTAGCCTCCTCCAGATGCGGAGTCCCCGTTTCCTTTCCCCTGCACCCCGGCGAACAGAGGAGAGATAAGACAGGATGCGGACTCAGGGAGCTTGGCAAAGTGTGATGGCACGTACTGGGTGGAGTTTGATATATCACAGCTTGTGAGAGCTATCACTGGCACTGCAACGGGAACTGATTATGATAACGGGCAGTGTGAGGGAGGTAGGGTACTTCATGTCATTTTATTTATTAGTTTCCACTTCAAGATAAAATCATTTCATACGTAAAAAGTATAAGGCCTTTATATTCATCGTAATTATATTCATTATTTTAGGATTATTTTAGGGAAAGGTAATTTTTTAAAAGTGCTCATTTTCATATTACAGCACAAATAGCAGGGGTGTGAGTGTTTATTGTGATGTGTGATTTTTATCTGATTTCAGATTTTTCTTGTTTTAATTTCAGCTTTTTTTGGTTTTCCTCTGTACAATAAGTATGGGAGCTCTTTATATTTCAGGCTTTTTCGATACTCTTCAGTTTTTTTCAGATCTTTTTATTTGTGACCACTCACACCCCTGAAATAGGAACAATTTAAAAAGGCATAAAAAATCTCCAAGGTCGGTGAAAAGGGAGGGCATGCGAGGTCATGGACTAAGATGGCCTTGAATTTATACTAGCCTTGTTATCATACAATCAAACATGGTAGTATGCATATCTTTGGTGGGAGGATCATAGGAAGCATGTGAATGCCTTGTTGAAAATGATCCCCACAAAAAAGAAGTCTGAGTATAAGGCTTTTTCTTGTCTTCAGGGCCTTGTTGCACAAGACTTGCCATTGATTGTAACTTTAATATCAATTTTATCTTCCATGGAAACCAAGATTTTGTTAGGCTGGTGTGCCCTTTACCATTTGTTGTTAGAATTGATAGCAGAATTTACTATCAAATGAAAGTTGAACTGCATTGGTGATATAATCCAAGAATTTAAACTTTTGATCCAAATGCAAAACAATATTTGGTAAAGAGATTTACCTCCAAATATGACTCGTCTGATCCTCACCGGAAGTTTTCTCCCTGCTAAGAACGGAGACATAAATTCTCGGAAGTTTATATCAGCCTCCGTCATGGTTCAGTGAAGGTTGGTGCGCCCTCATGTAGATGGCTTCCTTTACTCCTCTCTCAAACCATCTATCCTCCCTGTCTAGGATCTCCACCTTGTCGAGGTCCATGGTATGTCTCGGTGATTCAATATAAATGTGCTGAGAAACTTCCAACGACAGAGCTCGGGCAACAATATTCCAAAAATCTAGTCTTGAGGGAACGTTCCATTTCTTCTATGTAGAATTCTTTGCACACACCACTCAAAGTTATTCCTTGGCATAGAATCCTATATCTGACACCAGTAAGGTTCTTCTTTTCAGTTTTGTGTTTGGGAGCTACAAGGAATTGCTTCAAAGTTCTAGTTGGTTTTAAGCACTCTCTCAAACTATGTTTCTTAAAGTTCTGTTTAAGTGCTTCGGATAGACCCTTGATGTAGGGCAGAACGACTAATCCTTTCGTAGTAGTGGTTGACTTTCGAGCAGGTTTGTTTTTGACCTTCAGGTTGCTCACTCTATCAATATCCCACTTGGGATATCCACACTTCAAAAGCGCCTTTAGAGATGGTTATTTTCTCTTCAACGATTTCCTTTTGTTCTATGACTATTGTTTCTGCTCGATAGAACAAAGAGTGGATCACACCCAATTTATGTTCTCGTGGATGATTAGATTAAAAGTTCAAATATTGGTCAGTATGGGTAGCTTTACGAAAGACCCTAATCTTAAGCGAACCTTCCGCTTGAATGATGGTCAAGGTATCTAAAAATGCGAGCGATTTATCCTTCTCTTCTTCCGTGGTGAACTTGATATCTGGATTAACGGAGTTGAGATGAGCGGTAAACTTTCAGAAACCTGGTGTTAGAGTGTGCTTCAAACCAACCAGAACTATGAAGCAATTCCTCTCCAAAGACAAGACTGAAAAGAAGAACCTTACTGGTGTGATGTATGTAGGATTCATTGCCACTTTGAGTGGTGTGTGCAAAGAATCCCACATAGGGAAACGAAACTTTCCCTGAAGACTAGATTTTTTTAACATCTTTGCCCGACCTCTGTGTCATCGGAAGTTTCTCAGCCCATTCATATTGAATCACCGGGACATACCATGGACCTCGACAAGGTGGAGATCCTAGACAGGGAGGATAGATGGTTTTAGAGAGAAGTGAAGGAAGCCATCTACATAAAGGTGCACCAACCTTCGCTGAATCGTGATGGGGGCCGATATAAACTTCGAAGAGTTTATTCTTCACTGCGATGTCAATTCCGGTGAAGATCAGGCATGTCATATCCTCACTGAAGAAGACTGAAGTGTACAGTTGAAAATTTGGAGGTAAATCTTTTTAACACATTTTGTTTCGCATTTGGATCAAAATTTTTAATTCTCAGAATTTACTACATGCATTTTACTATATTTGACAAGTTACAGGCCTGCCAACTACTCCTTTTTAAAAGGAGTTACTCCTTTTTTGGAAATTTTTAATATCCATTATATCATAGGGAAAGAAAATTCTCCTTTTTTTTGTCCATATATTATGTACAGTCATCTATGGGAAATATGCTGTGACTCCTATTTTGTAAATGAATCACTCCTATTTTGTATGTTTACAGGTTGGTAGGCCTGAAGTTATTTGATTATGGTAGTTTTATGCAATATAGCTCAGTTCTGATAATGAATATGCATATATACAGTACTATTTTGTTGACATTGCTTACAAAAAATATGCTCAAATTAAACTTTTAAGATTTTATTTATCTGGATTTGATTTGGGAATTTTCCTTCTGTTGGGCTGTATGTGAAAAATGGTTCATTTGGAATAATTTTTTCATGGAAATAATTGATTAGAATAAACATACTTGTAAGAATGTTTATAAGTCCTTTGTATAAAATTGTATAAATTGTATCAAATTATTGGTTAATTCATCTTCTTTGTCCCTTGTAGTACTTTAAGGCATACAATTTGTACCATTCAAGCTTTTCATATGATTAATGTGAGAAAACATAATTTGATATGATTTTACAATGTTCACTTCACTCTTACCATCAAGTGTAGCTTTACAAACCTGCATTCATTATTTTTTGTTTTGTTTTTTTTAGGTTGGAGTTACCATAACAGCAGATGCTTTTTAATATCAAGACATGCTCAGTCATGGAACGAAGCACAGAGGATATGCAGAGAAAGGTGAGTTGATGATAGGAAGACACAGGATAAGGGATTAGAACGTTATCATTGAATAGAGGGAGCTGTGATCAGAAAGAATTCTGGACCCTATGCAGAAATAGCAAATGTAGGATATTTTCTGCAACTGAAACGACCCTCTCTGTTTCAGGTTTTATTATTGACACTGTTTGCCTCCCTCTGTGTTTTGCATATTTATAGGTACAACAGTAATTTGGCAAGCATCTTATCCAAGAGGGAGCTCAAATGGCTTGGTGATTTACTGAATGGAGAAAGTGCTTGGATAGGTAAGAAACAACTAAATTTTATTCATTGCCAGTGTCTATATTGGGTGTTTATTACAGCCGTATATTATAGGTGTATATTATGAGTGTATATTTGATATGCACATTTCAGTTATTACAGGTGTATATTACAGGTGTGTATTACATGTGTATATGACAGGTAACTTTTAAAGCTATATATTAGAGAAAGGATTGAATCAGCCTGAAAGTTAAGTTGAAGAGTCTTATTGAGTAAATCACATTTATCTGCATAGGCTACATGTATGTCTATGGTAAAGCAAAAGTTCATGACCGGCCTTATGACTCCCCTTTAGATCCGATGATACAATTTTTTTTCAAGTCTAGAAAAGGATCCCAAAGGCATACATAAGTTGCAAATGAATGATTCTATAGCCTATTACAGGTAATCCAGGCTTTCCATTGATATGTACCTCTGGGCCCCATCTTACAAAGAGTTATGATTGATCCAATCGATCGTAACTCTATGGAAATCCATCAGTGTCATAATTTTTACTTCAGGAAATTTGCAAGATGTCTTTTGTATACAAAGGAGATCACACCAAATTGTTAAGAAATCAATTAATTTAGGGATATGCATTCATATCTAGAATTAAAAAAAAAATAATCATGCATTTTATATGTTGACTTTACTGGCCATCCATAGTTGCGATTTATCGGATTAATCATACTCTTTGTAAGACAGGGCTCTGGTCACTTGTAGTGTGTTATTGCTTTTCCCAGTCAGCCCAATTTATTCTTGTAGATGAAATTACATTTTCCTTTCAAAACCAATTTCTAGGTCTAAATGACAAACAAGTTGAGGACCAGTGGGAGTGGGTTTCTGGAGACCCAATCACCTTCTCGCGATGGTCACCTTCTGCACGAACATCCAACCGGCGAGATCGATATGACTGTACTTACATCACAGCTAGACTACGATGGTTTGATAAGGATTGCGATACCACCGCTAAGAGCTATGTATGTATGAAAAATGCAGAATAAGAGGGGAAGGGAAAGGGGGGGGGGTTCTTCGAGTCTCTAAGATGGGTCTTGAAACTCATTCAGGTTTTTTGCGTACTTCTTGATACAAGTTGGATCTTATAGATGAAGAGCTCTTTTTTTACGAGATCCAAGCCGAAGACATCACTCCATCAGTTATGCCCAGTGAAATGAAGTTGGTAAGAATAACTAAGTAAAGATTAAGAGATCTGGACCCTGTCTTACAAAGAGTTATGATTGATCCAATCAATCTCAACTTTATGGAAATCCATCCATACCATGATTTTTCTCAACAGGAAATTACCTCAATTTCCCTTGTAAACAAAGAGAAGTACAGCAAATTATCAAGACAATGACGAGTGTATGAGTGTACATCAAATCTAGAAAATATTTTAAACAAACATGCAGTTTAGATGTTGATGTTGCTGGCTTTCCATAGTTGTGGTTGATCGGATCAATCGCAACTCTTTGTAAGACGGGGCCCAGGGGTGTATTTCAGGGAAGAGTTTGTCAGTGATTTCCTCTGACTGATTTACTATCAGCCAATCAGATGCAAGGATTTCTAGTAGCTTATAACAATAGTCAGTGAATCATGTTTTTAAAGGTTGGAAATATGGTATCAAATGCTATTACATTTCATCCCAAATCAGATTGCGAACGGATCGTGAAATGTGCATCCGAATTTGTGGGTCAATGTCGGTGCCTTAAGTTTTATTATGCAAGAATTTTGCTCCATTCCATTTATATTTCATATGCCAGTAGATATGCTGCTTAAGTGCAAACTTTTGATCGAATGTCAATTAAGATATGAATGTTTTTAAATTTTGTACAAATCATGTCTTAGAAGAAGTAGTGTAAAACTACATGTTCATAAAATGGGCATTCTAAATGAAAATAATGATGTTCTTCCCTTTTCAACAAATGCAACAATCTTTCTTTTTTTATTAATATTACTTTGTCATGTTAGAAAGAAAATAACGGAGCCTGGAAGATGACGATATGTTATATTTCTTTAAAAACTTGTTCTCTCTGTCTCTCTTTTAAACAAATAACTCTTTCCCATGACTTATAACTTCTTCCATTGGTTTACTTAAAGAGGGTTATAAATCATGTGAATGTGTTAATATGTAGTAAGTTGTTTGAACAAATAAAAACGGTATTTCATCTTTGGGGGTTTGTACAATGTATTTACACAGACAGTTTTTTTTTTAAACAAAATATTTGGTGCTATCATCTATGTTCATTGTCAAAGAGGAGGCTGCTTCGTAGAATTTAAGGTGCTATTTGTTTTACCACACTGCCAGACAATCAATCGTCAAAACTTTTTTTACATAACATAATTATGTACTATAGTGTCATAAAAATCATGGAATGGTACTTAAATCTAAGCAATAACCCATTTAAAAAAATATATATTTAATGTAATCATGATGTGAATGTATTGTAATTTACATTCTTTGTACAAATGTTTTTGATGATTTGTAATTAGCCCTGAAGTTTTGTTTCAAGTTTTGTTATTGCCTTAGGCAGTATTAGCAGCTTTGCTTTTCAATGGATGTCAATTTGTTTGCTTGTGTGCAGAGTTTTAAATTGCATAGTTAATCCTTCTAGTTTACATTAATTATAATGTATAATGTGTTTTTTGTTGGTATTTATTTCAGATATATTTTTTAAAGTTTGTTATTCTATCCTGATTGAAAATAGCCACTATTCACAAAGTTAGTAGGTTAAACCATGACTTTAATCTTGCGGAATGTGGGATGCTGTCAATGTGCCTAATGTTTATTGATGCTCAGGATTTACCAGTACAGAAAGGTATAGAATTTCTCTAGACATGTCATAATAGTTTGCAGAATAGATACAAATGCTCTTAAAGTTGCAGTAGATTCTAAATTCTTGTTTTAGTTTTTGTATCTTTTATTTTAAGTTTTGGTTTAAAGAGAAATACCAGTTCTTGCAGTAAATACTGATTTCAAGAGAAAGTCTGCAAAACCAGGCATAATTGTCAGTATATCACCGAGGATCTAGATCTGGTACAGTTACATAAACTGAACTTTGTGAAATCTTGAAATCTACGCTGAAAAATGTTCACACTGAAGATCACCAACACAGATAATCGCATGTGGGACCGTGTATTATGATTGCTCTGAATGTCGGCCCGACGCTTGACCCGAATCCTGTGCTTATTGGCTAATTTCTCAGCAATTACACAATTTCTTCCAGAATCCTTTGGCACATATTTTTTATTTATACAAACAGACACTTTGGTGGTCATTTCATTGGATTCTGTACGAACTCATTTTGATATCGTTACCAAAACTGGCATTTACCTTTAACTACTATGACAGGAATCTCTCACAGAAGGTTTGATTTATTAACTCATTGGACACTTTAATTATTCATAATTTTCTGGTGGGAATAATAAATAGAATAGTTTCTTCATCATTAGAGCATGAGGAAAGAGTATATATAGCACAAGAAACATTCAGTGTAAACAATTCTTTGACACTCTTAGCTTCCCATATATTTTGTGGAAATTGACCATGGCTTGAATAAAACTGGATTTCAGAGTACAAGCCTAGTACTACTGTAGTTTAAACAATGGTTTAATCTGGTATACCTATGTGAAAACGGGCCTGTGTGTTTACATGTGGTGTTATATATTTTGTATTTATGTTAGATATATTTTGTACGTTTGTTTTTTTCTTCAAAACTAAAATTTAGCTGCAGGTTTTGTTGTTTCATCTGTCATTGCATTGTATTTTGTTTCCCCAACTTTTACGGTACAATGAATGGTGTTTTTTTTCCTTCGCCATCACACAAAATATCAGTAACTGTGAAGAAAAAACTTCAGCAAATTTTTATCAAGAATGTTGACATATGCAAATCATCACCATGCAGAGTGAATGTTGTTTATTTTTCAAGCATAATGTTAGTTTTAAATCCCAGCAGATTCATTTTCAGAAGATGGACTGTTTTAAGCACAATTAAGGACAAACTTGTTCAAAGTAAAATTACATCAGAAAATGGATTTAGAATAAGAGACGGAGACAGAATCTGAAAATATTGCCAGTACTTGGTGTTAACATTACACAATTTGGAGTATGTGGTACATGTAGCTCAATTATGTTGGTATTTCTTTTAACACAAATGATAGTTCAAGTATATTTTCTTTTGGAAAGTTATAAGCAAGGTAGCTATGTATCTTATGTGTGTTTATTTGCAGCTACCTACATTTTAACTCATTCACACTTCTCGTTTTTGATGTATTTGTTCAATACAGATGTAAACAGCCTTATTAGATTCTACCATTGGCGGATCCAGGGGGAGGGGGGCACAGCCGGCTCATGCCCCCCTTTTGAGAAGCAAAATTAAAATTTGTGTAATATAGAAATGCTTTAAAAGAAATACCTTTAATTTTTTTTTTGGCTTGTCATCAAATTTTTCCTCGGAAAAATGTTATCCCCCCTTTTGGAAAATCCTGGATCCGCCTCTGGATTCAACAAACGTATAAAGTGTGTACATAATATATTTGGTAAACGGGTGATGTCAAGAAGCAATATTCAGATCGTCTTCCCGAGCTCCAACGCCTTACGTCACTTACAAAAAGAAAAATGATCCAATTCAAATTAAAACATTCCTCATGAGATGGAATCCTTTCAGTTATTCATTCGTAATATGCATTGTATGATGTATTACATTGTAGCTTGTGCTTATCATTAAAGTGATTGATATTTATTACAATCTATCTTGTTTTAGTGTCTTATTTCTCTTCATATGGTTTCTTTATGTGCTATAAATTGAATCAGAATCTGTTTTAAAAAGACTTTAATAAATTTTCTATCAGCCAATCAGATTGAAGGAATTCAGTAGGTTTTAACTGTCATTGCAAATTTGCTATTATAACAAGTTTTGTGAAAAGGGCACCAGCTCTTTTTCCCATTACTCTCAAAGTGCTGGTATTTCTTCATTTGAAATCCTCACAAATTTTCCCCTCTAAACTAAACAAGGGAGGGGGGGGGGGTAAAACTTTGTACATTAACATATTTTCAGAATTCTTGATATACACTGCAAAAAAAAACACTTGAAATCTTTGATCTCTCTGTGTACGAAGCAAAGCCTATTTATTGTATTTCAGATAAACAGAATTTTCTTCAATAATTACATGATATTAATGACATTTACAAAACAGACATTACAATAAAATCATAAAACGCAAGGATTTGTACACACGGCTTTGAATTTATAATGTTGATATAGCTATCCTACATTAAGCCAGGCATTTTAAAAAGATGTATACAATAATAATTGAAAGCATTTTGGAAATCTTCCTCAACTGACATACACAATTAGACCCCTCAATAAAAGTCTAGAAATCTAAAAATGATTATTCATCTCTTCTCTCAGTAATAGTCAATGCATGCTTGGGACTATCGAGAAGAAAATTTAATTCTCTTTAAAATGACGAACCTCTAGTTATACTTATGACAACGGGGAGGGTTATATGTTTTTAAATATGGAAAAATAAAGGTCTAAGCTAAAACACTTGCAAGATTTCATGTCGAACCTGTTCTTTGCATTGAATTACGTATGCAATATATTCTCAACTGGTAAGTCAATAGTGTCCAACTAAGCTCTCGTCATTTTTAAATGTTCCAAATTTGACCTTGCCCGACATTTAAAAACAACACCACTCCATGTAAGCCATAATAATAATAATAGTAGTAGGATATCATTTACAAGAGATGAATTAACTTCGTCAAAAGTAGAAAAAATTGTCTCTGATTGAATCATAGCTATACTATTTTCCTAGTGTATGATCGACAATGTCTGAAATCTTTATATTAAATGGAAGTTGTTTATCCAACAGGGCAATACTTGTAAGTAATTGAGGTTCGCCATACACTCGTCCATATTCCAAACTGGCTTACTTTATAAAACTGGTCTATAGTTGTGGTTTAAGTATGGATAGCCAATCGTGACTCAAATCTGAAATGGTACAGATTCGATTATCAGTTCATCTGCTACTCGGCTCATTCCCAACTGTCTGGGAATGATAAATTCTTGTTGGGGGGCCATCAAGATAGCATGATCAAAGAACATAGTAAATAAAAGACACATATGTACAAAGTTGACATTTTTTTTGACATCTTCAGTTTTCCATAATTTCAGCACAGAGTTAAGCCATGGCTGAATGGCCCACTGCATTGATGTGTGAGACACCACCCTCTGGGAGAAGTCTTCATGGTATTGTGATAACCTTTTGATGAAAAAAAAAATGAAAATCCATATTTTATTGTTCGAAATAGACATGAAATGAATACTCTGAAAATTTGCTTTGCCCAATTGATTGTGGGCCCGGCAGCCGCTGTGCAGCGCCAGATCGACGAGGCTCTATCCCTTTAATTGTTGAACGCTAAACAGGGTAGCAGCAACTCCCATCTTTTAACATCTTCTGGGCTCCGTAACACAAAGATAAGCGATCAATTGCTAAATGAACAGACCAATCGAGATCGACATTACACGCGCATTTGGCGCATAATACTGACCATGAACCAATCAGAAGTGTTCTTTCATATTTGCTATTCATCGCAAACCTTTGTGTTACGGAGCCCTGGTCTGATGCGGCCAGGGTTTGGACCCCCAACCTCCCGGTTGCGAGACTCTACCAACTGAGCCAACACACCGGTGCGATAAAGGACAGCAATTATGGCTGAATTACGAGTTGAATCATTGATTTTGATCTTAAATCCTGGACACAAAAAATACCTGGCTTTAAAGAGAATCCAATCTTCCTGCTTGTACCATGCATGCAGAGATTTCCATTACAAGTGCAACAGAAGATAGAAATAATCAAACTCAGAATTGAATTTCCATTGAGGAGTTTGTCTCATTGTGTATACCATGGAATCAAATGACGAGTGCTTCTCGCCTCAATAACCAGCACACACATCATAAACTGACTTGATTCTCATACATTAACATGTATGTACTTAAAATACAATCTAGTACCTAATTCCCACCTAAAATAAATCATAAGTATCTCTTTTTATACCAAGGTGGGTTACATATACTCTTATATCCCGTTTTGCATAAATGAAGTACAAGAAGGGCTTACATGTTTACTTGTGACGCACCTATTGATTTTAATAACATTTACATAAACAGCAATAAACTTTCTCTATTCATAAGAATACTTTTCATGTGAAAACAATACTTTATATATGATATCATAGCCCTCTGGTTATCATAAATGTGAGGGACAAATGTACATGTAAACAAAGAACATATATAATATTGCAAATGAAATGTTTATATTTTTTTTTCAAAGACAAATACATTTTAGTCTTAACAAGTTAAAGACTAAATGGGTGATGCCAAAACATATCTGCAATCACTTGCAAATTTATGTTGCTTATTTCACGAGTGATAGATCAATTTTAGCTGTACTGAATCAGTTCAAACTCCTTGTAACAGGAAGCAGATCAGAAAATCAATTGTAAATTGGCAATTCATAGCAAGACCATACGATTGAGCAAGGGTCCCCAAATAGACTCGTAATTTATCACAAATTTCTTGTAAACGGCCCATAAGTGTGATAAGATTATTCTTTCCCTGTTCAAATGGTAGTTTTCTGTGTAAACATTAACTTTTCATTAAAAATATAACTGTAGATGTAACCAAACGACACTACAAATGAAACATAAGCATGTTAAATGTATCCTAAAGTTGAAAAAGAAATAGAAGACGGTAGAGGATTTTTAAAAAAGACCCAAAATAATTAATTTGAGCAGCAATTTTTCACCCCAAATCATATTTTTTCATCATTTTTTTTTAAGTCTATACTATGATTCTCTTGAAGAGATTTTGTGTCACGTCATAAAAAATAAAGCATCTTTCAAAATGCAACTATAAAATCGTGCCATAACTCCGCATGACCATCAACATTAAAGATGCACAAGAGATCTCGATGATGATTCTATGTCACTCACTGTGACCAAAGCTACATATAATAGACAAAAATATACCATTTTGTAGCCATGTCTAGGGAGAAATATAACTGGACAAAATTTGCAGTTTTCTAACCGTATTTTCAAAAGGGCTACAAAACAGCAACAAAACAGCTTTAATAAGGGAGAGAAAATTGCCAACGATTGCAAGTTGCTCACTGTGAAAACAGTAACCTCCTTTTACTATGGATATGCATTGCATACACGTCAGGGGGTGTTTCACAAAAATTTAAGTGTGACTTAGAGTCATGCTTAACCCTAAATAGACTTGGCTATTTCGACGCCTAAGAAGACTGGGGGGCTGATTCAACCCCCCTTATGATCTTGGCCGTCGATTGCGCTATTGTGACAAAATTGGCAAGCGCGTTACCCATGGCAGTATCTACAACTCTGTAACATCAGATTCTGAGAAAAATCTCACATGCTAATTAATGAGTAAAATCATAAGTTTGCTCTAATTAATAAAATAATGCCCCTAAAATGCTTAATTTTGTTTCACATACTCTAAATAGGCATCTGATCAAATTCATTTTTCAAAAATTTTAACATTACATTTATTTTCTTATGTTTGTTTTCTAAATTTCTTATGTAATTCTTTGTTTTCGACTTTTCGTATATTAATTTTTTTCCAATGGAAATTTTCGGGGACTTCATTTTGACCATTAACAAGATAAAATTAATTGATTTTAAGCAGTAAAAGGAAAAATTATACATTTTTAAATTTTGGCAAAAAACATTATTTGCATTGGATTTGTACACAAATTCATGTTTTGGGGTAATTCTGGGTCTGCATGCACCTACAAAATGTTGCATAATTTCGGAATCGCGTACCTGGCGGTCACAATTTTGGTCTCAAAAGTTGCGCAAAACTTGAAAGTAAAAAGTCAGCGAGCGACACAGTCAAATAATTTTGAGCGGCGATTTATCGCAAAAAATATCGAGGGGGGGGGGCTATCAGCACCCCCCAGTCTTCTTAGGGTTAAATTCTCAGTTGAGTGCAGTATAAAAGGCATCACTGCATGGGTCAAATCATGCTAAGAGTATGTGCATTAATCAATAAGATTGAGTGTGACACATAATGTGCGCATTGATAATAAGCATTACTCTAAGGGGGGGTTCCAAGAAAACATTTGCAATATTCTGTTGCAATTTGACAATATTGATATATCAATTTTAACTGTAGCAAATTAGATCACAATCCTTGTTTCAAGAAGCAGATGGGCAATCAATCGCAAATGTGCCATTGATTGCAAGATATATGATTGATTTAGGGACCAATAATAGACTTGCAATTGACCGCAAATTTCTTGCATCGCCCCATAAGACACACTTCATTCTTTGTGAAATAAACCCCCAATGACCTTCACTTTCTGGGTCAAATTACACAGAGTAACGTTTCATGTATAGAACAATCAGTATTGATTGAAAACACTGAAACACTCTTGCAGAGTTAAATATTACTCCAGTAATTGTATGTCTAAATTATTGCATATTGTGTTATTTCAATGCACACATTCCAATTTCAGTCATGAATGATACAAAGATTTCGTAAAATTTTGAAAGAAAAAAAATCTTATGTGCATTGACATCGATGTTATCAGGATACGTGTGATGCGATGCAAAAATGAAGCATTAAAAATGCACATACAGCGTAAAAGATTTTCATGTCAAAAGAAAATAACTTTTGGTGTGTTGGTAACACACCATTGATGAGATGCATACCTAAAGTATTGTTCATATATTAAAATACAGTCGTGAAATGTGACACATGAAGGTATTAATCTACATTTTAACTCTTAACCAGGGGGAATAGATGAGACAGAAACAATCATTAATATACTTAAAAAGAGAATAAATGAGTTATCTCCTCAAAGCATGAGATCGGTTCTAGGACCCGTTACACAAAAGTTGTAATCAATTACAAATGCCCAGATTCTACGACAGATTGGCTCTCAACCAGTCAGGTGAAAGAATTTTGGTAGCTTTCCACATAAGCATGTAACTACAACTGATGATATGTCTTATGAAACCGGTCCACTGTATGGCGGAACTGTTCTAAGCCAATCGGGTGACATAATAGCTTGTAACTACATTATTGATGACAGGTTTCATGAAACATGACCTGTCTGTCTCAAGGTGACTAAATGGTAAGAATACTCTCCAAGTAATACAGAGGCCTTTCGATCAAACGCAACTCCAAAAATCAAATCAAGCAAATGCCACTACACAAAAGCTGTCAATCATCATCATAATAATCATTGTCAAAAAAAAATTGTTAAGCCCTTCAGTCCTATTATGGGTAAGACATCAATAATAAATCAAAATGATGATGTGTAATTTGGGTAATCCAAAATTCAAACACAACTTGACTTTCAACCAATGAAATACCCCTATTAGGATATTGTGCTCCGACTTTTTAAGTTGCGTTTGAACACAGCCCGTTCTGCACGAACCCTAGATGTTACAAGTAATTGTTTGAATAATTACATGCAATAAATGATAAGCACCTTTGAGTTGTGAAATGTATTCACTGTATAGGGTGGGCCTTCATTGAAACAACACTTACCCCCACGTTCTTTTTTTAATACCTCCTATCAATGCTAAAAATGATCATAAATGTATTTTGGAAAGACAAACAAAATTCAAAAGAAACCAACATCATCATATAATACTGACAAAAATAGAAAGAATAAAATCTATTTCATTATTTGAATAAAATGCTTCAGGATTATAGCTGGGTAAATCTGACATTCAAAACACGGAAAGTCCTGCATGTACGAGGTTAAATATCATGCGCCATTATCTCAAGAATTTGGTGTAAGTATCAAATTGAATAGGACTTAAGTCAATTTCCCGAATGAGAGAGATACTTAGTTACAGTTTTACTTCTTTGAAGAATTAAATCAATTTTCCCTGAAACCTGACACTGAAAAGTTTTATGTCCAATCAGTAAACAATATCTTATTTTTCCTCGATCCATTCACAATTAGTAAGTGCCTTTGAATATCAAAGCACAACTTGCTTATCTTGTCTAGCTAGACTGTGTAAGACAACAAAACTAGATTCCCTATAACTTTATTAAGCGTAGCATATCTATCAGTGCTGTCCAGCGATTTACATGAACAATGAATGAAATCTGAAGTATGAATAAATACCATGATACGACACACTTAGTATATCTTTATCATCATTAATAGCTCACTAAGACTTTGCTCATTTTTTTCTTCTCCTTGTAAAGTAAAATCCTATTCTACGATTTACTGTATCAATAAAATTCTAGATCCATTCTGAAGGAAACATTTGCAGAAAGTTCACTTAAAATTATTGCACATGATTTTTGTTTACTCGATGACTAGAAAACTTGAGGAACTGATTGCAGTAGCACAACGTTTCTGTCTATATTGGTCAAGTAAATTGAAAGGTCAAAGGTCGGAGGTCAAATGTCAGGATCCCGAGGAGGTGGATGGTGTATCACTGCTTTCTTCCAGGCCAAGAATTCTCTCTGCTTCGTGGTGGAGCTAAAAATAATATGTAGAATAGATGAGGATTATTCAACTGAAGACACAAGTGCTAATTGAATAAACAAATCATGAGAGCATAAGAACAAAATGTCTGAAAATACCACCTGCAAAACACTTTGATACTTGAAAAAAAGTGTGCAGTTTTCACAAAAGGAAAATATATGTGTGTGTGTGTGGGAGGAGGGAGGTGGTGGTTATGGGTCTGAAATTTGAAAATGAGATGCTCCACTCATCCTTGACTCAGGGAATAAAATTGATTTCAATGGATCACAAGTTACTTTCAGAGTTCCCCCGAGACATTGACTTGTCAACATACAATTAACGCACAAAGCGGTTTCCTACCTCGTGAAAATGAACCTCTTGGAAGAGTTCCTGAATGAACCTCCTAGAAGAGAGTCTGTAGCTACTGGTTGCTAATAGATTCATTACGTCAGAGAATAAACACGTCCTCTCAAAGGCTCGAGGAAACTTCTCACGTAATCTGAAACAGATCAGAAAATACACATGCGCATTAAACAAAAGCCAGTCTCACATATGGAGTGACATACAATTGGAAGGGCTTTATCCATGTTTAGAATTTATTGCATTATCATGATTATACTGAATATATATAAATTTTCATACAGAGTTTATTCCTAACATAACTTTGTTTCTTAAAGATGAGAGAAACTTTAAAGAAAAAGAATGACAAAATGTCATGTTGGCTGCTTAGAGTGTTGGAGTGCCTTTGAATGTTTCTCATAACTGCTCTATATAAATGTTCTCAATCATCATCATCATCAATACTATGCTATGAAACCCTTCAGTGCTGGTATTGGTAAGACATTAATAAACTAAAATTTTGAACTTTAATTTAGTCAATCATGATCTCACAAAGCAGCTACTCATGATTTTTTCAATGATTAGATTTATTCTCAGCCAATAATGGATATCAGTCACTTGAAAATTGAATATCACAGACACGTTTCATCGTGAAATGCTATTCCGATCCACGAAAGTGCTTTAGAAGAAAACATAAGATCCAACCTACCCCAGCAACCCTTCTTCGTGTGCCTTCATGCCCACCGAGCTACTCATCTTAATCACCAATCGGATGACCTCCCTCCTGATCATCTCCCTTCCCTTGGGAGTATCGTCACGCATCCGGACCGCTCCTTGACTCGACTGCGAGACGCTGGTCCCGGTGCTACCCACGCTGGTCGGGGTGGTATTGTCCAAGCTGCTGCTACCGAATGGGTTGCTGGCGCTGGCTGAGCTGTTGCCACGGGAACGAATGAGGAGGGGCTGAGGAGGATCGACAGGCTGGAAGATGACCAGAGAGGCGGGGTCATCGGGGTGAGGGATTGAATCGCCTGGAGGATGAAAAATAGAAATAAAAAAGTGAATCTACTTGGGAGATTTGTCTGCATATTTCTAAGAATGTTTCCACCTCCAATCAATTTGCTATGCAAAGCCTTCACTCAAGGAAAGGGATGGTGAATATGCAGCCTGCAGTCACTGTTAGTGACTTGTGTACAGAAGGTCCCCATCAACAGAAAGTTGTATTTGTGCCAGTCTTGTGTCAAAAGCCACTTGCTAATCAAGAGTTTTAATCAGGGTCTCTGTCTGCAGAATACCCCCCCCCTCCCCCGAAGAAAACTCCTATAAAAACATACTTTTACCACACAACAATTACCTTCCATTTTAGAGTAATGATTTGACAAACTTTCCAGGTTAATTCAGGAATACAATCTTATCGATTGTTTGAAGGCATAAGAAAAAAAATCAAGATAGAACCATTACATGAGATTCAGTAATGAACAAACTTAAATCCATTTCATAAATAACAAAGCATGACTTGGAATTACAACCTTTTTATTTGTCTCCAAATGATACTAGATCTCAAATAAATTATTTTGATTTCTGATGTTACTCAAAAGGTAAAGGACGAATAACCTTGTTAGTTTATACTCATTAGTTCATACTGGGGTAAAATATATCAAAAATTATTTTTCTTGTTTTGAAGTCAAGAGAACGAATATACTTTTTAATCATCTGTATTTTCTCACGATATAAACAGACAATTTTCAAATGCAACTCACCATCTTGGCTCTCCAACGACCTTGTCCTGACCTTCGTACATGCTAGACAGTGCTCAATCTGATGCAGATTATTATCCACTTGCACCTCTTCTTCTTCCTCTTCTGAGGCATCCTCCTCCCCTATTCTCAGATTGGAATAGTCTGCATCTCCCATGCTCAGTGTTTGCTGTTGGTCCGTACCATGTTGGTCTGAGGGGTGGCTGGGTGGTGATACCAGCGTGTGAGGTGGAGCATTGCTTTGGGACGTGGAGCCCGAGTCTGGACTGTAAACCTGGACCTGAGGTATGTGGATGTCCGTCATGGTGGCTGGGGATACGGCGTGACTCGCGGGGGCGCTGTGACCGTCCTTGTATTGACTTTCATCAGACTGTTGAAAAACAAGAGTCAACTTCTATCCGTCACAGTGTCACTTTTTCACATCTAATATAAAATCAGTTGGTGATGGCCTTCACATTTGACTTAAATCATCCTACCACCCAACGATACAACCCCATGTTAAAAGCTTGCGAAGCCATGATTTCTCAACTCATAGGTACACATATGCATTAAATCTTTTGAATGCCAAGCATTGGAGCAGACTAAAACTGGAAAACTCAGTAAATGTAATGAAAATACCTGGAAAGTCTTGTCGAACTGGAACAGCAGTTTCATTTCAGAGCTGACAAAAAATTGCAAATGTTGTTTATCCGCGGTCGAGGACTAAACTGCTGCTTTGATTCACCAATTTTTGACAAAGACTTGTTGATTTTTCTTCGTCATGAAGGGCATTGCCAACACATTCTCTCTTTTTTTTTTAATATCCGTACATCGCTGTGCAAAAACTCACTACAGCAATCGACTTCTGAGTTTGGTGAAGATACTCAAATGGACACGACAAAAACATCGAGCAGAGGTACTTACATGGAATATGAGTGTCACATCCACAGGTAAGCAGAGACCTGTGTATTCAGTCTTACTGCTGGATGATGAACTAGAGTGAAGAGACTTCACAGACGGCGCTTTCGAAACCACAGACGCCCTCTCTAGACAGCTCATGCTCACACTTCTGTGGCAGGCAAAATAAAGAACAGAAATTAACTATCCACATACATACTGTACATTAGACTTCTAAAAAACACCATAATCTTTTTAACACAAACAAAACTAATGGTCATTTATACAGCACTACCTATCTAGGAATAATAACATAAGACGCACTATCTAATACTGATCAATAGTTGTTTGACGTTTTAAACAAATACATCTGCATCGCATAATTATAATAATAGGCATTTACATATGGCCATAAATCTAGAAATAATCTATTCCAAGGCGCACTATTATTACTACCCCGACTTTAGCTTGAGCTGCCTTCTAGCGGTCAGTGTATTTGAAGAACTAATCTTGCTGAGTACCCATTCACCTCACCTGGGTTGCACAATGTGGGTACATTTAATGAAGGAAAACACACCATGGCTGGGATGCGAACACAAGTCCTTCTGTTTGAAAGATGCGAGTTGTACCCACTAGACCACAACGCCCCCACAAAATGGCATAATTGTGCAAAAAAAAAAAATTTAAATGTGCATGCCTATGGCTATTTTCAGAATAAACAGCATGATACAGAGGTAACTCCATTTAAACCAAACTAAGTCTTCAAGATAGAAGAATTGGGCTGTGAAAGGGTAATGCAAGATCATTGCAAGATTCTATGAAACATCCAAACATTTATTCTGCAAAAAACTTTAAAAATTGAATTATATTCCTAAATGCATGCTCCTGATTGGTTGTTAAAAGTCTTTTTAAGACGAACATGTATTCAACATCTTAGTGACGTTAATGATCAATGTTAATGTAATCAAAATCTCAATAATACTTAACAAAAGTTAAAACAATTACAATAGCATTGAAATGAAATTCATTGTTCACCTACCAAGATACAAAATGAAATCATTTGGCCATAAAAAAGGGTGTCTCAACAAAGAAAACCGTCCAAATTTCCATGTCTAACAACTTTCCATTTATCAATGTTAACTTTCAGTCATGACATAGACTTCAAATTTTTCTTGAACATATCTGCAAATTGGATTCAGTGGGACGGAAATATAGGACACTAACATCTGTATATTGGCTTAATGTTAATTCAGTATTTTCTATGGAGATTTCTTTTATACTCTTTATATTGATGAATCATTATGCTAAAAATTTCTACTAGGAGAGAGGGGGCACCCCTGTCTTACTCCTAGCTTTATTGGAACAACATTTTGTTATTAATAATACCTTCAATATTAGAATATATCAGTTGTACCCAATGGATAAACATGTTCACTTACTCCACCATTCCTGATACTCCTCTACGTAACTTCATCTCAGCGGGATTACCAAATGAAGACGCTCTCTTAATAATGCTATCATCCTCTCCTCTGCTTAGCTGCCTGTGTTGTAGCTTCAACGCTTTCAAAGTCGCGTAACCGTGAGCATCCCGCACAGAGGTGAAAGCGGCACTAGTCTCAAAAAGATTGGAATAGGAGCTGAGGTTCGGAGACAGAGTCTTGGATATCCTCCTGACAAAGCTGGGAGTCCTTTTGAGATTGTGCCTCTTACGGAGTGTATCTGAGGAATGGATACTCTTAATAGTCATTGAGCTGGAGACGGTGCTTACGCTCGACATGGAGGATTCGACAGGGGGACTCGATGGATTGGAATGCATGGAACCAACACCGCTGGTCTGAGATGTGTCTGTGGCGAAGCTCTCGCTCCGGCTTTTGGTCCCCATGCTGCTGTTGCCGCTCTCGTTACTGTCGCAGCGGCGCTTCAGGCTGTGGCTCCTGTCGCGGGACTGAGCTCGCGATCTCTCGTGCACATCCTGATTAAACCTCACACCTTCCGAGCTTCTGTCCTTACACATCCTTGAGCTGGCATCGCTATTGCTGCGTAATTTGGTGATCACTGAATCAAACGGGGGAGGCTCATCGTCGTCCTGGCCCTCTATCGTAGGCATTGTTTGTGCTCTACGCAATAATGGTGTCCTTGAGGCCCTATCAACAACGATTGTCCTGCCTCCGTCGGACACCTCATTGATTCCTGGTAGCTGCTCTGTGGCTGAATTTGTTCGATCTCTTTTACCGAGTCTAATCAGAGGGCTGGGTGATGTTGATCGCTCCTCGGTGGCTGGATGCGCCTTCGCATCCCCTCCAGAGTTTGTGTCTCCAGTCACCTCCAAAAAGAAATTTGGTGGTCCTCCCGGCGTAAGAGGACTCTGTACAGGGCTAGGATCCCCTGCAAAGAACTTGACATTGGGGTCGACCTTTGGCGTGCTGCTGTCTCCTGGAGTCTTAGGGCTTTCCACTGTGTAAGAGCTGAAGCTGGGTAAACTAACTGGAGAGGAGAGATCTCGATGGTTGTGGTTGTACTCCTCCAACGGGATGGGGAGATTGTTGGATACATTGTCTCGGTCTCTATCTTCCATCACTGGGAAGTAATCACCGCGGCAATGACGGATGCTCTCCCAACCCAGACTGCTCAAACTGTCAGCTCCTTGTCTTGTTTTACTGATCAGGCCTAGCACATAGAAGCAGGTCCTGAAGAACACATAAGGCAACAGCAATGAGAAGCAAAGAGTTTAGAGTGCAGAATAAGAAAAAAGCAATGTAGGAACCAATTACACTTATCACTAGATCATATCTTTACGTGCACACTTAGTTACCAAGAGTGCATATACCACTTCCATTTTTTTAAATGCTGGATAAAAAAAGCACTGTTGATTAAATGCCCTGCTCAAGGGGGCACATAGGTTCTACGGCTGTGGATCGACAAACCCAAGACTTTCAAATGTCTAGTCAGGCACCTTAAGACAACTCGGCCACGGTATCTCCGCCTAACTGATTATTATGCCAACATTATGGCCCGAATTCACAAAGGTGGTTTTGAAAACCCACGGTTGAGTCCATGGTTTATGCAGATTTCCTGTATAAATTTCGCTTGACTTAGCCCGTACCGGGCACGTGTCTAAAACATGTCCAATGCTGATGCGCGCATTTGTCACAGTGCGCCAAATTGACGCCTGTTACCATGGTTAGATACGCTATTTTATTCATGAATCCACTGTTTTTATTCATGAGTCCACTCTTCAAACAGTGGACTCATGAATTAAATAGCGTATTTAACCATGGTAACAGGCGTCAATTTGGCGCAGTGTGACAAATGCGCGCATCAGCATTGGACATTGTTTATACACGTGCTCGATACTCACTCAATTAAGCATTATTTATACAGGAAATCTGCATAAAACATGGACTCAACCGTGGGTTTTCAAAACCACCTTTGTTAATTCGGGCCTATAAGTCCCTTGATAATGCATCTTATATTCACATGGTTTACAAGAAGCAGGACTAATGTGAATGTATTTTGATTACATAATGATTATTTAATGATTAGTTGAGTACTTTTAAAGGGGCAACTGCCTACAAGATTTTAATCTTTTTGGTTGCCTCTTACCATATGTTGATTTTTCCTTTACTTAAATGTATAAATTGTATTTATTTGTTATATATTTATTTGTTGCATGCATTGTTATATTTATGCATTTATATATTGTGTTATTTTACATTTTATTTAAATATTTTTATATGGTGAATAAATGAATTGAATTCTAACAGAGTCTATTACCACATACCCTGAACCCAATCTGTCTAATATTAAAGGGGAATCCAGCCTTGGCAATAAAATGTTGTGTTGGGAAGGAGAAAAATAAATTAAACATAATGGTGAAAGTTTGAAAGAAATTGGACAAGCAATAAGAAAGTTATAGCTGCTTTAAAATTGAGATCACTAATACTATGTAGATTTCAAATTGGCAACTGGGTAAGTAAATTATGACAAGGGGCAAGAACAACTTTCCCATAGGCCATGTACTTTATCATCAGGAATTTTAGTTTTCTCCAAAGTACCCATTTCTCTGGGGCAGTAATCTAAATATAACCCAGGTAGTATATTGTTTATGTCCTCATGAAAGAAAAATATAATTTGAAATAAAACTTTTGGGGAAAATGACATTTAAGCCATAATATGTATTGGAATACATGGAAGAGTAGTCCTTGCCTTACATCACTATGACATCCCATATGCGACCAATTTGAAATCTCTAAGAGTATCTTGATTACCAATATTTACAACATTTATAAATTCATAACTTTCTTGTTGTTTGTCCTATATTGTTCAAACTTTCACCTATTAACTTGTCTGATTTTTCATTTCCTTATAAAAACAAGTTTTTATTTTGGTTGGATTCCCCTTTAATTTCAATCATTTACTGTATGGAACTGCTCAGAAGGGAAATGACATACCCTCGTATAGAGAAGACCTCGCATTCTTCTGCTAATCTGATGATATCAGGGATGATCCCCTCTTGTTGGAGTAGCTTCAGACCCCATGTTGTGCTACCAGTATGACCCTGCAGGAAGTAAATCATGAGGGTCAAAGATATACAGAGAGAGAAAAGATTATGCTTCAAGTTTTAAATCAATCAAATGTCCATACCTTTTTTTAGATCCCTACATTTCAATAAATGCTTACACTTGACATATTATTTTGTAAATTGAATTTCGTTTCATATTTCAATCAAATCCATTTACTGTTAAAAAAAAGTCATCAATATTTAGATTTTTTTAATTTTCAACTTTATATTTTGCTATTTTTATTTTAAGTAAACTCTTGAACACTTATGTTCAGTTGTTATTCATTCTTTCAAACATTGAATTCAGCAGCTGCAAAAGATTTAAGCCAGAAAAGAGAGAAGCATCAGAAGAGATGTTTTTAATTGAGGAAATGCTTTTTTGGTCAGAAATGCTAAAGATGGACTACTATGAGGTGCTACCATGATAATAAACTGACAAAATCCAGGCTTATTCTATCTTACCAATGCCCATAATGAAGCTTTTAGATTGAGAATGGTGTCCATGTTCTCTACATCTCCAAACCGAATCACCTCACACATCTCTGCAATGTGATTCTGAAATCATACAAGACAAGGGATAAGATTCCATACACAAAATATATATAAGAAAAAAATCACTGATCTGCTCTGAAAAACACAAGATGATCAAGTTCACCTTGCCATTAGTAAACTTCAAATATGATGAAACTTTGCCAAATTCATAGGTAATTGCCAACTCCCTCCTTCATATATCAATCATTTTCTTTATAGTCACTGAAATTGAACGTTGACCTGAAGCTACACATATTATATTTATTCAATGAAATTGAACTTACATTAGGTTGATGGTAGTTACAATATAAGGAAATGCAGGGGTATACATATAATTCACTGTGCATTGAAACCATCATTTTCTTATCGGTTTTCCTTGTCCTTGGCCACTAAACTTGCTCATAACATATTTTCATAACATTTTTTTTTGAGAGTTCCTACAATTTTAACTTGTCTTGTCATTTGATAGCAAGTCATAAACAGTAATAACTCCTTTTGGGACCACTTCTATATAAAGACCAAAAATCTGGCTTCTTCCCATGAATAAAACTCCCTATTGAAACATTTCCATTATGACCACCTGCTCACAAAGATGACCCTTTTGGTAGCCCTTAAGCCCCTTTTACACCTTTACGGATGCAACACGGATCATCACGGATCTCAGTCCGTGATGATGATCCGGGTGCCAAATTTGTATTTTCCTAGCATTCCCGGAGTGAGTACGGAGTTAACTGGTTATTAACACGGATATGTACGTAAAAGTACGGAGTCTACAAGGATAGCAAGGTAGCAATAGGGATCCTGTTTGATATGCTCCCGGAGCCAACACGGAATACCCGGATGATCACGGATGTTACTGGGTCTTTACACGGACCTTCACGGCTTGAGCACGAACCTTACCACATCTTGTCGCCGGCATCTTGCTAGAATGAAGTTTCGTCCCTTTTTGCAGCATCTGGAGATGCTCGTGCTTGGTTATGAATACGGACTATTGTTCATGTACGCAAACAATACAAACATTTGACCCCGGATAAAGCCGGTATCAACAAGGATCACCCGGTTCTTACAAGGAGCCTCCCGGATGCATTCGGTAGCTACACGGATGTACAAGGAGGCTACAGGGATGAACACGGATGATTATCAGTCCGTGTACTCAGGGATGAAAAATTGAACATGTTCAATTTTTCTCCCGGACATGCCGGTACATCAAGGATGGCGCCGGATGAGTAGCCGGAGTGTACACGGTAGTCCCGGACTGTACACGGATGACCCCGGATTGACAATCCGGGATGATCTGTGTTGCTTCCGTGAAGGTGTAAAAGGGGCTTTAGGTAGTCTTTACAGACAGGTGTCACGTCTTTTCCTAACTGTACTTGATTTGATTTTCTACCGTCCTCACCTGTTTCTCTATGAGCTCACAGCCGCTTCTATGCTTAGCCAGCTGACCGTAGAGATGCACCGGGACATAGACATCTTTCCTCTGTCTTCTTTCATCCTTCGATCTCCTGATGAACCCACCGGAGACCTGAGGACGATGGTAGCAGGTAAAAGCCTCGTTGATTTCTGTCTCTATCAAGGTCACATACTTGCGGTTGAAGTAGGTGTACCACCGCTCAAGCTCGTGGGAGACGTAGTTGACGTCATGGAGGTACTTGAAGCCCTTGGTGGTGGAGATGAACCTGAGAGCAAGATAATAATTGTTTGTTCGAAGGTAAAAATCAGTTCTGGGAGATCCTAAACAATGGTTTATATAAAGGGAGAAGGAGCAGAAGCAAGACAAAGATGGTGTGAAATTCCCTCAACCTCAAGTCGGATAATAAATGAATAACAATTCTCATCATGGATAGTCAAGGATCATCATCACCAATCATCATCATTGTCATCGTCGTCATCATCATCAAATCAATCAATCAATCAATCAATCAATCAATCATCATCATCACCAATCATCATCATCGTCACCGTCGTCATCATCATCATCATCGTCACCGTCGTCATCATCATCATCAATCATCATCGTCGTCATCATTGTCATCATTATCGCTACCACCACCACCACCACCACTATCAACTGCTTACCTAGTCAATAACAGAGCACCCTTATCCCCCATATGCAGCAGTGGAGGTCTCATGTGAACTAGACTATGTAGATTAGCATCATCTTCACACGCTTCATCCAAGATGTCCACAGCTAGATTGCTGATAGTACGAGCTTTGTCGTGGAGCTGGGTGATGAGTAGCTCCACACCCCATGTATGGAAGAATGGTGTCTGAGCTCGTAGCAACACACGCAGGTGATTGGTGGCGTATATCCTCATTGACTGCCAAAAGCGAGAAATCATATTTTACTTGCATAAACATATCACTGACTGGCAAAATAAAAAGGTCTTTATTCTTAACTCAGGCTTAATCTAAACTCTGGTCGAAAGCTGTGGTATAATCATGGATAGCCAATTGTGACACATCTCTCTTACAGCAGGAGTTCAATCTGTCAGCATATTCGGTATTCAATTTCATCATAGCTGTCTGGGAATAACTAAAATAGTCTTCTTCACAATTAAAATATAAGGAAAGAACAAAATAAACATAACAAATATACAGCAACATATTTCTTGACACATTCAACTTCCCACAATATTAGCAAAGAGTTATAGTACATGCAGGCCTAAATTAATCTAGACTTCAGAATGCGGGCAATGTGGTTAAGTGCCAGCTTCTGGTAGGTTTGAAAAATGATTTAATGATATTTGCTTCAGTGACAATTGATCCAAGGGAATACCCGCACATCAACCTAAACATACGCCTAGTGTAATGTAACCCTAATTCTATCATTCATATGATTTTATTCCCCCATGTAACTTATTAAGTAAAAACTGCATCTTTCGTGCTGGAATTCCATAAGCAGCCTCTCATCACCAATTCTTAAACTTCATGACAGACAGAGTAATGTGGAATGCAAGTAAGCCGCTATGAAAAAATATGTGGTTTCTTCATAGCGGGATTCATGCTAGAAGACATGACACAGACTTCTGACAACACCCCCCCCCAACAGCTATTCTCAATTAATTATACACACGGTTGCATCTTTCATGTTCCAGGGCCTTGTTACATATATTCCCAAATACAAATTTTTACTGACATTTAATGCTAATCTGAACGACTACATACCTCTGAAGATCCTGCTAGCATCTTTCCCAGAACAGTTCTAGCCAGTCCATCTCTCTTGTAATCCAGACAGGTAACAACAAGCTTCTGTAATGTCTCATGATGAGGCATCGAACACACCTCCAAAAGACTGAAGTAAAATAGAAGAATTGTTATTAAATATCTATATTTTGTTATTATTCAGACCTCCTATGCTACCCATTTAACTGGAAAATAAGGATGATTTTGCTGAAAATCAGATAAAAGTTTATGTGTGGTAAAGTTATCGAGAAAAATAGGAAAATCATATCGAAACAAAACTTAAGATTGGTCAAAAATTCATATTGTTTTTTCCAAAGTCACTGTAGTTGAGTGATCTGATTATTGATTGGTACCTTTGCTTGATAAGCGAAATTGGTCAGCAAGAATGCAACTAAAATCCTCATCAAAGACATTCACATTAAAGACCTACATGTATTAAATTTTATATATTTTTTTCTATTTCTTAGATATATAGATCTTCAATCTTTAGAGGGGTGTTTTTATAAAAATGTAAGTCTGACTAAAAGTTATGCTCATATACCAACGCAAGCATGATATTTACTTGTAATCTCATTTATTCATATACACCATAATCTGACCACATGCAGTGACACATTATATAAAACACACAATCTGAAATTCAACTATGATTTTTAGTCAGACATGAAACACTCCCCCCCCCCATCTTTAATAATAATAATTGGCATTTATATAGTGCTTTATCAATCTACGACTTATCAAAGCGCTTCACAATTATTACCCGATCACTGGATTCATAGCATTCCAAGCAGCCTGTTAGGCGTAAACTTGCTAAACCAACCACAATGACGGTTGTTTCCGGTACCCAATAAGCACCTTGGTGAGAGTGGCAAAGTGTGGATTGACGTCTTGCCAAAGGGCGCTAGGCCATGGTGGGATTCGAACACACAACCCTCTGATTACAAGGCGAGAGTCAGAACCGCTACACCACGGCGCTTTCACTCCTACAAAGCTGCAACCAACTTACTATTGAAAGACACCAGCTTTCTCCAGTATCTTCTCCCCCTCATGTGTCTTTGAGAGCTTTCCAACCAGTAGAAAGTAATCCTGACTGAGTGTGGTCTGTATACTTGATGGGCTGAAGACTGCCTGCGGAGGGAGCTCATTACGAGGAGCCATGCTGATCTCCAGGAGACAATCTCCAATATCCACGGCTAGCTCCATCAGGAGCTTCTCTGCATCAGTCTAGAAATAATGATATTTTGATTTAATGACATTAATCATCATCATGAGGATTATCATCACTAATCAACATCATCATCAGCACCAGCAGCATCACCATCATCATCATATTGTTCATCATCATCATCATCATCATCATCAACACCACCACCACAACCCCACTAATCATCAGCATTACAACCACTCATTATCAGCAACACCATCAAATCATCATCATCACCATCATCATCATCATCATCATCATCATCATAATCATCTACACTATCACTATCATCATCACTATCACTATCAACATCATCATCATCACCACCACCATCACTATCATCATTATCATCATCACCATTATCATCATCATCATCATCATCACTATCATCACTATCATCACCATCATCATCATCATCACCACCATCACTATCATCACAATCATCATCATCATCCTCATCAATCATCATCATCATCATCATCATCATCATCATCATCACCATCAATCATCATCATCATTCTTGTCATCACCACCACTACCATCATTATTACCAGCATCACCACCACCAACTCCATTTAAAAACCCTGGAGAATGAGACTTACTTCATCACAATTAAGAAGAAAGTTGAGTAGCTGACATCCAATGATGGTATAGCTTTGGATTTCACTAGATCGGCCCAGTTCCTGCCCGAGACTGATCACAGAGTACTGCTTACTCATCGGCTTGTAGAACTCAACCAACCGACGAAAAAATCTGATCACAATGACATAACGTAACAATCTTATGTTACAGACAAATAGTCAGATGTACCATAATAATTATTATAAAGTGCAGCTACAACAATATGCACACTCCAAAAATTACCTGGTTGTAACCGAGCCACCATACACATTGTGGGCAGCTCAAGCATTCAAGGAATGAATTCTACCGGGTACCCATTCATTTCACCTAGGGTCTAGTGTAACACAATATGGATAAATTTAAAGGGATGGTCCGGGCTGAAAATATTCATATCTAAATGAATAGAGTAAAATCCACAGACAAAAACGCTGAAAATTTCATCAAAATCGGATAATAAATAACAAAGTTATTGAATTTTAAAGTTTAGCAATATTTTGTAAATGCACATCATCATGAATATTCAGTAGGTGGGCTGATGTCACATCCCCACTTTCCCTTTTCTTATCTTATTACATGAAATCATAAATGTTTCATTTTTTCATGCATGTGTAAATGATGTGTCTCCATTATGATGAAAAAAGTTGCGGCAATAAATAACTAATGCACTTAATCAGTTGTCAATCCAATTGTTTTAGTTCTTGGTTTAAAATTTGGAATAAACCTAATTTCATATAATAAAATACAAAAGAACAAGTGGAGATATGACATCATCACCCCACCTTATGAATATTCATAAAGACATGCCTAGAACTGTTCACCAGAATAATGCAAATCTTTTAAATTCAGTAACTTTTTATTTGTTATCCAATTTTGATCAAATTTTCAGCATTTTGCCATGTGAATTTTACTTTATTTATTAAGATATGAATATCTCCAACCTGGACCATCCCTTTAAGGAATTCAGTGCATGGTGTAGGATTTGAACCCACGACCATATGATTGAAAGGTTAAATTGAGAATCACTTAACTATGACACTTCTATAATGTACCCCATCATACTCCTACCATAAGGTCACCAAGCAGTCAAAGGATATACAAATTTTACTAACCAAAGAATTCATGTTTTCCTCCTTCAGTTATTTATAATATTTATACATGTTTTCCTCCTTCAGTTCCACCCAATTAATAGCTTTATTTTTTTTTCTTTTCTACAAAGCAAGTAATTTCATACAATCCTCTCTTCAATCTACATGTATTGTTATTCATTCAAAATTGGTTAAATATATATTTATGTTAAAATGTGCATTATGTTAAAGGTATATACATCTAGTCTACTCCTAACCTTTCCCCATTCCTGTATTTGACATTACTTCTCCCTCTCTATGCTTTTCTTTTTGTATCCCCTTTCCAGTATTATACACTAGCATACTTTGTTATTTTTTTTACTGTTTCGCTTGTTTGTTTACTAAGATTTTACTATGTACAAATTCATGCAATTCAGCCTTTGGCTGCTAATTGAATTTTTATCACAATAAATACCATTTATCTATCTATCTATCTATCTCATTCTAACAAAATCCCCTGACATTTGCCATCTTTAATGCATTCAATTGATAGTCAAATTACACATTTTTTGTTGTTTTGTTATACTGCACATCATTTTTCTGGTAACATTTATCAAATGGTGTAAAAATTGTGAAAACCTCAACACTTTTACACAAACTAATTGTTGCCCAACTAAAATCCAGCTCAGACTTTGTGACACACCATAATTTTTGTTTCTTACCTGTTAACATTAGCATCCTCAAATTTCTTCAAAGTCGCCCCTCCTTTCTGCAAAACAGAACATAAAAAATGGTAAAATATGTCTGGATATTTTCACATCAACTTGACCTGGCTCAAACTTCAATTCAATTATTTACTCATAAGAATATATAAAATAAACACCAACAGCAGATGTCAACATTATACAAATATTAAAATTCATATCCCCTGCTATAGTAATGTATTCATTGGATGAAAGGAACAGTGAGAAAGGAATAGGCCTTGTAATTAGCAAACCTTATAAAATAAGGTTTTGACTGGAAACATTTATTAAAGCTAACTATTAATGGGAATATAATATGATATACATGACAATAGGATCTGCTGATTAAAATTCAAGCAAGATCGAAGTTTAGGAAATAATCGTAGAATTTAATCAGATAGAATTACATGCATCTTCTACGCTGGCTTCAATTAAAGCTTTATGCAATTAGAGCTCTGAAGAATTACACAAAAATTGAAAAGTAGGTTAATTGCATGTCATGACCTCCCTACATGAACTTGAATTCCTGGTTCACTAGTTTCTAATCTTATCACTTATCCAACCCACCTGTTATACTTAGTATCAACATGTAAATAGCATGTAAATGAAAGATAACAACCCTATGCTTTATCAGGGAATAATTTTCCTGGTATTGCATTGCTAATTACTCCACAGTTTTCAAAGACTGCTATACAGATTTTTTTGTGTAGGAGATACTTACATAGGACTTTACAGAACCTAATTGTGTGTTTTTCTCTCATAACCAAAAATGCTAATTAAATTTGGCAAGCAAAATTATTCCGCGTATATATATATGGAACCAATCATTTGGAAGACTCATTGGAAAATATACATCTACATGTACATGCAGTATTATGACCATATAGCTTGATTTCAAGTTCACTGTTGACCTTTTGGTTTGGTGCTTTTACACCACTATAACACCAAACATAAAATGAAAATAGTCCTGAAAAGTCAATCACTATTTGTTGGGGTGTCAATAATGTGATCTGTATCCGTTTCATAAACTCAGAATAGGTTTTGGAGCTGGGGGAAGCAATCCAAATTGTGGTTCCAACACCAACTTCGGACTTGAAACCACCCATTGTACATCTGAACACTTATGTGGTTTCAAATTGTCTTACAGTATGTGCACAACTTTATGAAACACACATCTGTGTTTTATTTTATAGACCAATTTTTGTACCTTTGGCTGGTCTTTATGTACAGGTTTTATTGCATAAATAGGAAAAAGAGACAGAGAAAACAAAGAGAGTTCATATTAATACCTTGATTGCTCCTCCAATAAGTTCCCAGTTCCAGACGGAGTAGTCTTTGGTCGTCAGGACCAAGGTTTCCTTGATCATGGTCTGAACTGCGGAATCCTCATTCTCCTGTTTCATATGAAATATTTTGATTATCATTAAACATCATTACACCATAATTACACCATTATCGCACCATCATTACACTATCATTACGCCATCATGACACTATTATCACACCATCAAAGCACCATCATGACACTATCATTACACCATCATTAAGCCATCATGAAACTATTATTACACCATCAAGTCATAATCATGACACTATCATTACACCATTATGACACTATCATTACGCCATGATTACACCATAGTACACCTTCATTACACCATTAGGCACTCAACCTAGGTGACTTATTTGTATTCTTGTAATTGGCAGGAAACCTTAGTCTTTAATGCAACAAAAATTGAGAAGAAACACCTTTGCTTACAGCAACAGACACAAAAACACCAAAGTTTATACTTCTCAAAAGGAAAATAAAGAAAGATCGGTCAGAAGACATTTACCACATTTCACATCCCACACTGCAATTCTTCATGTCTTAGAAAATACATGTAGGCCTATATCTATGCTCCATACAAGCTTGTTACTAGATTGTTGTTCATACAATTCATGCATGCACATAAAGTAAGCCTTGTGTTAAACTCTTCATTTTCCATGAACATCAGTACGTAAGAAGCCAACCATTCACAATCAACAGTCATCTGCATAATTATGCATACAGTACATGAATAAGATATGATATCGACATAGATATCAATAGATGATATCAAGCAAAGTAACTCAAGCAATTAACTTGTACACTTCTACGTTTCTCATTCAATTAGACGTAAGATAGGAACCACATTAAATAATCCATCCACTGATGCATATCTACATTGAACAGATAACAGCACCAAATTCTATGTCTATCCTGATATTTGTCATGCAGCCATAGTCAATAAAGCTTTGCTTTTCTTTTCTATGATACTCAAATCAATACCATTTCATTATCACACAATGAATACTCCACACTTTGATGAAGAAAAAGGGGTTTTGAATAGAATAAGTCTACTTCCTTAATTTTGCATTTTATCTGCATCTTATATTTTCAATTTCTTTCTAAACCAAATCATTAATATATCATGATGTAAGATTAATGGTGATGTGTTTCAATCAAGGTTATCAAGAAACAAGATAACATATTATCAGTACACATGCATGTAGCTTTAATGCAAGAATTTTCATGAAGATTATGCAGATTATGCAAATGAGAATGCAAGCATGCATGTAAAATATGCAAATAATAAACCAAAGAATGTGAGCCATGCAAATGAAAGCTGGTGCAATATAAAAGTGATAAAAAATAACAAAAAATCACAGAACTGAGGGATCAGGAGGTGTAACCTAAAGAGATAGAATTGATGTTCATGGTATTCCATAGACTTACAATTACGCTTAATTCAGTGGATTCACAATACGGTGCGCCATTTATCGGTTGCAGCGAACAGGCAAAATTTCTAACTTCGGGGTCGACATTGCGTGCAGGCACAGGCGCATGGTGCTAGTGCACTGTAATGCTTCAAAGATGAAGACGATTCGGCGAAAGTGGAGGGAGAATTCACGAAAACGGTCTAAATTTCGCAAAGAAATATGTGGCAAACTTCTCTCCCATCTCCTGGACGCTAGTAAACATAATATGCAAGCCACGTCGGCCAGCGCAGCATAATTGCATGCATGCTGACTTTTTCCCATGAGGCATTGCAAATTTTGGCCCGTCTGCTGCAACTGATATATGGCGCAGCCGCACCGTGTTGTAAATCCACCGAATTGTAGAAGTGTATAGTAGTAAGTCGCTTTACACTATTCATCTATACCTAACACAGTGTAATAGAATGAAGTAAAAAAAAAAATAAGATGACGTACATGTACACGTCATCTTTACTCCAATTTAAACATTTCTATAAGAATGACAATGAAAAATACAACATCAGATATATATGTACTCTTATATAGTTCTAAAATATAAGACAAAGAAATATAAACATATGAAATAATTTAATGGGTATATAACAAAGTATCAAAATAAAAGAGAGCAGAGGAAAACAAAACTGATTATTTCAGAATGATCTGTAAAGAAACAAGAATCTATTACTCCTACAATCAACATAGCTCCCATTCTAAATCTAGCTTTAAATTGAGGGAAAGAAATTGCACTTCAAAAGAGGTTATTTTTTATTTATTTCACTGAAAACCAGAAGAGAATGAAGATAATAAAGAAGCTTGCTAAGTATGTGAAAATGTATATCAAAAGGGTGCAGATCTATTGATATCTACAGTTTGGTTATATGTATCTCAGTCATACCTTACTAAGGATCAAACAGATCATCCAGCTTAATGCCAAATCAGAAATTACTTAACCAATAAGTTAAAAGCTTCTAGAGTCAATCTAGAAGGGATTTCAACAAGTTAGAGTCAATGTGGAGTACTTTGGGGTCGGCTTGGAGTACATGTAGTACAGTAAATTATCAGAGTTAATTTGTAGCAAGTTCAGCTCGGAGACAGTTGGGAGTTGATCGAAATTAGTTACCCAGTATTTTTCAAAGTCATGTTTAGGGTCTGTCTGGAGTCGATCAGAACTAATTCTGGAAGCAATTAGAATCGGAGAAGTGTGAAGTCAATTTTACGTTGGTTTTGAATAAGTCTGGTTTTTAATCAGTTTGGTATTGCTACATGTATGACTGAGATTTAAGGCCGGGTTTTAGGCAAATTTATGGCAAAGAATATATTTTAGCTTTCCACCTACCTATATGCAAAAACAATCAGTTTGTTTCATAGCTATAAGTTTTTTTAGGTTTCAAAAATAAATTTTAGTAAATCAGCTCATTGCAAAGGTTGACAAATAATTTTGCACATTTTGAAATATTTTTAAAGAAATAAAAGTCTGCATTTTTATTCATTTTTCAACAAATACACTTTAAAATTAGGTTGACACATTTGGACAGCAGGTTACACTAAATCAAGCAAAATCTTGTCTTTGCTTTGGAATGGACAGATTTGCAAATAATACTACAATTTAATTTTGCATGATTCAAATTTTGTCAAAGAAGCCTTATAAGGAGGAGACAAAAAGAGAATAAGAATATATTATGAAGAGTTTTATTTTGGACAGACCTGCGTTGACCGATTTGATATCTTGTCCCAGGACGATGACTTTCCCAAGGGTGAGGAGAACGATCTGCTTCGCGACTTTTTCAGTCAAGTTCAGGAAAGATAAAATTAGCGCCGTTAATTATCCAACACCAATTACATATAATCAGTATAATCCTTTAACGTTGAAAATTGGCATAAGAAAAATGCACATAAGGTCACAGAGTTAAGTAAATAAATAATTTTATGAAGAAATAAAAAAAATTTCTTAATGATTGAAAATTGATCATCTAAGAGAGGAATGTGTTTCAATGAAATGTTTGTCAAAAATTTAATATAATACATTGAAGGATATTACATTACACAGAGAACAGTATAATTTAGCTATCATCAAACATATGACGTAATTACTGTCATGTTTTCAAATCTATGATTTAACTTTCTGATGAGCAAAAAAAAAATCAATACAGAATAAAATAACCATTATGATACTAATCTGAATTTACTATTGTAAATTTCATCAAATATTCATTAAGAGTGAATAGGTATACTTGTAAATGTAAAAGAAGGGGAAAAAACTGAGGGTAAAATGGGGGATATATATGTATAATTGCATGAATAAAAACATATGAGATTGATTTGTTAGTAACACGGTTAATCATGGAAAACATGTAATCAATTTCATGCAATGTACATTAAAGCCATGCAAGTTAGTTGAGTGCCATGGAAACGAATAATGATAACACATTTCAAATTATTCATCCTCCCAACATGGACCACAAAACGACAATCTTGCGTTGCAAATATCATTCAGAAACTAAGCAATTCTCATGTTTTCATAACAAACAAGAGGCAATGCAGTAAACTTTACAATGACCAAGAGTTAGCTCCGAAATAGTACACCATTTTATAGGAAACATAGCCCAATTCCTTAAGTAGAGAATTGCCTGATTTTAAGAATACTGTCATGTACATGTATATATCAAAATGCACAATTTCAACATTCAGCACTCTGTTCATATGTATCATATACAAGGCTAGCTAGCTTCAGACAAAAGGGGAATCTAACTCTAATTCAATCTGAAAACAGCTATCACATAGTGACAATAGAAACAAGATATTCTTTTAGAAAAATAACAAATAAAATGTTAAACTCATGAATGACGTGACTCCCCAAAATGACCCTAAATAGAAAGCCATAGACAATTTTAGTACTGGGTTTGGTTGAACACTGATACCATCACAGGTACACCCTTGCTCTTATTAAGGGCATGGCTTCCTATGTCTTTCATACAGATACCATACTGGGCGTGGTGTACCCCTGATACTACCAGAACATCCTTGCACTTGTTGGGGGTATGACTCCCTGTATTTCTCATACCAATAAAATGTCTACCATGGTTTACCCTATATACCACAGCCATAACAATAGAAACAAGATATTCTTTCAGAAAAAAAAGGAATAAAATATTAAACTCATGATTGGTGTGGCTCCCCAAATGACCCGAAATAGAAAGATTGTGTTCTAATAATGGTGAACCCAGATACTTCCAGTGCATCCCTCCACTTATTACAGTGAAGCTCTCAATCTATTCCCTGATACACTTTAAAGATACCACAATGGGCATAGCTCTTAATAGGGTGTGGCTCCTTACCCCCCTCATACCCTCAAATGACTACCATACTGGGCGTGGCTTACCCTTGATACCACCGGTACATCCTTGCTCTTATCGGCTACCACCCTCTGGGTGACAAACATGTCTGAGTTGCTGAGGATGTGGTCCAGATAGAGGCTGCACGGTATTACTCCTCGTTTCTTCATCTCGTGATGCCGCTCGAGATTGGTCACCGCAGCACTCGCACGACTGAAGATGATTAAGAAAAAATAAGCTTATAATTAGGGATGCCACTAAGGCTTCACAAAAAGTGTGAAAATCATCTAGAATGGCCTGTTTAAGTCATAAAAAAGGTGTTTTTCTATGACAGAAAATATGTTTTAAAAGTCTAAATTCAGACTTTAATTAGAAAAGTTGAATCCCTGTATAATGGATATAAAGATGATGGTGGTGATGTTGATGGTGGTGGTAGTAGTGGTGGTGATGACAAAGAAGATGATTGTTAAAATTAAGGTGAGGCTAATGAAGATGTTGATGATAATGATGAAACGCTATTTGATTAAGAGGTAGCTTTTAAAAATTTGAAGGGTGCCCAGCTTCTCCTTTGGACACAATATTTGCTCTTGCGACAATTGATCCGGGCTTCATTTCTTCCAAGATGTAGGGTTAGGGTTGCAATAGTATTTTACTTTAGGTTTCAGGCTAGGCTTAGGGTAGGGTACATGTACATTGTTAAATCAAAGGTAGAGATTAGTCATTCGATTAGTGTGTGGAATTCCTACTGCATCAATCGCCGCCAGAGCAAATTTCAAGAAACCGCTTCTCCATTATCTCTGATGGAAAAGATAAATATCAAAGCGCTGATTTTAATGATAAATGCCAGTTGTGGTAACGATTTCATAATGAGTTCATACAGAATCCAATGAAATGACCACCACAGTGTCTGTTTGTATGAATAAGCAATATGTGCCAAAGAATTCTGGAAGAATTTGTGTAATTGCTGAGAAATTAACAAATAAGCACAGGATTGGGTCAAGCGTCGGGCCGACATTCAAAGCAATAATAATACACTGTCCCATGTGCACTTATCCGTGTTGGTGATCTTCAGTGTGAACATTTTTCAGCGTAGATTCCAAGATTTCACAAAGTTCAGTTTATGTAACTGTACCAGATCTAGATCCTCGATGATATAATGACAATTAAGCCTGGTTTTAAAGACTTTCTCATGAAATCAGTGTTTACTGCAACTACTTTTATTTTTCTTTAATGATTCAAAAGGCTATCAGGGAAAAATGATGAATAACTCCACTGAAAAAAATCAGAAATCCTGAAATACGTGTCTCCTGAAAAAAGACTACCCCATCACAAGCATCACTTAAACATAGACACAAGGGCATTTCAACCATTGTCTAATCTATCTAAAAAGAATAAATGCCTTAAAAATATATAATATAAAAGCAGATGGAGATGTCCAAGATATATAAAAGCAAGTCTAACATTATCTGGTCCAATAAGCATCTTTTCCTCCTTTTTAATTTCAAAATGTACTGTACTCATATATCGGCAATAATGTTACCCAAAGCAACAAACAAGCAGCTGTTTTCCAAAAGGATTGTTTGATATAACAAAGGATGTAAATCGAATGATGCCTTACTTTCTCTGAAGTAGTGGCACATCAAAAGATGCAGCAAGTGTCATGAGTGTCGGTAGGCAGTGATGATGTTGTTCACATTCTGGAGGTAGTATCTTGTCCGCCTGTGGAAGGGATTTAGAAACAATTTTAATGCTGACCATAGCTCAATTACAATTCATAAGTAATATATTCCAAGGCACCTCATAATGGTAGCAATAATAACTCAGGTGGGCATCCAGTTAAGGGTGGCTACAATAGATTAGGAGGCACGATAGCTCAGTCGGTAGAGCGGGGGTTTGGATTCCGGTGGCCCATGTTCGATTCCCACTTGGTCCGCTAGTGCCCTTTGGTAACTCATTAATCCTCATTACCAGGTCCCTTGGAGAGGACTTTAAGCCGTCGGTCCTCTGGTTGCTTGCTTACAAGCATTCATGCTTCATTAGCAATAAATTAAAAAATCACCACCATGGATTGGTATATTCTCTTGAACATTACTCTGTCAATGATTTTCAAATAAAGTTTTTACTGCTGAATCACAATGAATTAGTGATTTTTTTCCGCTCATATGGCAAAAAACAATTTTAATTTGAGAGAAGGCAAATAATAATAATCCGCTTTTATATAGCGCTTAATCCATCGGAACGACGTTTCTAAGCGCTTTACAGATATATTATTACCCCGGTCATCGGATTCAATCAGTCATTCCCGCACACAATGTGTGCACATCCTCCACTCCCTGGGGAGTATTCACCATGAAATATATTTAATGATGCCCATAACAAGTAAAACAAAAAATTAAGGGAAAAAAATGTCCAAAATCTCTAAAACTCAAGCTTCTCAGAATATAATGCTGGGGCAGATCTACATTACATTCTGAGGCAAGGTCACATAACAGAATGAATTTGACAAGTACCCTGGGTATTCTTGTATCCCATATTGTAGGAATTGTAATTCTGTCACAGCAGATTACACATGACATACAATAAACAGTTCTGATGTGCACTAGTGTATATGCAAGTGCGAAGATGCCTTTTGTTTGTTCAATTGAAAAAGAAAACCCTTTTTACTTACCATATATAACAATTCACCAAGCAAAATGGTAGCTTGAATGGACAGATTAGCATTGTCAGATGTCACCACCTCAACGAGACTCTACAACATGAAAGTATTCAAAATGAACGGATTATGCATGCAATCAACACTGAAACGATTGAAATCAATCCAATCAAAATTGAATAGATTGTAATGAATGCCACCAATTTAAAAACAATGAATGCAATTATGAAACAAAGTAATCACAATGACTGGTAAAAATACTGTAATCATCAAAAGTTGTATGCTATTAACAGTGAACCAATCCGATGAAAGTAATTGTATAAGAAAAAGTTGCAAATACCATCAAAAGTGATGAAATGAAACATGCAATCAAATATGAAATTATGAATTTTATTGAATGTAACAAATGACAGTCACTGAAACCTTATCTATTTATAGGTAGCTAAGCAAAACTAGTGTCTATTATCTATGTGGATGTCCTGACCCTTCATTGATTTGATTAAATGGGAAGTTCAATCTGAAGAAAGCTTGGTTGTAAAAATACCAGAAAAAAATAACTTAAAGACATTGGTGAAGGTATGAGGACAATCCATCAAAGATTAAGAAAGTTGCTAGAGTTCTATTTTTATTACTATTATTTTTTTTAACTATGACATCATATACAAGCAGCTGCACTATATGTTATATAATATAAAATGCATAAATTCTGGTTTTTTAATTGTTCATGATGACTGAGAAAAAAAAAATTATGAGGTGTGAAATAATTTGTTGAAATATTGATAAGTACAAGAACAAGTGGAATGCCTCTGGCCGTCTCACCTGCATCACGCGGTTCAATATAGCAGCAGTGCTGACTTTGAATACTACTCTAACTCGCACAAGATGTTCAGTGATACATGGTTACTCTTATGTCCACTTTTTATGAACTAGACCAATAAACTTACAGAGATATGATGGTTATTCAACAAAAAACCCCAACATGGCCAGAGTTCATTGACCTTACATGACCTTTGACCTTGATCATGTGACCTGAAACTCAAACAGGATGTTCAGTGATACTTGATTACTCTTATGTACAAGTTTCATGAATCAGATTCATAAACTTTCAAAGTTATGATGGTAATTCAACAGATACACCCAATCGGCCAAAGTTCATTGACCTTTGACCTTGGTCATGTGACCTGAAACGCGCACAGGATGTTCAGTGATACTTGATTACTCTAATGTCCAAGTTTAATGAACTAGACCAATAAACTTTCAAAGTTATGATGGTAATTCAACAGATACCCCAGATTCGGCCAAAGTTCATTGACCCTAAATGACCTTTGACCTTAATCATGAGACCTCAAACTTGCACAAAATTTTCAGTGATGCTTGATTACTATTATGTCCAAGTTTCATGAATCAGATCCATAAACTTTCAAAGTTATGAGGGGAAATCAACAGATATCCCCAATTTGGCCAAAGTTCATTGACCCTAAATGACCTTTGACCTTGGTCATGTGACGTGAACCTCATGTAGGATGTTCAGTGATACTTGATTAACCTTATGTCCAAGTTTCATGAACTAGGTCCATATATTTTCTAAGTTATGATGACATTTCAAAAACTTAACCTCGGGTTAAGATTTCGATGTTGATTCCTCCAACATGGTCTAAGTTCATTGACCCTAAATGACCTTTGACCTTGGTCATGTGACATGAAACTCTAATAGGATGTTCAGTAATACTTGATTAACCTTATGGCCAAGTTTTATTAACCAGGTCCATATACTTTCTAAGTTATGACGTCATTTCAAAAACTTAACCTCAGGTTAAGATTTGATGATGACGCTGCCGCCGCCGCCGTCGGAAAAGCGGCCTATAGTCTCACTTTGCTTCGCAGGTGAGACAAAAACCATTTTCAGGTTTTTGAGAAAATGACAATTCATTGATTTTTTAAAAACTAAAGTGGGGAAGCTGCTTGCATATGATGTCACTAAAAAAAATCTAAAAATGTTTTAATATTTGTTGGATTTTTCTCAAACCTTCAGAAATATCCTAAATTAATTTTTCTATTTTTGCAATAAACTTTTTGTCAGGGAGAACTTCCCTTTTAAATGCGGTAAAGGGAGCATTTTATGAAAGGACTTGTCAGACTTTTATCCGACAAGTTCAGATTCATCTGACAGTTACCATAGTAACACTGCTCTTAACCATTCAACATCAAGGAAAGTTGTCAGATCTGACAACTTGTCAGACCAAAAGGTTGACGAAACGGTCCAAGGATTAGAAAGAAAAAGATGCTGAGGCAAATTCCTGCAGGAAGAAGTGCCTTACCTCTAGTAGACCAGCATTAATAAAGGCAAGGAGGAGCAGGGCTAAGTGGTTCTCTGTCAGGTTTGGTCTGGTGATGGCCCTGTTTGGAAGCAGGTCCAAAGCTTCGGCAACAACAAAACCTTCTGTGAGGTTCCAGGAACTTTTCATTTGGCAAGAATCTGTGTGATAGGGATATCATTAACATCAAAGCTGCAGTCATAAAGTGATTTCATTCTTGAAATTGGGCCCCCAAAATAAAAAAAAAAATCAGAAAATCAGAAACAACTGAATATATATAAAAATGTATAATTGATCCCATATACTAAAAGAGACAACAGAAATATATGATTTTGTGCCGTTTGCTCTGATAACATCTGCCCTACTGGGTTACCTGCTCATTAAGCCAAAAAAAAAAAAATAACCTTCAACCTTGAAACTAAACCTCACAACAATCCACATCCTAACACTTTTTTTAATGAATACTCTATAAAAAGACAAATCCTGAGAAATGAATTTATCAGAAGTCTCTGAGCACTCTATGAAAGTGCAGTATAATCACCCTAGCTCTAGGGGAGCAACTGTACATGTAACGCACACCGCATTTCAAAGAATAAATTCTCCTGAAGACAGACTTAGAGTTTGGGTGGTCCTTTTCAGGACCAACATATGCCCCCGAAAGAATACATGGTGTACCATGAACCCCATTACGCTCTTCTTCTTTGCCATGGATACCTTCAGAAGTTAAATTTCTGACAAGTCCCCATATTCCTTCACCTCAGTTGAGATCAGAACAAAATAGATGAATGTTATGCTGTAGGAAATTAGTACCTGGAGTATGGTTTAAAACCATAACCATGTTGGGTCATCCAAAATAAATAGCAATAATCATTTTTATTCACATACAAAACAAAGGAGAAATTACCTATACTCTGTAGTGCTGTGGCAAAGTCCTCTGTCCATTCAGGAATTGGCAGGTAAAAGATGTCATACAGCACTTCCAGGAGGTATCGCTGAAATACGATAAAAAATCATGAAATTTGGGGTAAGGTAAATGAACATGTACTGCAAGAAATTTGGGTACTAAATTGATGATTGGTCTACATCCACTTCCTCTACTATCCGTTTGGTCTCATCCCATTTGGTGTAATCCTATTTTGTCTAATAGCCATTTGGTCTAATAACTATTCAGCACATGTAATGCACCACTTTGTGTAATTCATAGTTAGGATTTACACATTTCGTCTATAAACCTCCACTAGGTCTAACAGCATTAATCTATATGGTTAGGTGAACTATTTATGAACTGAATTTTCATTTAATAAATGTTTAAAAAAGTGGAACTTAGACCAACTGGGTATAAGAAAATGAGAATTAGACTAAATATAAGTATTAGACCAAGATGAGACCAAACATTTTGGAGCTAGGAAAAGTAATATAATTTTTTCTTTTATCACCAATACCAGCATCAATACCAAACTTGATATCAACCACAGACTTTAGGGAAGCACATTCTTAATGCAGTTGACAATTTAAGTTAAATTCATGTAGTACTTGGAAACTTTTTGCAGATTGATGGTAAGACACTTACTCTGTTTTCATCATTGTGTACACACAGGATGGCAAGGAGGGACTGTAACCCAGTGGCATCAGATCTACATAGCCGTATCATACCTACAGCAACAAAAATAAAACCAGGAGTTAGTACTATCGCACTATGGGGAGTGTGTATATGGAATTGTCCAAACAATAAAATCAAGAGTTAACTATCCGGCCGTCAGATGGTAAAACAGTCTAACTCTAAAATTTGACTTTTTGAGGTAAATTCACTTTTCTTGTAATGTAAGGGTGCTCTTTCCAATGGGGCTATCGAGAAAATCCCATCATGTCTTGATTTAGAGATAATTTCCGCTATCTTGGTACTTTTTTTATTTTTCCTTCAGATTTGATGGTAAAATGGTCCATCTTTGAGTTGGCCCATTGTCAGTAATATCGTTTGGAGGTAAAATGAGCTATCTTTTACATAAATCTTTTAACCTTCTTAATTGAAATTTTTTAATCATCGCTGTCAGATGGTAAAATGGTCTATCTTCAAGTTAGACCAGCTTACCGCCACGTCACATGGCCGTCAGATGGTAAAGCGGTCTATCTCGAATATCACTGGAGAATGTTGTGCATTGGGGTAAGATGGTAAATCCAGAAGATAGACCAATTTACCATCTTGTGATTTGTAGTATGTGTGTATACATGTGCTGTGGTTAAACAGTCTATCTACACAAAAATCTTGTTTATTTCATAATTAAAACCCCAAATGAGCAGCAAATTCTTCAGTTATTAGTGTTTATTGTGCTTCTTCTTTTCCCATTGCTAAAAATGCATAATTTCCCTCTCATAAAAAAGCTCAAACCTCTAAACTTTAAAGTAATTCTTTTCAGAACATCGACTGCATCAGATGGCAGTATCGCACAAAGGAAAGTGTCATGAACCCATCCAAACAACAAGGAATAAGAAACTAGTGGTAATTATCGCATAATGAGATGAGTTGATGGTAATGATGATGTTGAAAGTACCTACTGAGTTGCAGGTATTATCTTTCATTCAATGACAATACACAAAATTTTCTTTCACTCTGGCAAAATATCTTTATATAACTTTCGATCTTAAGTAGAATTCTGATCAGATTACCAGGCATTCTCTGTGATGAAATGGGTATGAACAAAATGAAGCACCAACATGTATTTATACACTGTACTGATGTAGATTTTTTTTTCATTTGTCATGGTCTGGGAATATCACTCTTACACACTGTCCAATATTAAAAACCATCCACACAGTAGTGACCTACATTAGATGATTATTCATATATATGGCACAGGTATTCACTTCCTACCACTATAAATATAAAACCACAAGTTTGGCACCAAACCAGCAATCTGTTTTTTGTTCCAAGTTACACTGCATAACCTAATCACAGTAGCCTGTCAATATTGGTCATCACCGCAAATGTACTCTGACATATTTACTGCATTCTCTTTTGCCTACAGAAGTTTGTTAGTTGTAGGAATTTCACTCAATAAGATTGTAGTTCATATTACATAGGCCTATCTCTTTTTATCTGTAAGCCTCCTCCCTCCCCCATAACCCCCCTCCCATCCTTTCCTACCCCTCCGTGGTACCTGCTGATTAGCAGGTCTTTTCTTTCTGTCTATTTTGCTTTCACACTGGCAAAAATACCTGATATTCTCTTAAGGCCAGGTTACACCAAAACCGAATTCTGAATAAATTCGGACCATTTCTGCTCGAATATGGCCTGATTCAGATGATTTCCGTGGATTTGTATGTTCCCGAATTTTCTCGCATTTGTGGAGGGAGAACAATATACTCCCAAACCACCTGATTACGTGGATTCAGATGGATTTGCAATTAATTTGGGTCCGGTGTAATCCAGGCTTTATCGAGGTAGATCCGGTAGACTAACCAATCAGAGATTATCATGTATTCTCAGTTTTCAAGCAGGTCTGAAAGTAGTTTTTTCATGCACAGACTCAAATTTGACACTTCAACAAATTACACAATGTCTGGTGCAGAGACTAGACTCCATACCATCTGCCTGTGTCAGGAGCAGCTCTCCTACTAGGGTAAAGTGTAGTCTGTTGTGCAAACCCTTCACTTGAATGAAAGGGTCTGAATGCGCAGCCTACAATGGTTGTGTATTGAAAGCCCTTAAAACAGCAACTTTCATATGTGCTAGTCTTGCATGAAGACCCACTTGTTGATCAAAGTTTCATTCGGGGTCTATGCCTGTAGACTAGGTAAAGTACTTGTAGACTCGTCTGAAAGCACCTTACTCCTGTATGGCATGCCAAACTGACCATCGCTGTCCTTGATGAATGCCAGCATGTGAAGCAGATTGACCTTGTTGTCATACTGAATCATATCATACAGAGGATGTTTTTCACTTACAGCAATCAAGGACAATATAGGGTTATCTATACTGCATGGGCACTGTACATCATCGGTGTGTTCACACTGCTCAGAGGTGTGAAAACAAATTTAGAGTGATCAATGTGGTGTCTGGTTTATTCCACTTTAAAAAAATTATGTGTGCCTCCATAGATAGATGAGTGGCATTTACATGTAAGATAGTATTCTCAATAGTTTTACATATACTGCAGACCTATTCTTCTGAGGTGAACTTTATAGATCACAAATTGTATTGATTATTTATGCACATGACAATCTCATTCATCACTTTAATGCTGTATGTAGAAGTTGTTCTAACTAAAATTGATTTTATTATGAAAAAGATAAAATGATGGCCTATGCAATGCATTGGAGTAATTTTGAGATACAATACCAAATTCCAAAACCATAATGTAAGTCAGATCTCCTGACCTTATGAGGTGTTTATATTGTGATATTAAATGGTACCGTGAAGTATGACTGGGTATATAATGACATTAAAACCAAATATATCACCATACATGGAAAACTGATAAAATGCAAGGTTAATGTTCACTACACTAGGTCTCTAATTACATCAACATTGTATTCAGTAACTATAAATACATGTAGGACTGATGATCAAAGTTGATAGCCTAGAAGTTTATTGAGTTTGTTGCACTTTACATAATAATAAAACATGGAATGTCTAAAGGGCGTCACATGTCAGATAAAATGAAATCCATGTCATTTTCACCAAATGTTGTAGAGCACCTAAATATTCCAAATATAAAAAAATCAACATGGGATATGAGGCGGGAGCTATGTTTCTGAACTACGATGAGTCGATGACAAAGGAAACTTAACGGACTCGGAAAATCAAGACCCTATAACACCACTACGAGTCTATTTAAAAACATCAATATCTTGACATGAACATGATGAAGAAAAATTGATTGGAAGCTATCATGGAATTGTACTTTGGGAACCAAGAGATAAGAAATCCAACACGTTGCATGCGAAAGCTGTCAAGTCCTTTCTTAGAACAGCTGTCAGTGACACTGGCCAGGGCAGAATGATACATTACACGACTGGCTTATTTTAGAAACGTGGTAGAGGTCTGTGCTATTCTTGGGCTATCTCGAGGTCTGTTTTAGAATGACTCGTATTACTCATGCGTTACATGACATCATGTGCACATGGCTTCCGTGTGATCTAATTATCGTTCAATTTTTATAGATCTGCTCACTGATATGTTTACAAGCCATTTGAGACAACAATATATGTACCTTATTGGCCACTTCACAGCATATTCATTAGTTGATAAACCTTATCTATGAAATATCCTTTCCCCATTTACATTTGGCTTCCTTAACAGTCACTTTTTTTACTCAAGAATGTGCTCAGTTGAGCTCACTGATCAGCAAGCTGATACGATTCAAAGGAAACAATTACATTGCGGCAGGGGCGATTTAGCCCCTGAAATGATGCTCTTAAAAGCACTGGAAACTCAAATAAAAAGCCCTGGAAAATCCCCATTTGTTGAAATGTTAAAGCTTATCCAAAGTTGCAGAAATTCAAGTTGTGAAAAGTAGGTCCCCGCCTGTATGATGCACTCAGTGTATTTATCTGAAAAAAGATCATGTATGCAGTAAAAAAAATGGATCATGTATCCAGTCAAAAGCAGAGCTAAAAATATGGATCTTACAGCTTTATCATACCAGTAAATATACATGCATGCAGGTATATACCTATACTTAGATCACAGTGAAATATTTGTACATGTATATGAGAGAACACAAAGTAGTTCAGGATATATCCTTGAAGAAATATTAATATCCTGTGTCAACATTCCTCTTGGTACCATGCCTGAATATAAACATTCATTGATCTGTGTCTCTCACTATTACACACAGACAATACTTTACATATAAACACATTCTCTTGCAGTACATGAAATAGTATCATATCATAATGCGCAGAAGGGGGGGGGGTTGACTCGAAATAGATTGGATGAGGCCTAAGTTGGTGCTATGTGAGGGGATAAATACTTTCCTTTACACGCCAAGGACCAATCCAAATTCATTAAGAAATACTATCATAAAATCAATACATAACAATACATAGTGGCATCCAATACAACAGATAGTAATACACAAGTACAATGTAGATTATCATAAATGGAAAAAAAGTTGGGGAGATTGGGAGAGGGGGGGGTCTGAAGAACTTGAAGGAGCTCACTGGCTAAAAATGATGCTTCATGTGTGGTTCCTTGAAATTAAGGAAACTACATGTATATATCAATGAGACAATAGTTTTAATAGATCATTATGCAACACAACAGCCAACAGCGTAGTAAAACATACTACAGACAAAATAACTCGAATAAAACATTTAGGGGCAGGGTGGGGAAAGGGAATAGACAGGAGGGGGCAAACTGGCCATGGGATGGCGTCCTAGATTAATCATTTCCTAAATAACGAGGAAACTATCACTCGGCCCGGCCACTTGAAAACAACCCGATGACGCTGACTCATACCGATAGTAAATAAACAAATTAAAGGGATATCCCCATTTTAAGAAGCATACTCAACAAAGCTGGCCTACACAAAATAAAGTTTAAGAAAGGCATTTAGTTTCTTCATCTAGAATTCAAAATCAAAATCACTGATTAAGCTGCTAATTTCATCACATTAAATAGAAAAGTCAGATGGGAATAACCAAAACTTTACAATTCCAGGGCTCAGTTATTACTCAAGATATACACAAGAGTACCATCAAACCAACTATGGCCCGTATTCTGAACACTGGTCTAAAGCTGTGGTTTGAAAATAAATTATACCAGTTGTGGTAACGATTTCAAAAAGAGTTCTAACAGAATCCAATGAAATTACTCCCAAAGTGTTTGTATGTACAAATTTTAAATATGTGCCAAATAACTCTGGAAGAAAATGCATAATTGCTGAGAAATGAGCAAAATACGCATGGAATTCCATCAAATATCTATTGTCGGGTATTTTTCGAAGCAATGTTAATACACTGTCCCACATATGCTTTTCTGTGTTATTGATCATCAAAATTTTTGATTTTGAGCGAATATTTCATGTTTTTACACAGATAAGTTTACATTAATGTACCAATCTAGATGTATGATGATATTCTGACAATTATTAAACCTTGATTCAAAAGACTTTCTCATGAAATAATTATTTGCTGCAACTACTGTCTTTTACTTTTAACTATGGATAGCCAACTGTTTCACAAAAATTCATCAGCTAAAATCATTCATAACTGTCTGGAAATAACAATTAAGATAGTAATTACCTTAAGGTATTACCAATTTGTAGTATGATTCATCAAAAAATACTTTATATAATTTTCATTCACAATGAAAAGTTTATTTCAGAAAAATAATGAAATGCTCAAAGCACTTTCTAGTTGATATTTGGTGGTTAATTTTTTAGATATGCATAATTCTATTAAGTAAAAGAAGTAAATTGAAGAGAAATGACCCATCCATTCTCCCTAGAAATCAGGGCAAGATTAAAATTATGTAAATTGCGCATGTGCCCAGTATTCCTGTGTTGATTTACATGTATACTCAGCCAAGGCTTTGAAAAATTATTAAACCCAATGCTATTAACTTCTCATTTCTTTTTCTCATTAACAGTCATACTGAACATAACAGGAAGGATACTTTCCAATCCTCTCTCTCGCTAGTCACGTGAATCATGGGGAAGCATGATCACAAGACGGCAACCATGATTTAGCGACAACATCCGTGTCCATGGCAACCGTCTCCACCAAGCTTTGCTGGAGAGGTAGAGAGGAAACATGCAATGGTTGCGTCAATAAGCCCCAATCACAGGACGCTACTCACGAGACCAGACGTGGGATACCAAAAAAAAAGATTACCAGAACCAACTTTCCTCCTCAAATCAAGAAAGAAATTAAAGTCTACCAGACAAAATTTGTCTTCAGGCATATTTAAAAGCATGTCTAAAGCTTAAGTAAAGCGGTATACATTATATGTAGTACCATCTCATATTCTAACCTTGTGTAGAGGCCATTGAATCTTTTTCCAACTTGTCATTATTCAGCAAGAAGAAATTATTTCTTGGATATTTTGCACCTTCTATTGGTAATGATTTATGATTACTTTAAAAATGGCCCTTAGAGCACTTGACAGACAAAGATTATCCCTTGAACATTTGTTTGAGAAGTGTGTTTTTTATCAAATATAAACAAGGTAATTGCCAGATTGAGTCTAACCCACCTGTGACTACATAGCATGAAGTTTTCCCCCAAGTACATCCCTAGACCTAGTTTGATTTCTCAAGAAAGTCTTGAGAGCAAAATGAAATGTCTAACTTTCAAATTAACTTGGCCTTATACCCATTTCATAAACCCAATTATGCGGCTAATAGCAGCATAATTTGGTCGTAAAATTGGAGGAGGACCAGAGTTATCCGCATTATTTGGATGCTGCTATTATCCGCATAATAGCAGCATCGGGACAAGATTTTGAGTTTATGAACGTATTTCTAAATAATGCGGATAATTGCCTTGGTGCGGTCACAAGGTCACCCTTTTCCAACACAACCGCATCGGAGGGGGCGTGTCCAGTTGTCATGACGATTATCCGCCTTTTTCAGGACGGGCGCTCGTAAAAATAATGTGGCTTATTTTCGGAGTTTGTGAACACAATTTTTATTGAATTATCCGCATTACTCTTAGGCGGCTAATTGGAGGATAGGTTTATGAAAGGGGTATTACAAAGGTACCTCCAATGATGGCAGCATAGCATTACACGCAGGTAACCTATGTTTTAAAAGTCTGAGAAGATGGCAAAGTTATCTGTCGGCGGCCCAAAGTCATTTGAAAGTTGTGACAAGAGTGTCGCTAATGCGAGCACATAATGTGCCCGCCTGTAACACGGAAAATGGAGTTATTGGTCAAGCAAAAAAAGTGGAACTTCCCCTTTGACCTTCTGACCTCAAAATCAACAGAATTCCTTGGATTCCTTGGATAACGGACGGACAGTTAGACGGACGGAAACCGAGCGTGATACCGTAATACGTCCTGTCTAGGACGGGCGTATACAAAAAACATACTCATTGGCAGGTGTATTCGTTTGGGAATATTACAAGTTTTTTTTTTCACACAAGCACCCCAAAATTGGTATTTTTGTTTTTAATGGGGATAAAATCGTCTGAGCTCTCTTTCTCTCTCTCTATTTGAGTCACTTTCCCTTCCTGCCCAAACCTCAATCCCGAAATGTCTAATTCATTCATGTCAATGATTACTGTTAATCATGTGCTCTGCTTCTAATGAGTCTTCTAGACCCAGTTACACAGAACACAGCTATTGATCATACCACCCATTTTAACGTTGATTGCACACAATATTCAATACAATCAATTATGAATATAAATCCTGAAATCAATCAGTAAGCCTTGTGCTACATGGACCCTATGACTCTTTGACCTTGCTTGTAATTATAGCAGCTACTTGTTTTGAGGGTTCAGATTAAACATAATCCCTCACAAGTGACTAAACCAATTTAGAATAGCAAGTGATTTTGCTTTGCAACATTCAAAATGAAAACACGCAGCATTCATTCTCTCTCTCTCTCTCTCTCTATCTGTTGAGTATTATTTCATTAATGACTGTGAACACGTATGTAAACACTTCCTCACAAAAATTACTAAAATGAAAACAATATTGCTAAATCATAACATCTCTGGAGAATTGTACATATTGTATTGTATGTATCACAGAGAAAATCAGGGAATGATTTTGCTTACAAATTTGAACAACATTTTTGGTCATAAGAGAAATGCTCTCAACTACATGTAAGTAATGTACAGTCCTATGTAGAAATATGCAAAACAAAAGATTTAATATGCATAGCAGTCTTTCAAAAATGTCAAGCAAATTGAAATGCGATACCAAGAAAATTATTCCCTGGAAAATGTATGTTATCGAAACTTCACTCCTAACAACACCACCCCCCCCAAAAAAAAAACAAGCAAACAAAAAACAAATAATTTGGCTTGAGGATAATAAAATCACCAGGGATAATTTTAAAAAATCAACAATAGGACAACACACATGTGAGAGATACCCATTTTAAACTGGAGCACCAAACTTTGATGCGCACATCGGTTTCATCATAAAACAATCATTTTGTTCTGATCATAATTTGTTTTATTGGTACAAGTTGTTAATTTGACTGATAGTGATAATACAAAATAAATTGATAAAAAAGTAAATAAGGGCAAACTTACCAGGCCATGATCTAAGCAGAGTAACAATAGCCATCCTACTGGCTTGGTATAGACCCTCTTTCTCACTTCAATGTGGACAAATAGAGAAATGGAAAATAAAATATAAGAAATATTAGAAACAATTATACATAACATTTATAAAAATCAAATTTTTAATTATTGTCCTCTTGTGTCATCAGCATTGCTATTATCACTAAATGAGTATGCAATACATTCAACTTTTAAAGCTAGTCAAATCAAGTGTAAAAAAATATAGGGCAAATATCTTCAAGGCAAAGATGAGATAACAAGGAGACAGTGTTCTTTGTAGTCGAATCACACTTAAATCACAAGAATACCGAAGCCTCATTCTAATTATCTAAAAAAACAGTCCCCTTTATTCAGCTTCTAAATTATTCAATAACCTACCCGCAACAACCCGGTTAGAGAAAAACCCAACTACATTTGCACGTCTCATATCACTTTCTTAATTCAATTCCCCACATCGATCACCATTGATGATACTGCATTATATAACTTCATTTTTTTATGCTTAATTTTGACATAACTTTGTATATTATTTTCGTCAATTTATTTTTCATTTTGTTTACTCCAATTTTACTTTTGCCAATTGAATTTTATCCATGCTTTGATTTATATTGTTTTTCGTTCTTATTTTTGTATGCTTGTTTTATGTTGATATTATTTGTTATTATCTTTTGTCCACGGCCTTGCTGAAAAGCAGCTTCTAGCTCAAAGCAGGCTTTTTAACCATGATTAAATAAATAAAATACAAATACAATCAGAAAAGGGAAGAGAGGGGGTGAGAGGGGAGGGGGGTGAAATGGGAAGAAGCATAGGAACATATGATGGATAAGTAGAGAAATTGGACTGGGGATACAAGGGCAGAGATAGGGGGAAGTAAGGAGAGAGGGTGGGGTGATTATAAAAAAAAGGGAAGAAAATGAGGGAGGGAGGGGAGGACGAGAGGAATAAATGGAAGATAGGGAGGGAACAGTTGGGGAGGGGAGAGAGGGGGTGAAAAAGGGAAGGGATTGAGGGACAAAGAGGATAGACAATGGTTGGAATGTAAACGGCAAAGAGATAAGACAGAAAAGGATAAAAGACGAACATGGAACGAGGGAAATGGACAAGATTTTTTTTTTCAGGACAAGGATAAGACAAAGAGAAGGATATGGGGGCAATGAGAATGAGAGAAAGACGTAGATTGAGTGGGTGACAATCTTGACGATTTCTTGGATATATGGGACTGTGCAGAGGTGAAATAAACACAGCCTTGAAAATGGAAACATTAGCAGACATGATATTTCTCTTTCACCATCAAACCAACCCACACAGTGGTTTCAGTTAAAAGGTGGTTATGTTCCCGCCAAGGGTTGTGTTCACACTTAATGCAATTTCTGAGGCTGGAATTACACATCAAACTGGCAACAAAATATAAAGTTACTACAGGAGGGCATTCAAGCAATTTTTCGTCAATGCTGATTTTCCTTCATTTCAAGATATGCCACTGCACACTGCAAATTGAACCTTTACATCATCTATAGGATCTTAAAGATCCCTTTGTGTGTTTTTTTTTTATAGATGTAATTCTTCAGCATTAAGAATGCATGTGTTCAGTGTTGCATGTTTATTTGATAACAGATCAGAAATTGCTTGATCACAACAATAAGTACAAAAAAGAAAAACCTTGATAGAGCTTGTTGTGAGCTGCCAAATACATGAATAAACTACAGGATAAGTACTCCCTGACACAGTATATGAGGCTATACAATCATGCAAAAAACAACATGCACACAAAAGAGAAAAAAGTGTGGAACTTGGTGCGCACTTGACCTTTAGGAGTACATTTAGGAGTTTCTGATGATTTTAAAATAGAGCACTGTCGCTCTATGCAGTTATTTTTTAACCAATGATCGCAACCATATCAAGGAGCACTGAACTCAGAACAGGATCTTGAGATGGCACTGTTCAAAATGACTGAGGCGCAATGGCTTTAAAAACGCGATTCTAGTCGCTTGAATGCACCCTCATAGACGCTTGCTGTCCTTTGTATCTCATCATTCTTTCATAGCTCTTCCCACAGAGTGAGAATGTGGTCGACATCTCCCACAGGCTTGACAGCCCTAACAAATTATCATTAATTATTCAAGGTGTTTAGATGGGGGATTACTAGACAAGTTTTAGAGAGGTACATTGTTGCCATTACCATCTCCAAAACCCATTCTGACTACTAAAATTTGTTAAGAAACATTTCAAATAAAGGTCAAGGTGTATTGAATAATGTAAATACATTAGGCTATCAAGATTGAACTCAAAATCTGTAAATTTGAGGGAAAATAATTATCAATTTACTATGCCCAAATTACATTTCACAAAACCAGCAATGCTGTCTGTATTCACAAAATCATGAATATATACTACCCGAGCAATATGAATTTTAGAGAATTTCAGGGTTCTGAAATTATGGAAAAGGGTATTTTTTACCAAGCAAAATGGGCATTTATACACTTACAATCTAAGCCCTGCATATTTCATATAAACTTTGGTTTGAAGCTAGAACCAAATGATACAATGTTCAAACATGCTTTTTATTTAGGATATTCTACAATTTTCTGTTGTCATATGACATAAACACACGCAGAAAAAAAAATAAAACCTGTATATCTGTAAGTACTAAAATACCCAAATGTCTGCTGGTGAGAATGGGCTAGCTCATACCCATAAGGATCAGAAGCAATACTTGAGTCATAATCCCAGACACCAGTAAATAGTTTCAAATTGTACCAATAAACTTATTCCTGCTGGTGTGAATGAAGCTAGCTCATATAGCCTATAGAGGATAGGATCAGGTGCAATACATCTTTACATGTACATGTAAGATGGATTACAACACACTGTTTTGCCCTTGATATTCTAATGGATACTGTCTCATCTTAGCAATATTATATCATCAATCTTACAAGTGAAGCAAAACAAATCCTTGTACCTGTTCATATGCACTCAATATGAATTTTTTAAGTATTTTTCTTCAAGGTACTGTTGATTCTTTTAAAATAATGGCATGTTATTGCCTAAGCTTGCACAAAATAAGATAAAACGTTTACCTCTATAATGTGTAGCACATAATATAAAAGAGCTCCCCCAAAATACTTAAATAATAAATAAATAAATAAACAGACAAACGAACGAACGAATGAACGAACAAACAAACAAACAAACAAATAAATAAATGAATGAACAAATAAATAAATTAATAAATACCACTTATTAATTCATTTATTTTTCTTTTCTTAATTAGTGATTGATAACATATTTGATTTTATTATGAATATCTTACCTTGCTTGAGATTCAGATGAATCTCCAGTATGTCTGTAGTTGAAGTCTGTGAACGGAGCTATTACTTGCTACAAGATATAAGAAAACCGAGACACATAAAAGAATGATTACATCAAGTCAGTTTTGTTTCAATTGAGCCTAAATGGAATAAAAACAAGCTATAAATGTATACATTGGTGATATATCAAGTATTTCGTCAAGTGATAAACTTTAATCTCAAATTATGCCATAGTATGTACATTTGTTTTTTGTTTTTTATTGTATTTTTAATTTTTTCTTAAGGCTTTGCATCCAAAATTAATGGGTCATACTACAAAAACGTGTCACCTTGTTCCAAATTGGCAAATGGGCGGATATTGACAGGAGCACTTGCAGGCCTATAAGTTTTTATATTTTCAGAGCATGGCAATGTTTCTATAGGGCATATACTACATGTTACAGCACTAATTGGAAAATCAGAAAAAAAATTAAAACGTGCAGAATATCCATCGGAGCAGTCGCCACTGGAGTAAAAGTCAATGGGACATACAAAGAAATCTCGGCTAATGCGTTACCTCAATGTCGACTTTGAACCTGATGAACCTCCTGCTTGCAGGGTGATTGAGGAGATGTAGAAGGGTCAACATGACAGCTTCGTTGATCCTCAAGAGCTGCATGTCTAGGATGTTACGTACCAGGGCTCCTAGTCCTCGCGCATGGGCAAAGGCAGCAGGATTCAGAACAGCTAGATTAAAATAGAAATGAGAAAATATGTGTCTTTACAATAACAGTTGAGATTCTTCAATGACTTTAGCTACAAGATCAACCAAACTTTAAACCACAAGGATGGTTGAGGAGATGTAGAAGGGTCAACATGACAGCTTCGTTGATCCTCAAGAGCTGCATGTCTAGGATGTTACGTACCAGGGCTCCTAGTCCTCGCGCATGGGCAAAGGCAGCAGGATTCAGAACAGCTAGATTAAAATATGAGAAAATGTGTGTCTTTACAATAACAGTTGAGATTCTTCAATGACTTATAAAGCTATAAGATCAAGTCAAATGTAATAATACTAGAGGTGTTATGGCTCAGTGGATAAGTCTCCATAGAAGGGTTAAAATGTCGGCTTCGTTGATCCTCAAGAGCTGAATGTCTAGGATGTTACGTACCAGGGGGCCGTTTCATAAAGCTGTTCGTAAGATAAGAGCGATTATCAGAACGACTGGTGATCCTTTCTTACGCGCTAAACCATCGCCAATGCTGTATACATTTACCAAAAGAAAGGATCACCAGTCGTTCTTAAAGTCGCTCTTATCTTACGAACAGCTTTATGAAACACCCACCAGGGCTCCTAGTCCTCACGCATGGGCAAAGGCAGCAGGATTCAGAACAGCTAGATTAAAATATAAATGAGAAAATGTGTGTCTTTACAATAACAGTTGAGATTCTTCAATGACTTAGGCTACAAGATCAAGCCAAATTGTAATAATACTAGAGGTGTTGTGGCTCAGTGGAAAACTCTCTATAGAAGGGTTAAAATGTCGGCTTCGTTGATCCTCAAGAGCTGAATGTCTAGGATGTTACGTACCAGGGCTCCTAGTCCTCACGCATGGGCAAAGGCAGCAGGATTCAGAACAGCTAGATTAAAATATAAATGAGAAAATGTGCATCTAAAGCCCCTTTTACGCCTTCAAGGATGCTACATGTGAATACTTGTTTAACTGGGTATTTACACGGAGTGTACGGAAAAGTGTGGATGTTACTGGGTTCTTACACGGACCTTTACAGTCTCTACTGGGATACCTCTAGAGCTTATATAGCCAAGATCAAAGTTTCTTTCATTTTGACAACGTCTGAAGCGTACATATACATGGCCATGACCAATGACTATTGTTCATGTGTGCGAACAATGGAACATTTTCAACCCCAGGTATAGCCGGTATTAACAAGGACCTCCTGGTTCTTACAAGGAGCCTCCCGGACGCATTTAGTGGCAACGAGAATGTACAAGGTGGTTACACGGATGATTATTTGTCCGTGTACTCTAGGATGAAAAATTGAATGTGTTCAAATTTTCTCTCGGATATGCTGGTACACCAAGGATGACGCCGGATGAGTAGCCGGTGTGTACATGGTAATCCCCGACTGTACGTGGATGACCCCGGGTCGACAATCCGGGATGATCCGTGTTGCTTCCGTGAAGGTGTAAAAGGGGTTTAACATGATCAAATGAACTTATTAAGCTTAAGATAAGTAAAATGGCAATAATGGCAACAATCGCAACTCTAAAAATCAAGCGCAACTTGATTTTCAACCAATCAACACTGTGCATTTGGGACTTGCGATTGATTTTTTTTTGCTATTGAGTTTAAACGCAACTCTTTCTGCAACAAGCCCCTTGCCTGTTTCATTAAACTTGTTACAATATTAAATAATTTGCTATGAAATCATTCAATTCCACTAGCTGATGATAAACTTGTTATAGAAATTGTGCACTGTGCATTTGTTACTATAACAAGTTTTTATATAATGAGACCCTGAACAATGAATGCTACATGTATGATGATTTACCTCTCGTAACTGGAATTGATTTTAGAGTGATTTTTTAGTCATATATAAAGTTTCTGAAACACCCCAGGGAACGTTTCATCAATACTTTTGTCCGAAAAGTAGTCAGATCTGACAACCTTTCTTGATTCTGATTGGCTTAGAAGCACTGTTACTATGGTAACTGTCGGATAAAACAAGACTTGTCAGATAAAACGACAAGTCCTATCATGAAATGCTCCCCAGGTAATGGTTAAAACGTTTTAAGTGTTGAGGACAATGAATGCGTAGGCTTTAGGAGTAGGAGTCATTCAGGAAGATCTTTTCCTTCATTCAGCCGCCAGTCAGTCAGTTAACCAGCCATGAACAGAGGACGTCTCTTAAAATAGTTTGTTGAGGACTAAATTTTGAGGTCTCTTGAGCAGCCCCCCCCCCTCAAACAGCCTCCTCCTCCCTCGTCTCCTAACTGTCTGCTTCAAACAGGAAATTAAAATGATGACCACTTGTCTGAGATGCGAGTGTCCACCCAAATATTAAAAGAGATACAGAAAGTGCACTGCTTCTTTTTTTCAATCAGATCAAATAAATTTAAATCTATATTCCAGTTTGAATCAAATTTTATAATTTCGTAATTCACCCCACCATCTTTAAGCTGAAGGCTCATTTCGGAAATTGAGTAGATTGCTAATTAGGGGTACGACTCCACTTTATAGATGAAAGGGAATGAGAACTTGAGAAGTGTCTTTTTTCAGCCAGCAACAAATGCAATTCAATTCAGTCAAAAGTTTTCATGACTTTCAATCAAGTCTTGAGGAAATGGAAAAGGGTGCAGTGCACTTTGTATGTTTGTGCATTTAAAAAGAACATAAAGAAAGTTTGCAAACTGGTCTATATCCACTTTGTCTATTTTTGGAAGGTTCCGTTTGGTCTCCTCTCACACGGTCTACTCCTGCTTAGTCTAAACCTGGGGAGTGTTTCATCAACATTTTTGTCCGACAAGTTGTCAGATCTGACATCTTTCTCTGACTCTGATTGGCTGTGAGGCACTGTTACTATGGTAACTGTTGGATAAAATGGGACTTGTCGGATAAAACGTCCGACAAGTCCTTTCATGAAACGCTCCCCAGTTCATCAAGTAACCATTTGGTCTAACTTCCATTTATCCCTCTTACAAGTTTTTCTAATTTCCCAGTCAACCTATATCCATTTCATTTAATATCCACTTGGACTAAAACCGCTTTATAGTTAGACGAACTGTTTAGGAACCAAATTTCATGACACTTAAAAAAACACCAATATGTAGACTAAGTAGAAATCGGACCAACAGAATTAGACTAAGAGGGCCAATTATTCTGGAGACCAAACAGCATTTAGACTAAATTGAGAGTAAACCAAATAGGTTTGGTCCACATGGTACTGGACTATCTGACCAACTGCTCGTAGTTATAAACCTCCTCATTCGCCATACTAGTCCTTGATCTAATCACGGGTCTATATGAGGAAATCTCAAAATACCTTATTTAGGATATATTTAGAGGTCTCCCCCAACTCCCCTTCCCATCCCCTTCCTGACATGTATGTCTACCCAACTAGGAAACTTTGAGTGGGTGACTTTCCGCCCAGGATATGATTGTCAACCAACAAATATAGCGAACTGGTTAAATCAGTAGAGAGTCCAAGTCTTACTGGCTTTGGCTGTATTCATTTGAGTTTCATTCTAAGACCCCCCCAAAAAAAAAAAAAATCCAAGCAAACAAACAAAACAAAACAAAGGGGGAGGAAAATAACAAAACAAATAAAAAACAAGTAGAACGTCTCTGGCAGTCTCACCTGCTTTATGTAATTCGATAAAGCAGCAGTGCTGCCTTTGAAAACAGCTAATGAATAATTAGTCACAGAAGAAAACACTAATACAATGTATGATAATAAAATATTATGTCCATGATGATGATGATAATAATGATGATGAGGAGGATTATGGCGATGAAGGGGAAGGAAGAGGAGGAGAGGGTGAAGATGATGACAACAATGATGATGATGATAATGACAACAATGATGATTATGATTATGATGGTGATAAGGACGAGGATTGCGATGATGAGGAGGATATCAATACTGACCAAAATTTTAATAATAATAATAATGGTGGCTACTTATATAGCGCACAGGTCCACCTTTCGGTGCTCATGGCGCTTCAAGGAAAATAAACAGAAAACACAACAGTAATAGAAAACAAACAAGAAGAGAATTTCAATTTTCCTGAAAAAAACACAATACTAAACTGTTAATGGGAGATTAAATAAGTTTTTAGCTGGGACTTGAATGTTTCTGTTCTATTTTGATCATGTAAGAGAATAATTAAAGTCCTATTTTCTGATATTTTGATGACGGTGAAGCCAAAAGCTGATACATGTATGATATGAATATTACTTTCAAGGAATGTTGGAAAAAACTCAAGGAAATAAAACAATAAAAAGGGGGAAACAAACAAATATCACTCAATTTTGGTTAGTAATAAATACATATAACCTTGCCAGGAATAGCAATAAATATGGTATAATGACCTTTCTATAGTAACTAATATACCACCACATGCCATTACAGTTACCGATACTTCACCACAAAACAGATGAGAGATAACTAATAACAAGAACACCTACAGAATGACATTTACTTCAATCCTTTCATATTGTATGTATATATATGTACCAACACTTATTTGCTTGTAAGCCGCCACCAGTATATCATTCATAAGCATTAACTTTCCCTGAAAAGTGTATACAAATTCAGGGAACTTCACATTGTTCTGATGCCAAACAAATTTTATGGGATGTTAATTACGGGTCCTCTATATGTATTTTACCATAACAACAAGAGTGCATTCAATAATAATTTGTGTTTATATATCAAAACCTGACATCAGTTATCATGATTCATGAAAAAGTACAAAAATATGATTTACGTTTCTTCTGTAACCAATTTTTTTTTAATGGTGCTTTCTACATAAAAGGGGGGGATTCAAGTATGCCTAATAAACTATAAATATATGCACAAAACATACAAACGCAAATGTTTTAGTGCATTTAACCCATTGGAGGTGTATTTATTCTTCTTTCAAAATCACGTAATTATGGCCCCCATGAGTTAGAGCACTATTACAAAGTTGGATTCAACTTGAGCAAGCATGGAAAATAGACAACTTCCATCCAAAAGTACTTACCAAGTTCACAGAGTGTCGCTACGCATGCGTTCCTCATCCGATCCCGTTCCTTGTCATCGCTGTTGCTAATGGCAACCAAGATATGGACTAGCGAGACTGGGCAGTAGGCGGGGGCGACGGCAAGAATCTGAGATGGTTGGATAAACACCACTGTGTAAATTTCATGGAAATATTGAGGCCTTCAGGGAAGAATTGGAGCATGGATTAATCTATGCAGCTATGTTTGCAACTAACGTAAAACAAATTGACCTTTAACAGGTAGATTGCAATTTGAATTTAAAAAATTACATATTTCCCATCTATACATCCTAGACAAAGTGGAGTAATACAAGACAATATTTGCAATCAATTACAAATCGATACTATAATTTTACAACTGATTAATTTGAGCTGTAGCAAATATTATAGTATATACTCCTTGTAAGAATCAGTTAATTCGTTTCAAGATATCATGATTGCTTTGGGGACCAAGTACAGAAATGAAATTGATGGCAAGTTTCTTAAAATGCCCCAATAGTTATTTTGGCACTGAACTTTAATATTGGGTATTAAAAGAACCATGAATAATGACGGGCTCATATCTCCACCATTTAATTCAAATTCAATATAATTTACATTTAATACTTTAAAAAGTGCAATACATTGAGAATCAAATCATTTTGGAAAAACGTAGTAAAACAACAATCGTATTCATTTTGTTAAAGTTGTGAACTTGATGAAGGGGGGGGGGGGGGGGTAGGGCCGAAAAGGATGACTGACTATACGTCTACTTCTACTTTAAGAGTCATATCATCCATCGAATATTGTTGCAATACAGGATTGTGTCTCCAATACCAGTCACTTCCCATCTTCTTGTTTCTATGGGGAATTTGTCTTCAGGTTTCAGCCACTTTCTTATTTCCTTAATAGACTTTCTACACAATTTTACACTGTAACTGATGTTGGATGACCTACCCTTCTGATAAATCTAAGAGCCTGTATCCTCTCTACATCGTTCCGCTGATAGATGTCCAAGGATCGCATGAGAAGACGATCAACATGGAGGGCCAGCATGGCCTGGACTGTGGTCTCATCCTGGATAAGGTGGCGAAGCGCCCTCAACCCCGCTCCTCGAATCTCCTTGGCTGGATGTACCACTGCAAGGCGTAAACTGATACAAGAAAGGAAAACAGAGAGGGAGAGAGAGAGAAATAAGGAACAAGAAGATGAAAAATGATTGCTAGTGTTTTTGTTCTCTATTTAACTTAAAGTGATTGGTTAACATTGGTTTGACTTTTAAAAAATCTGAGCTAGAAGGTCACTCTTGTCACCTGTGTCTGTGATATGTTCCAAAAATGAAGCCCAGAAAAAATTGCGTTCGAAAATGATTATTTAATGCTTCAAAAATTGAAATATAAAGTGACCGGAAACACCATCTTAATTTCATCCCATACACTTATGTGTACTATTTAGGTGTCTATAAGATGCCTATTTACAAAATCGGGGTTTGCCTTGTAGTTTTAGCTTTTCATTCTCAATAATGGTTGTTTTCAGGATTTATTAGTTCAAATACATGCACTTGTACACATGTTTCATCTTGGTTTGAGAATTTTTTAAATCGGCTGCTCACAAAGTTAAACAATACCTTTAATAGCACTTGGTATATATTCATCACATCAACAAAATATTCATCTTCATGTCCAGCTCTGTATAATAATTGACATTTTATCACAATTGACAGTTCCTTTGGGTGAGGAGGAGAAGTTTTGCTATCTCGGTGTGGGGGAAAAACAGCAACAATGTCTCCCCATAAAAAGAGAAGATCAATATCTCATTTCAGTGAAAAGAGGGAAAAACAGCAACACCATGTTCTGGACATTTATAATGTGCTTTCAAGCTAGATTACAGTAGTTGCAGTAATACACTGATTTCATGAGAAAGTCTGTAAAAACCAAGGTTAAGTATTACTATATCATCGTCGATTTAGATCAGGTACAGTTACATAAACTGCACTTTGTGAAATCACAAAATCTAAGCTGAAAAACAATCACTGAAGATCACCAACACAGATAGGCACTCGTGGGACAGTGTATATTATATTGCTGGAATAAAGACCCGACAGAAGTGCCTGAATCCGCGCTTATTTTGCTTATTTCTCAGCAATTACATAATTTCTTTCAGAATCCTTGGGCACATATTTTTTTTATTCATATAAACAGACACTTGGGTGGTCATCATATTGGATTCTGTAAAAAGTCATTTTGAGATCGTTACCACAACTAGACTTTATCTTTAATAAGAATTTGAGATATACAGTGGTGCTCAAAAGTTAGTGAACCCCAACCAGAAAATGAACATATTTAAAGTGTTCAAGACCTAACATCTTTTAGACATTTAGTTGTGAAATCAGGTTATAATTACATTCAATAGAGTTTGTTTCTCTGGGCCCACGCAATATTGTAGTATTTTGTCTACATTCAACACTTGGCATAAAGGAGTGCTTTGTTGTGGGGTTCATTAACTTTTGACTACTGTACATATATACATTGTATATATCTAATACCCCTTTCATATTGCCTTTTTCATTTTTCACCGCCAAACTTCGCCGGTGAACTTCTCCGCCTCGCATTCCTCACTTCACCGGCGAAGAAAAAAATGTACCCTTTCGCACTGACATTTCTTCCCCGGCGAAAGTCAACGGGCGATTGCAGAACAAAACGAAAGAAAATTGTAAACATTACTTCTTACCTTTTACAAAAAGGTATCAAAAAATTAATTACAACATATTTTGGAAGTATTTCGAGAAAAACAAACAATATCACCTTGTTTTATAGCGCATTTTATACATGTAAAAAGTGCTTTTAAATAAATATTGTTAGTAAAAAAAAAATATTTTTGAGGGTATATACTTGGCCATAGCATTCAGCTGAGCTTGCAACTTATCGCGCGCGGAATCTCGGTACAGGGGTCTTTGGGAGAGAAAAAAATTGACCTCTGACATCATTAAAGAGGAGAAGTTCTCCGGTTTGCTTTCATACTGGCTGTTTCACCGGTGAAGTTCTCCACCTCTAGAGGTGGAGAAGTTCGCCGGCGAACTTCACCGGTGAAGTTCTCCTGTGTACCTTTCATACTGGACACTTTCCCCTTCGCTGGCGAACTTCGCCGGTGAAGTTCTCCGGTGAAAAGCGCAATATGAAAGGGGTATGCACTTTATATAGAATTATTATTACCCCCAACATTGGATTCAACAAGTAATTACCACGTACAATGTATGCACATCCTCCACTCCCTAGGGAGTATACCAGCCAGTCGCCATCGAGGCGAAACACAAAACTGGACAAGCAACAATGATATTCACATCCTACTGGGTACCCAAATTATGGATTCATTGCGCCCTCCTCCTTCTTGCCACTCCCAGATGAAAGGAATTTGCTTCAAATTGAGACAGGAATACTATTTTCAAAACATTGAAATCAGAGGCTCAAATAAAAATGCTACATGCACAATATACGGCCTGTATACAATGCATGTATCGAACTAGCTGAAAAAAGAATTACACAAATTTGGCAGTCAACACACTGTTCTGTGATGTACCATTCGTTGCAAATAAACTTGAGCTCACTTCAGTGTAATTTCATTTCATCAAACCCAACACAATAATTCTGCTAGTTATACAAATGGAGCATCTAGCCATACTAATAAGAACATCCGCATTTATTAACACTTTACATCAGATCAACATCTCTTAAAGTGATTGGTTAACATTGGTTTGACTTTAAAAAAATCTGAGCTAGAAGGTCACACCTGTTACCTGGGTCTGTGATATGTTACAAATTTGAAGCCCTGAAAAAATTGCGTTCGAAAATCGTTTAGTGCTTCAAAAATTGAAATATAAAGTGACCGGAAACACCATCTTAATTTCATCCCATACAGTTATGTGTACTATTTAGGCGTCTATAAGACGCCTATTTACAAAATCGGGGTTTGCCTTGTAATTTTAGCTTTTCATTCCCAATAATGGTTGTTTTCAGGGTTTGTTAGTTCTAATACATGCACTTGTACACATGTTTCATCTTGGTTTGAGAATTTTTTAAATCGGCTGCTTACAAAGTTAAACAATACCTTTAAGCCCTTTACATATTATTACCACGGTCATCAGATAAAATAAATGTATGCACTTTCTCTATTCCCTGGGGAGTATTTCAACAAGAGTTCACAGACTCAATTGCTAGGCATACTACATGTACATAGGGTTTCACATCCTACCGGGTACCCACCTGGGTGGAGAGTGGTAAATTGGGGATTGACTGGAAGGCGTCAGTCCCATGGTTGGAATTAATGGTGGGAACCAATGGTGGAATCCCATGGTGGATTTGAACACACAACCCACTGATTACATTTACCAGAGTCAGAACCGCTACACCACAACATTTCAATGCTTCAGTTCTGTTGATGAAGTTCATTATTAAGATCTGTGCAGACAGGTTATTAAGGAGCTCCCCGTTCATCTTCATTAAACATTGAATTCATCATGGAATATTCATGATCTTGGGCAAATGATTCATCCAAGTCAATCCCATCTACATGTATATGTATGCAAAGGCAAGGCTTGTAAACAAATAGAAGAAAACTCATTTAATTTCCAGTTCCCTCACTTACAGTAATCTTCAAGCAGTTGATCTACTCAGTTAATAGTCTCATGCCATGTATAGGTTGAACCCACCAGCCTGTATTCTGAACTCGGGTTTAAATTAAACCATGGTTTAATGTTATGGTTTAACTATGGAGAGCCAATTGGGGCACAATTCCCTAACAATACACATTCAATTTATTAACTCATATGACACCCAAATTGTCTGGGAATGATAACCGAAGAGCGTTTCATCAACATTTTCATCTGACAAATTGTCAGATCAGACAACTTTGCTTGATCCTGATTGGCCGAAAGGCAATGTTACTATGGTAACTGTCGGATAAAATAGGACTTGTCGTATAAAACGTCTGACAAGTCCTTTCATGAAACGCTCCCCTGTATTTTGAAGTAGGCCTATATATTTCTTCATTATGAAAGCAAAAAGAAACAAAATAGTAAACATAAGAAATTTACAATGTCTATTCTCAATTCGGTTTCATTTCTGATTAGTCTATACTTACACTAGGTCAACAGCCTAGATGGTCCAAATTTAACTTTGTCTAATAGTCAAATAAAAGCTTGATTAAAAAAAAACAAGTTGATGACTATGATTTTATTTCAGCATAAGACTGATTTTCTATGGACCCTATCACCCAAGTTACATGTATATCAGCCATTGGGTGTTATGGGTTAATATTTCGCATTGATAAATACATGTGATTGTGCATGCACTTGTGCTCTAGTCATAACAGCATTTATTAATCAAATCTGACCAATAATATGCCATTCAAAATAATGTAATCATTCTTGAGTTGCTTTTGTTGGTATGACTGCAGTGCTAATCCAATACAGCAGCTCTAAAGAAAAATCTAGGTCTGAAAGTAATTATCTGATGAGATTAGTTTGACTATTGTTGACTTCCTTTGGGAAACAATTCCCTTGAACAAAAGTGCAATTAATTCTACTATTAACCACCCATTGGCATGATGACCGGGCATAGGCACCTGAACTTTATACCAAGTTTATGAGAGTGTCAAATAAAGTGAAAATAGACTGAGGGTTGAAAAACTTAAACTTGTATTGAATCAAGTCTAAAAATTATCCATTTTCACAATTTGGTTTAATTTATTGTCAAGAAATGTAAAGTTATGTACATACAATTGCAAAATGCATGTTTTTTTGTGAATGGCTTGATCTACATATACACGTAAGCTCTTATTCATCATGTTTAATAGTTGTTATATTTATTTTTCTTGAGTCCCCCCAAAATGATAAAGAAATAAGTATTATTTTAGAAATAAAAACATAACCAAGAAAGGACGCTACTAAAAGGGTAATAAATGGGAATATATACATATATTATTGCAAAGAATCAGTCAATGAAATAAAAGTAATTGTACTTTAAGAAGGGGCAGTGAGAATAATTAAATCTAACTCACATTTCTGAAATATTATCAAAGCTTAATACATGTAGCCAGACCTATGTTATAAATAATCATGAACTAATATATTGGGGGAGTAGCATTTTTACATGGAGAAATATATTTTTTCCTGCATGTATTTCAGTTGATTTCAAAGTAGTTGTCAACCAAATAAACATGAAAGCAATTATGTACCTACATGTACTTCCACTTCTTTTTTTTGTTAACATTTGTAGGTGATTTGAGGATTTTTTTTTTTGCAGTGTTTTTTTTCAGAGAGTGTTCACAATTCATGGCTCATTAAAGGCCAAGGTCAGGGGCAAATAGAATATGTCGTCTCACTCAAAATAAACTCAGGCTAAAAGTAAAGTATTTCTCAAATGCACAACGTAGAGTGCTAATGTGTGGGCTCACTGGGCTGTATAACATGCATGTGAGCAGCCTGGATTATACTTCCTATGACTTGAGGAGTGGGCTCAATTTAGGCCAAGGTTAGGAAAAATCAATGTTATGACACTATAATGCAATGTATGTGGTGCTTCTTGTACATGTAGGTCTACATAGACTGAATAAAATGGGACTTCTACATGTATGTATTCATATTTAGGTAAAAAAATATAATGCATGCAGTATATTCCCTGACAATTGTGCTGACAATTTGAAACTCTATAGAATTGTATCATAATAGTCTAGCCGTAATTGAACCAAAATTTCATATCAGAGAGTGAATTAAACCATAATACACTGTACAAGCCAATGAAAAAATTCTGGGGGGGGGTGTTTCAAAAATATATTTGCTAACAATTGTAAATTTACAAGTCATACACTGCAGATCAATTTTAACTAGAGCAAATCAATTTAGGCCTATAGTTGTTGATGGAAAGAGTCACGGGACAAGCGGTCAATAACAATTTTGCAATGATTTACTTGCAAGACTCATGATTGATTTGGGGTTCTAAAATTGGCTTCCAACACCCCATAAGTCTTAAAAGAGATATTAAAAGCAAATCATTATGTAAAGGTGAACGTGTACATATATGAATTCAAAGGCTTATGACCTCATGTTTTTGCACTTCAGCTCTACAATGACATACAAGTCCAATCTCTAAAACCTATTTTTGTCCTCTCGCTTTAAACTTCTTTTTGAACACGTGCAGGGTGGTAAACTAGTGTCAGATATAGGCCTACACTTTATGACAGCCAGTATATGAGCCATAGGATCGGAGTGACAGCAATAGAGAGATAAGAAAGATTGTGTCAAGAACAAAGGCCAGTTTATCAGGCTTTAAAAATATCCTAACCTATTAAAAAAATACAGGCCTATTGTGCATTACTGTATATACTCCACATTCCCCCCCCAAAAAAAAAAAAAAAATGGAAAGAAAAAAATAAGAAATTATTATTTCCCTTTCTGACAGTGTATAATCATTGCTTTGAATGTCGGGCCCAACGCTTGACCCGAATCCTGTGCTTATTTGCTGATTTCTCAGCAATTACACAATTTCTTCCAGAATCCTTTCGCACATATGTTTTCTTTATACAAATAGACACTTTGGTGGTCATTTCATTGGATGCTGTACGAACTCATTTTGATGTCGGTACCACAACTGGCATTTACCTTTAAACTAATTAATGATTGAACACGTTAATAGCTTTAAGTATTTCTTTCATTACATGCACTAACTAGTGGTGTATTTCACTTTTACATGATTCAGAAATGAGATACCATATGGAAGAAAAAATTCATATTATATATATGTACATGGACATGCTATTTTCCGACGTCTTTTAAAATTACAATTTGTATTTGCCTTCTGTGTTCATGAGGGGGGGGGGTCAAAATATTCTGTAAATCTCCTGTAAATTGTCTTTAAAATGATGCTTCTGATAGCTTTTTTTAGAAATCTTATAAATTGTGGGCACAAATCGAGAAAATTTAGAGTACATTTCGTATTGTGCATTTAATAATGGAGCTCAACATGATTGCAATTATGCAAAGCACACATACCCACATAGACCAATCAATCTACACTGTATGTCGATGCATGTGGAGTACTGTACATACATTGTACAATGAACAGTATGTCTGAACAGTCTGATACCTCATAACCATTTCACCAGTGATGTATGGATACCAACATACTGTTTTCATATCAACTCTAGATACAAACATGATCACAATCTCAAACTTAAATCCGCAGCCTACTGTATTTTTCCCTCTTCTCGCAATCTGTGCCATGTAAAAAAGGTGTATGCACTATAACATTGTACCTGTTTTCATGTGCTGTGGTGTGATAAATTTAATTAGCTTTCAAGGATGCCAATTGTAATAAACTACCTACTTGTAAATGACGTACATGTAAATTACATACAGGCCCTACAATGTACAACAATCAACAGAGACTACAACCGGGATAGAGTTAACTATGTAAACAAATAAATCTTAAAAATAATGTACATGTATCAAATTTGTAGAAACTTGAGAGCTAAAAAAAGGTGTTTATCAAAGAATTAAAGAATGGGAGATGCTGCATCTTTCCCTAGCATGTAATCAGCTATTTTCCTTTTTCGAGATGTCCTGTACAAGTGCATGATGTGAACTTCTATGTTCCATTCCCTTCCAATGAATAGCAACTAATTTTTTAAACCACATTTTATTCAAAATATTCTTTATCCTTCTTGAAGCTCACATGGATAGCCTACATGTACATACATGAGATTGTAAGAGGCATAGATTTTTAATATTTAATGTGAATTCCTTATTTTAGATATGGATACACTGGAATAAGAAAAAAATTCAAAACCAATAAAGTATAAAAATTGCATACACTCAATTCTGAATGCACAAATTGGAAGTGCAGTAACATTTACCTGCATTATTATCTGGTTACCATCGCAACACAATGCATGCTCATAAGGAGAACATTTGAATGTAGGTTACATCTGTCGGGTTGAAATGGGGGGATAGGTGACCTATATATTGGATCTGCGTCATATCTATATTTAGAACCATATGTGGGCACTGTAGCGCGGCCATGGTCAGTGGATCCGCTCTCTGCTTTACAAATTCTTCTACATGTATTATACAATGCACATGTATGCATGGTAAGCTTTAATATTTACACTAGCCTAAAAAGGCCTCCTGCATTGCAAGTTCCTCCTCTTTTTTTATGTACATAATATTTGTATGCTTACAATGAATAGTCCTTTGAAATATGAATAAAAAATCATTGGTTTCAAAATTCCTGGTATTGGGCAAGATGCTCGAAAGCATCTAAAACGAACCCACTCTCCAAATTTTATGTTATAAAATTTGTAATTTATTTAATAATAAATATGTTCCAAAAGCTTTTTTCTTTTTTTTTTAAATTCAATTGAATGCATCTGTACATCTTTATACAATTTATGATAAACCATTTATAAGACCAAGGCCATCTCGTGGTTATATTGAACATGTATGAGCCAATCTTGTGTGTTTGTGTAGAAAGTCTCCCAAAATGATTCCTTGATTTCATCCTAAAACAGGAATTGTTAGGTTGAGTCTGCTAAAAAAACAATATTTCGGTCAGTCGGATGAGGCCTACGTAACAATTGATTTGGTTTATAGTTTTTATATAGTCAAACCTGTCTAATACAGAACCACCTGCCTAAAAAGTGAAAACCTGACTTTCGTGGCTATCAGAATTATCTCCTATTTGAAAGAAATATGTTACATGTATATAACCTATCTTCAGTAATGACTCTCTGACCCATATTCTGAAGTCGGGTTCAAGTTAAACTCAGGTTTAAAGTTGTGTTTTATGTATGAATGGCCAATTGTTATATAAATCACTAACAGTAGAGATATCATATATTTCAGCTCATTTGACTCTTAAATTATTCATAATTATCTCGGAGGTATAAATAGATGATTGTTTTCACCATCGATGAATCAGGAAAGAGCAGAGTAACCATGAGAAACGTACAACTTAATAAAACTTTTGATACTTTTGGCTTCCCATACTTAAACCACAACTTTAAACCCGAGTTTAAGTTAAACCCGACTTCAGAATACGGACCTCTGTGTTTCACCTTAGTGGCCATAATAGACAGGTTTGACTGTATGCTATCATAATTGAATACTTACCAACATATGACCTCTGCAACTGAATAGCCCAGCTTGTCAAGGTTGGATACATGGTTGATAAGCTATGTAATCAAAAAGAGAAATGATATTTGCAATTAAGATGAAATCTATCATATCCTCAAAATAATAAAATTTGAACGTTTAGAATTCAATAGAAGAAGTTTGAAAGGGGATCAGTTCATGTATCAGTTGGGGTTTTCACTGACTGTCAAAGTAAATGATATCCTTCAATCTAATTGACTCAGAGCAAAATTGTTGATGAAAATTCCCCATTTTTCACATGATATATTCCACTTAGAAATTGTGAATCTTTTTCAATTATGGTCAAGTGCATTAGGATAGACCTGATACATTCAAATGACCCTTTCACAGAACAAAAGAAACATATTCTGAATTTTGTTCAACAAACATGTTAATTCGATCTTCAATGAAAACTAAAATGGCAAGATCGAGGCATACAGTGAAATTAACTCTAGTGACATTCATCTTATTCTAAAGATACTTAATATTATAGTTGGGTATTAAAGGTAAATACCAGTTGTGGTGACAATTTCAAAATGAGTTTGTACAGAATCCAATGAAATGACCACCAAAGTGTTTGTTTGTATAAATAAAAAAATATGTGCCAAAGGATTCTAGAAGAAAATGTGTAATTGTTGAGAAATTAGCAAATAATCACGGGATTCGGGTAAGCGTCGGGCCGACATTGAAAGCAATAATCATACACTGTCCCACATGCACTTATATGCGTTGGTGATCTTCAGTGTGAACATTTTTCAGCATAGATTTCAAGATTTCACAAAGTTCCGTATATATATCTGTACCAGATCTAGATCCTCGATGACATAGTGACAATTAAGCCTGGTTTTACTGACTTTCTTGTGAAATCAGTGTTTACTGCAACTATTGTCATTTATTCATACTTTTGTTTCAAAGTTAACACTACACTTTATTATCCCCTCTTATATACTTTTTCAACTTCTAAATCCAATGTCAGCAAAAAAAGTGCAAATACACTTTTACATGGGTGTTGTTATATCAACATCATGGAATCATTCCCATCAAGAACAATCAAATTGGTACACGCCTCCTCCGATTCATAAAAACATCCTCTTGCCAAGAATGGGTAGGCTACAACCAACATTTCCTCCAAAACAAAACAATTTCCTAACAACTGTCAAAGTCAAGGTTAAACCTATATACCCTCAGCTGTGCACCACAAGCCCCATTCACATTTTCCCTCAAAAACCAAATTAAAGCCTGCCCAAAGCTTAGGTTCCATTTTATGTAATGCCAAATCCATATTCTCTGGTGACTGATATCATGGAACAATATAAAAAAATGTTATTATTGAATAAGTTTGGCAAAAATACTGTGAAAATGTTCAATGGGCTTATTTGAGGGATATGCAGTTTTCTTTCTTTTTTTTTGAATTAGATTTCACTTTGACTTTCATGGTTTTTACTGTATCTTTTGTGGTTCAGTTTTTTTAAGCGGCTGTAAAATTGAGTTTTCCATGTATTTCCATGTTCACTAAATTCTGTGACATTTAACCTTTTTCTGTACTATGGAAAACTGGGGAGTGGGAACTATAGATGTACATGTAGCTTACGGAAAAGTTTGAACAAGAATACAACATGATTTTCTTTCAAGTCTAGTGACCCTTACATGTATATCCTAATTCAACAATTGATTTTTTGTCATAATTTGAGTTTGACAACATACACATTCTCTTGTAAAGAATGCAATGTAATCATTTTTGCTTTATGTAATTCATGAACAGTTTCTAAACATTCATCCTATAAATTTGAATAATTTGTATCAGAAATGCTGTTATAAGTGCAGATATTGTATCTGAAAATTGCTGTCTTACTTTATGCTTGACAAGTGGATTTATACCAAAAAGACAAAAATTAACCTTCGTCTCAGACCAAAATTTATAAAATACACAATACAAATTTTGCTTGTAATGTTATTAGATTTTATATAGCATATTTTTGCATGAATAATTTTTGTGATAAAACTTCATTTCATCTGAATATAAATTTGAAAATGAACATTCATATAATTATAAATTACCAAAATTTGATGTTGGTATTTCATGTCACTTGTATGCTTTTCACACTGCACATATTTTCTTTAACCCTGGGAAATTGGTGCGGCTAAGGGGGTGGGCTCTTGGACCCATCAATTTCCCGAGGTTAGGCTTTACATTGGTTTTACACGAAGTTTTAGCAAAGTGGGCTAGCATGGTATTGGTACTATCTGGCCCTGCAAAAAAGCAGGGTTAACCAGCTTTAATATTGCAGTGCTAGCACCACGCGGTGCTAAGAGATGCAGTGTGAAACAAAACTGGGCTAAGAAAAAGGGGGGCTAAGCATTAGCCAATCAAAGAAGTCAAAATTGCACATTAATTACGCTCTGTGTGGCAAAATCGTCACTATTCATGAGCTGTGTGATACATGTAGTCCGGGGTTAAAGATGAATTCCAGTATTGGTAACGATCTCAAAATGACTTTTTACAGAATCTAATATAATGATCACCCAAGTGTCTGTTTGTATGAATAAAAAATATGTGCCAAAGGATTCTGGAAGAAATTGTGTAATTGCTGAGAAATAAGCAAAATAATCGCTGATTTGGTCACTTCCGTCGGGTCTTTATTCCAGCAATAATAATACACTGTCCCATGTGTGCCTATCTGCGTTGGTGATCTTCAGTGTGAAAATTTTTCAGCGTTGATTTCAAGATTTCAGGAAGTTCAGTTTATGTAACTGTACCAGATCTAGATCCTCGATGATATAATGCCAATTAAGCCTGGTTTTACAGAATTTCTCATGAAATCAATGTTTACTGCAACTACTGGCATTTCTCTTTAAGGCATTAACCCCCAGCTAAGCAAATAGTATGCCTGGGGTTTAAGAAAGACAGTGTGAAACCAAAAAAAAAGATAGTACGGGGTTAAGGGTAGTCTGGGGTTAAGGACAGTATGGGGTTAAGGAAATGCAGTGTGAAAAGCATACTGTTCATTCAAACAACCCAGGGAAAAACTTACATGGGGACTGGGGGTGATTTAGCCCCTGAAATGCTATAAAAAAACAGCCCTGGAAATCCCCACTCATTGCAATGTTGAAACTTATCCAATGTTGCAGACTTACATGTAATGGTAACGTTGTGAAAATTAAAAAGGAAATATACAAAAAAATGCATTCAAAACAACCATGCATAATTTATTTATGAAAGGACAAGTCCACCCCAACAAAAACTTGATTTGAATAAAAGGAGAAAAATTCAACAAGCATAACACTGAAAATTTCATCAAAATCGGATGTAAAATAAGAAATTTATGACATTTCAATGTTCCGCTTCATTTCACAAAACAGTGATATGCACATCTCAGTCAGTATGCAAATGAGGTAACTGATGACATCACTCACTCACTATTTCTTTTGTATTTTATCATATGAAATATTTTGATTTTCTCGTCATTGTCATGTGAAATGAAGTTTCATTCCTCCCCGAACACGTGGAATTCCATTACTTTAACATTTTGCACTTCAGGCAAGGAGGTCCTAATTATCAAATTCGTAAAAATTGAAATATTGTATAATTCAAACAATAAAAAACAAAAGAAATAGTGAGTGACGTCATCGACTCTCTCATTTGGATGTAACCGGCTCGTTCATATATTATTTTGTTAAAAATAAGCGAAACTTTGAAATGTCATAACTTTCTTTTTAAACATCCGATTTTGATGACATTTTCAGCATTGTGCTTGTCTGATTTTTCTCTTTTGATTCTAATCAACATTTTTCTGAGGTGTACTTGACCTTTAAACATAATTATCTCTTTTGTCTGAACACAGGTTGTGATGCGTGAGGTGGATGGACAGATAGGGGGACAGGCATGGCCATTTCTCACGTGTGTGTCATCACCAGTGCCTCTCGGTTATTAGCCATCTACAATCACAAACATGCAACTTACATTCGACAGCTATTTCAACTATTTGACCTTACACTGTACATGTAAATGAAGGCCCTATATGTTTATGCCCCCCCCCCCAACCTCTTCCACACTCTGGATAAAGGTATGGCATTATCAAATTTTGCTTTATTTCAATAATACAGAATACTGCCAGAATGCAGACAAAAGAGTCAATGATGTTACACATTCTTTGTCAAATTTCACATTTTTCCCTTAAAATGATCCTATAAAGAAAAATCATGATCATTGTAACTTATCTTCAAAATCAATACTATAAAAATTGGGATAATGGATATATTTCATGGAAAATACAGTGGCTGTTGTGACATCATGGAGTTCTGCATTTGTATTTTGCAAAGTGAAAAATAGAAATGCCTTGCTTTCCTATTTCTACAATAGAATTTGATGAAATTTTGAGTGTAAATATGCTGTATTTGACTATTCACATTATATTTGAATCAATTTTGGTAGGATGGATACGATTTATTTATACACAGGAACTGCACAGAATGTAAAATCAGAAGCTGTACCAACATTTTCACTATTTATCTCTTTCTGAACATGCATTGCTGCCACTTAGGATAGAAATTAACTGCACAAGTTTCTCCTATTTTGCACTGTCACTAGATTACAGTTTGAAGGGACATTCACCCATACATGTATGCAGAGATGCAGACCTATGTGTATTTTGTGGTATTATCAGGAATACCAAGAATTTTAATAATTCTAGAATAAACACTTATTACAGTCAAATCCTACTATTATCATTGAATCATCCTCACAGACCTTTGACATTAATATCAAATTCTATCTTCTGAGGTGATGCAGTAATTATGTATTATGCTTGTCGTACCCCAGAGGGTCCTCGAAATATGTGTCTAACTATATGACTGTATGACGTAAAGGCAGTCTAAAATAAAGTGCCGCTAGCACCGTCTTCGGTGGCAGAGGTTTAAAAATAGGGACAAAGGAAGGGAGATACCGAAGCAATTTCCTTCTTAATCTGGTTCAATTAGAATGCTGAGCTAGACTCAAGTTTTTTTTTGTATTTCGTTTAATCACAATCAAATTTCTAAAGCTACAAATTTCTCAGCATTTTGAAAAATGTATATCTGCCATGTAATTATTTCCTCTTGACAAAGATTTGTCTTTAAAATCAAATTGTCTAAATGAATACCTAAGTTGAACTTCTATGGAAAGAACTCAGTTTAAACAATTTTTAATTTTCTAGTACATTGTAGCATTTTTTTATGATATAGGCCTATTATCAATTCATGTACACTATATACATAAACCTTATGTTTGTTGTTGATATTTCTAGAGGGGATTTATTATTGCTTGACTGTATGTATCAAAAGTGATGATGCTCATTCAAAGGTAAACATTGTTAGAGACAAAGTAAAATATAAACATGTACCTGAGTGTGTCACTAAAAGAATATAAAACTGCTTGGTTTTATAACAAACAGCTCTGACATAATGCAGTCTATAAAATCAGCCTGATTTTGATACTTGAACTTGCATTCATTTGAAGGGTGGGCAGGCCTAAATCATAAATTCATAGTAGATATTATTCTGCATAAATAACTAATACATGTACGAGTTTCAGAGACACAAATCCTCATTGTAATATTTGACATTTCAAAAGGTTTACGGTTTTAAGTATCCAGAGTATGTGTTTATTAGCACCTTTATATGCAAGAGCAGATTATAATATGTATGCTGAAATGTACATGTACAGTAGGTCTGGAAGTCACAGACTACATATACCCATGAATTCTCATTTTCTCTTTTGACATTTGAAGGATTTCTTTGTACGGTAATGTATTGGGATGGAAATGAGAAATTAATTTTAATGTACACTGCACTGTGGAGGAGGGAGTGCCAATTCCATACAAAAGTATAAACAAGTGATTACCGGTATATACCTAAAAGAGTAATGCACTACATATTATGAAAGACACCAAAACATCAGCTGCATTCGCAATGAAATATTCTCATTTTTACTGAGTGACTGCTATTCCAGGATGATACGCCATGCAACTTGGGGATTTGGTCGAGTGGGTTTTTTTTTATTGGGTAAAGATGAAAACCAATTCAAGTGAAACAAATGAATGAAATTCAAATTAAATAATAAAATGCAGATATCTATCCAGAATAATTGTTAAATGATTTCAGAATACATGTATACATATAATTGCCTGGTGAACTGGCATATTCACAGATATCTGATTATCATTCTCATTTCTTACAGCACTTCAAAGTCAATGCCATACAAGTTTTGTAATTTCATTCATAACTACATGTATACTCATTGCAGAAAGCAAGGAAAATGGACTTGAAACATATTGAAGGTGTTTTTCGAGACAAATGTGATAGGGCCTACCTACTGCGTCTGCATATCAAAGTGTCATTTTACTGAGAAAACTATTGTGTCGGGAATCATAAGAATCAAAATTTTTAACATATATTTAACTTGGAAAATTAATGAAAAATATTAAGTTATTATTTCAAGTACCAATTTACCATTAAAATTTTCAAAAAAGCCCGTAAGTGGTCAAATAACATGGTTGCCTAACCTGCTCATTTAATGTTGTACAACATTTCTTGATACTGAATATGTTGCAAAATGTGGGAGTTAAAGCACTCCCATATCAGAAAAGTCAAAGTTGAACATCAAACATCAAATATAAAAAAGTTCTGTGACCAAACAAATAAAAATCCTATAATAAAATTTTTTTTTGTTTATCTACATGGTACTCTATAGAGTGCTCTCATTCACCGACTGAATCAATAGGAATGGCAAAAACAGATCCTTGGAATTCAGAAAATGTGGAGAGTGATTTCCTGGTTTGATATCATTTGACTAATCATATGACTTAATATGTGACTTCTTACACTTAAGAAGGGATGGTCCGGGCTGAAAATATTCATTTCTAAATAAATAGAATAAAATTCACAGAGGAAAATGCTGTAAATTTCACGAAAATCGGATAAAAATAACAAAGTTAATGAATTTTTAAAGTTTAGCAATATTTTGTGAGAACAATCATATGCACATTGTCATGAATATTCAATTCAATTCAATTCAATTCAATTCAAGTTTATTTTGCTCTCTGCATAAAAATGAACAAAAATGTGGTAAAATACATAGGAACAAAGTTTACATAACATCAAAGACATAAAAAAGCATTGAGAGGGAAGCAGCCAAAAAGGAAAAGAATATCCTTATAAAAAGGCCGACCCAACTTACTTTAAAAAGAATAATAATTATTGACAATATCAAAAGTACAAAAGACAATTAGGAGACAATACAAAGGCATAGATACACAAATGGTAAGATTTAGATTATATATATAAAAATATTTACAAACAGGTTTAATTATCAAATATAAAGTTTCTGAAGTTACGTTTGAAAATATTAAAAGAACAAGACGTTTTCAAATTAACCGGCAAAGAATTCCAAAGTAGTGGGCCACGAAAGAAAATAGATTTATGAGAAAGGCAAGTTCTTATTTTAGGGAAGTGGAAGTTTGCAGCATTTCTAGTAGGGTATTCATGAATATTATAATTTAATTTAAAACAGTTCAATAAATAAGAAGGTAAAAGTCCTTTAGAACATAGATACATAAAAAGTCCCATTTCATACTTGTACATATCATAAATATTTAAAATTTTAAGTGATTGAAAAATAGGATAAGAATGGGCGTAAAAAGGGGAGTTGTTTATAATTCTGACTGCACGTTTTTGAAGTTTATGTAATCTGTCTAAATAAATATTCGCAGAACTTCCCCAGGCAAGAATGCCATAATTTAAAAATGGTGAAATAATAGCATAATACAGCATTTTTAAAATATTTGGTGGAAAATTATGCAATTTGTACATTATGCCTATGTTCTTAGATATCTTATTGCAGATGGCATCAACATGATTTAACCACGTTAATTTGTTATCGATTATGACACCAAGAAATTTTAAAGATGAAACTTCTTTTATTATTGAACCGCACAATTTTATATCAATTTCATTAGAGTTTATTTTCTTATTTGTAAATATCATAAAGTTAGTTTTAGAAACATTGAGAGATAATTTGTTCAAGTATAACCAATCGGTAACCTTCTGTAATTCCTCATTAATTTCTGTTTGTAACATCTGTAAATCTTTGTGGGACATGAATATACTGGTGTCATCTGCGAATAAGATAAATTTCAGTTTACTGGATACATTGCACATGTCATTAATATATAAAAGGAATAAAAGAGGTCCAAGTATCGAACCTTGGGGCACTCCACATCTTATAGATTTCAATTCTGATTTAATTCCATTACATAATACATATTGTTTGCGATTAGATAGATAATCTTTTAATAAGTCTAAAGTAATTCCTCTTATTCCATATGCACATAGTTTTTTCAACAAAATGTTATGATCTATTAATACGTGGGCTGATGATGTCACATCTCACTTTCCCTTTTCTTATGTTATAACATGAAATCATAAATGTTTCATTTTTTCATGTATGTGTAAATGATGTGTTCCATCATTATGAAATAAGTTACAGCAATAAATAACTAATGCACTTTATCAGTTGTCAATCCAATTGTTTGATTTTCTGGTATAAAATTTTGAATAAACCAAATTTCATATAACAAAATACAAAAGAGCTTAAAGTGGGGATATGACATGTCTTTATCAAATTTTCAGCATTTTTCTCTGTGAATTTTACTCTATTTATATATCTCCAGACTGGACCATCCCTTTAATTCTTTTTTTTTACAATTAAAACAAAAATATACACTCTACAAGTAAAAATTTTAGTTACTAATCATGTAGGTATTGATTTTATTTGTCTTGAAAGATTGATGCTATATTAAGGGCCTAAGGGGGGGCTTGGTACTGAGTTGGTAGACATAATAAATGGAGGAAAATATTCATCAGACGAGCACATGTACATGCCCCTGTCTTTCCATGTTTGATACATGCCTTCCAATGGCACTTTTCTAGAGATATCAGAACAAGACCCAAACTGGTATAGACTTGCTCTTTCTTCAGGAAAAAATGGTTTAAAATGAGGTACTCCAGTCTGAAAATATTTTAAAAATTAACACAGTAAAATGCTAAAAATTTCATCATCTGATAAACAAATAGTGAAGAACTTTAATATTAAAATTTAAAGTTTAGCAATACATTGTGAAAACAGTTCTACGCTTGTCGTCATGAATATTCATTAGGTGGGCTGATAATGTTACATCCCCAATCTCCTTTTTCTTATGGGCAATTCCACAGGTTGGTGGACATGAGCTTAAAAATTCAAATTCAATATTTTCTTGAATTTTTTAATAATTCAAGTCCTTCATACATGATAGTTTCAGGAACAAGAAATAAAAAGTTTATTTTCATATGTATACTTTGGAAAAAAATGGTCAAAAGTTGTGTCTTCCATTGTGTACCAAAATACAAGAAAAATAGTGAAAAATGAAATATGCCTTATTACCATTTTTTTATTGCAACAACATACCACTTTATATATTTCTGAAGTTTAGAAGAGTCAAATTACTTAAAATACACAACCGCTTTTCAAGTAAATTTGTAGTACTCATTCAAAAATGAATATTGCAACCTGCTCAGGTGATGTAACGTGAGTAACCGAAAAAACTGACTTTGTTTTCTGAGAGAAAAATTCTTCACAGTTAATTGGTGGGATTTTAAATTCTCTTCCTTCAAACCATCTTTGACAGAGTGATGACTATCAAAATCATTAAAAAGTACAAATTTTTTATAAAAATGATGAAGAAAAACTGTAACGTGAGTAACTTTGTAACGTGAGTAACCATCATGTAATGTGAGTAACCAGTAAAAATTATTCAGTTCGGTAAAATTTTCTGTGGGATGTCAAGTTTTAAGTCTCATGGTGAGTTGTGAAGTTATTTTTGATTAATTAAAAGCAAAATGAGCGTACATCTCTTTGATGCGACTCTTTGTTCATCAAAATATCAGTGGTCATACAATCACACAAAAAATTGAATATTAGTAAAAGTATTCACAATGCGAGAGTGCATTAGTAAGACTTGGTTTTGATTAACCAAACTTTAAAGAGTGTTCGAACAACACATTGAATGCCCTTACCTGTAACCCTATCTAGGCCGGGGTATTTTGGGAGTTGATATGGCCCGGGGGGGGGGGGGGGGGGGGGCTCCCAAGCCCCCCTTGAGATCTCGGCCATTGGCCGCAAGATCACGCCGAAAATTTGCGTGCAGGTTGTCTTGGACATAATCTACAATACTATACAGTAATTTATTTCATGCAGATTGGTATTAAGCGATTATGCTAATTTATGCATAATTAGTAAGCGAAATCATACTTTCCCCCCTACTCCCTAATAAAGCTCCAATTGTTCCAATTTTCGGTATAAAATCTCTTTTTGATGTTCCTAGCAATGAATTTTACACACATTATTGAATTTTTAATGACATGTGTGTTGTTAACCATACATGGACAAAATGTAACGTGAGTAACCGTAACGTGAGTAACCATATTATCTGCACCCCAAGTAAAAACCATGTGTTCTTTATTTTTTTTAATTATATACAAAGTTTGTCTCCCTAATATACTTCTTTGAAATGGATATAATCAACTTTCATAAAAGCCTTGTATGAGGAGACTTTTCACTTATGTCGACTTTTCATTTTATGCATGTCCAAATCATGTAACGTGAGTAACCGACACATTCCAAAGATTTGCCAGGAGCATAATAGAATTTCCCAAGTTTTGTTTTTATACAAAGGATAGTCAGACTGTGTACTTTGTTGTGATAAGGAGATGTTTAGTTCCTATCAATAATAATAGAGTTACAGCTCCAAGTATGAGTCAAGGTGTCTCCAAATGTAACGTGAGTAACCGTGGAATAGCCCTTATACCATTACATGAAAATCATAATGGTTTTATTTATTTGTATATGTGTGAATAACATGTGTTCCTTATAATGAAATAAGTTGCAGCAATGAATATCTGATGCACTAAATCAGTTGTCAATTTAATTTTTTTAGTTGTTGGAGGAAAAAAAATTGAATAAACCTACTTTCTTATAACATAAAAAAGAATAAGTGGGGATATGACATCAGTTTGCTCATTGAATATTCATGAAGACATGCCTAGGACTGTTTCACCAGAATAAAGAAAATCTTTTAAATGCCATAGCTTTGTTATTCTTTGTTCGATTTTGATCAAATTTTCAGTATGTTGGTTGTTTTTTCTATCTGTTTAAATTGTATTATTTTCAGCAAAGTCAGATTTGGAAAGAAGCCATTCAAATACTAATTCATTTGCCTCTAGTAAAATGACAATAATATTTAGCTGCGACTAATGTCCAGGTGGAGTTGTTACAACATTGACATAGATTGTAAATGCCCCTGAAATGGGCTATCTGCCATACTTAATGATTTGTTAATTTTGAACATGTATATTTGAGTAAAAAATTTTAAAATATAGAATTGAATACAAATAACATGAAATAGTGTGGATTTTCACTTTAAAACAGGTACATGTACATGTAGCAGTGTTGTAGTGCCTTGATGCTTGGCCTTGGCTTTAATGCCTTTTTTCCAAAGCATTGGACTTGAACATTCAACCATTGGCCTTGAGGATTTTGAGTCTTGAAATTTAAAGGCATTTTCAAGGCATTTTGTATTTTGTCATCTGTTTTTATAAAAAAGTAAATTTTAAATGTTTCAATTGTTCTGTATTTAATGACACCATGGAGATAGGTCTATGATGACACTAATGGTCAATAGTACCAGTCAGCAGTAGCAGCAGCAGAAGGTTTAAAGTGTACTAGCAATGGATACATGGCTGGGCTAGGGGTGGGTGGATGGATAGATGGAAATAAGATATTATATATATTAAGCTATTAGATAGAAAGTCTTTAGACAATCATACACTTTACATGTATCATGTACACTGTACTGTAAGGTGTGCATGTGCAGTACGGTACAGACTGAGGCTCATTTTAAATAGAACTACCGGTATATTTCAATGTGAGACAAAATAACTGCATGTACAAGCAAGTCTAGGAAAAATGCAACATTGATCTTGTATCAAATAAGTAATATAGACACTGTATTAAAACTACAGGGTGTAATGTATAAATTTGTGGACATTGAAAGAATGTAAAAGGGGAAAAAGAAATCCCACTCCATATTAAAAGGCATCTTGATTGAGGCCACTTGACATTTGCTCATTCAACAGCGTTTGATAATGGCAGAGTGAAACAGAAGGATTCCAATCAATTTCTACGAGGGTGTCATCGTTATAGAAAGGCTTAGCCCAATTCCTGCTTCGTTCCTCCGCTTGCTCAAGGTTCGTGTCGCTGATGTGACATTTGTCTGGTTTGCAAGGATGCATGCTCCCGGATGAGAGGGGGTGAGAAAGAGAGAGAGTGAAAAAGAAAGAGAGGGAGAGGAGAAATGACATGAATAGGAGATGGAGAGAGACAGAGGCAACAAGGTGTACATGTAGACAGGCATTGACATGGGTGGTGGAAAATGAAAGTGAAATAGAGAGGGGGGAAGGGGGGAACTGGCTTTATCTGCAGACCGAGATGAAAAGATCATGGAGCTAAAATGGAAAGATGTAGACAGGTACACATATATATAGAAATAGGCAAGGAAGAAAAAGGGAAACTGAAAGAGAAAGAAGAAAACAACGGGAATGGAAAAGTGAAAGTGACAGAGGGGAGAGGGAGAGGATGGGATGGTATGAAGAGACCACAAAAAGTAGACAGGCATAGAAATTGGCTATGAAGAACAGAGTTTGAGAGAGGAAAAAAGTGAAGCTGAGAATGACAGGTAAATTGTAGATGCCCAGCAGAGTCAGAGAGACAGACAGACAGATAGAGAAAGACAGATGTGTAGAATAGATTGGAATTAATAATTAAACACAGCAGAGATGATTTACATGTTACTAAGGAAGATTTGTTTAGATGCTTCTCAGGGGTGATGGGACAAAAAGCCACCAGGGCGAATGCGGCTTTGAAATCGGAAATGTTTACACCGAGAGAGACCTTGGAGAGGAAGAGTAGATGTAGAAATGAGAGGAGGATGAAATAGAAGATGTAGACAAGACAAGAGGAGAGGAAAGAGGAGAAAAAAAGAAAGGAGAGAGATGGTGAGAGTTATGAGAAAATGGAGCTGAAGAGCTAATGAGATACTTGGCTCATGGGGTGAGATGGATGAGCAAGTAGAGGCGGTGCATATGGGAGAGATGAAGATATGAGAAAATGGAATGGAGTAGCTGCATCAGAGTGAAATGAGGAGAATCAGGAGGTGAGATGCAGGCCTCTACAAAAAAAATTTTTGTCACTTGCCCTGTTGGGCAAGTGATGAAAAAATTTGCTTGCCCGATAGAAAAAACTGCTTGCCCAACTTTTAAATAATTTTTTTCATTATGACGGCACTACTCTTATTTTTATTAAGGTATACAAAATAACAATTGAGTATCATGCCCAGTATAAAAGAACACACATTGAAAAGGATATTTTCAGCAACTTAGGCCTAAGTCTTTACGTTTATTTTGGAGAAAAAAAATCGATATTTTATGCAGGCCTGTTTTATGGTTAAGGTTTTAAAAAACCCTTCAACAAAAGTTGCTAAAATTTCATATTTTGCATCTTTAAATCCATGAAATGGCTTCCTGCGTACCATATTTCCTTAGAATTGTTTTCATTTACCGTAGTTGGAAAAGTAAGAAAGCCAGTGAAAAATGTTCAGCTCTTTATTGACTCGGAAAAAATTATTTTATCATCAAAAGTGGAGTGGCTAAAATTTCACATTTTGCATCTTTAAATCCATGAAATGGTCATTTATTTTCCATATTTCCTTGATTAAAAAAAAAAAATTAGTTGGAAACCATCAAGTCTTTTCTTCATCATTTTATGATGTTCCACTCGGTCAATAATTTTATCTACATGTTTTCACATGCTACTTTTTTTTCTATTTTGAGGAATACCTGTTCACTTATTAATGAATTATTACTAACATTGTTTAATATTGTATAATTTTTAAGTAATTTTTTCACTATGCTTAGAATCTTGGGTGTGTGTGTGTGTGTGTGTGTGGGTGTTTGTGTGGGTGTGAATGTGAGTTGAACTTTGATATAAATGAATTCAATATCTAATTTCTACTTCGCCTATTCCAGTACAATAACCTGTACTCGGCCATGTAATAAAGCCATAAAGGCCCACATACCCTAACTTTTCCTGAAGTTCTTTGAAAACGCAGACTTCTACGAAAATTGCATTTCTCTATGGGGGAGTCTAAATTTGGTGAGAATGTATTCATTAATAACTTAAATATACATGACAATGAATAAATCATCAAAGTTTATTGGAAGTTTTGAATAATATACCCGAAATGTAAACTCTGTCTGAAACAGAAAATCACCATCATTGAGGCCTTTACTGAGCGAATTGTCCCCCAGAGCTCTGGCAGAGAGACAGAGCTCAGACTGGCTAGCTAGTATGCGCACGTGTGTGAGCCTCCCGCCGGCCTTGTAAAATAGATGGAGCTTTGTTTGATGATTTATTGTCTGATATTTACCTCATCCCCTCAAAAAGGGAAACAAATGAATTTCAAGTTAAAATTAACAAATACGGCAAGTTATTTTGGATGTTAATAGGCCGTTTTGAAAAGCAAAGCCGAATGACAACTCACCAATGCGCGGTTACTAGACTGTGATTTATTTCCTGTGTAATTCTGATTATTTTATCACAGAATTGTGATATCGGAAGGGGGAAAATGTGCATTAGAAATTGCACATGGTGGTAGTCATAATGGACCCCTATACTACATTCAACTGTTTCCCGGCCATTGCGTTGATTTTTTTCATACCTGGTACCATGTATGGAAATACGTGGTACAGAAAAAATAACGCAATTTCGGAATTTGAAACTGCGCTACTCGCTATTTTTTAAGGCTTATTCATGATTTTGAGTGTGGATTTTTGATGATTTATGGAAAAGCGAGGTACGGTACAGAAAAAAAGACGCAACAACCACTTGCCCGATCGGGCAATTGACTTTGAGAAGTGCTTGCCCGCACGTCATTTTCACTTGCCCCGGGCAAGCGGGTTTGTCGCGCCCTGAGATGGATGGATAAAGAAAGGAGATATGTGTAGGAGAGATTATGATATCAGAGAAGATGGAAGGAAGGTAAGAAAAAGGAAAACTGCATTGAGAGCAAAATTAGAAAACCATACCATGAAACAAATGAATAAATAAAAGATATGGGAGAGATGGAGACAGAGATTGGAAAACAAAACAAAGAAGAGTGACTGACATTGACAATCAATGAGAAATGGAAAATTAGATTAAAAAAAAAAAAACATAGTCCTTCTCCATTGTTACAGTATTACCCTTGGTATAAAAAAATCTGATTCAGATTGTTGCCCAAGGGGAAAGGACAGTCTCTCCCAATCTTATCTTTTTTTCAACTGACTGTTCAATCAGATCAGTCAGGCGCAGGTACAGACTCTGACAGTAGAGGGGATACATCAAGAAATCTCTGAATATCACCAAAGTCATTATTAACGAGCTTTCGATTGTCTGCGACTGCAACGTATTCCTAGTTCACCGGAAGTGGTGACACCGCTTGTTCAATATCACGTTCGTACATTGATGAAAACAGTTTTGATCTAAGTCAACGTACCCGTGCAAGGCCACAGCATATACCAGCGTGATAGAGAGTGGGCCATACGCTGATGCTCAGCCGGAGAATCAGGCGTAGCATCACGCTACGAACCAGTGGGCGACTGTGGGTGCAACATTTGCACTCTTGCGCAAAAAGCCGAAAAAACACAGTTGTTTGGAAATGTAACACCAATTACCTATCGGATTTGTAGTGTCTGAAAATAGGACACACTAAATGTAATGGAAAAGCTGGTAACAAACAGTAATTTGCAGTTCACCAGCCCTGCTGAATCAACGAAACTTGTATGTTGATTCGGCTTCATTCATTTTTGCTAAGCTTGGATGATGTCATCATGTACAAACTAGAGCTCGTTCGAGCACTATGACACCGAACGACAAAACCCTCAAATACGAGTCAAAGATTTGGGCAGTGAATGAGAAGGCTTGTCATAGATTACTCTGCGCATGCGCAGCGCTCCCAAAATTCCTTTATAATATCGTACGTCCAAATGGCTCGTCACAGAAAAAACGAAAGGTCTCTAATGTCTATTTAAAACGTACCTTGACAAAATTATTGAGATGTCCAAGTTTCTTTCCTTTAGTGAGGCCACTGTTTCTGGTCAGGCTTGTAAGAATCTCCTGTACATTATCCCTTGGAGCTGGAAAAAAAGAAGAAAATATATTAAATCATTTAACATGTCAACATTCCAAGAGAAAAATGCAGTCCAGTCTCTTCTATTTGAAATCATCGATTTGAAAATCCATAATTTATTGTTCGAAATAGACAAGAAATGAAATACTCTGAAAATCTGCTTTGCCCATTGATCGTGGTCCCGGCAGACGCTGTGCAACGCCAGATCGATGAGGCTCTACCCCTTAAATCGTTGAACGCCAAACAGGGTAGCAGCAACTCCCATCTTTTAACGTCTTTTGGTCTGACGCAGCCAGATTTTGAACCCTCGACCTCCCGGTTGTGAAATGGCTGGATGTGAGAGCAATGTAGTGGGACACAAATGACTCTTTTCATAAATCTTGCAAAATAGTTTAAAGCAACTGAAATCATTCAATATACTTAGCAGAAAGTAAACTTGTTTATTAAAGAAATTATGCATTTGTCAATGTAAAAAAGTCTTTTATTGGGACAAAGGGCTTGACCGAATCAAAAGGGCATTGAAGGCCTTGGGTATGGATACCCTTTTAGTTTGCCTATATGCTCTTCTCATTGGTCATATAGCTTTATCATGTCCTTTATTCTTTCTTTATTTGTAATGTAATATAAAAATGCCGCCACAGAAAATTGGTCATAACCTACAATCACCTACGAATATCTAAATCTATGGCCTGGGATACAGGGTGAGGGGTCTATTATTGTAGAAAAGATATATGTATTTCTATGGGTTTTGGATGATTACAAATCATTGGTTCTGTCAATTTTTATGTTCAGTGTACCTACAAGCAAAAAATGAAATGAAAGAAAACAGAAACTAAGTTAGAACATGAATGCCACTATTCTTTTGTTTGGATGAGTGATGATTTAGAGATGATATATAGAAAATATGTGAACACTACTTATGATGGAGTTTTAATAGAGAGGAAAAAGGTTTTAACTTTTTAAAAAGTGAGGGATAGTGGAGGGGTTCTTCATATAAGAAACAGAAAATATGCAATTTTGAGCATGCCATGGTTCCCTTTGCTGTCTCTGAATTCGCATCATTTTAACTTGAAAAGACACAATAGCAAATCAAACAATAATGGGGTTCTTTTATGGATATAAAAAAGTTATTGCCTGAAAATAAATCATTTTATTGACAAGCTTTCTGGGAAAATGTCTACTCTGTACATGTAGAATAGCAATTTTCAAAATTTTTACTGAGCAATATACAGAGAGCAACGTACATGTAGAATATAATTAAAGCAATCCAGAAAATATTCAAATGCCAGCAGGCAGCAATATCAGTTCATCTAGCTTCAACATTTGGAAGAACATATTTAACAGTATTTTGTATCTCCCAAATTAGTATTTTCTAATCACAATCCATGTCTTTCTTTCAATCCACCCTATTTTTAGAATTTCCTTTTCTAGGATACTTCCTTTCACTTTTTTTTTCAATACAGTCATTTCTCTGTATTAAATTCAAAATATGTTGGGATATGTAGTTAAAATAGGGACATATAGTATAGGGCCTACATGTATATTACCTTTTCATGTCACTGAAGAAAGAAAAAGGTTATTTTACTAAAATGAAATAAAAGTAACTTTATTCCCACTATACATTTTTACATGTTCCCTGTATGGCGGGTCTCTCTACTGTATTTACATTGGAAGAGCCCGCCCCCCCAAAAAAAAAAATCTTGCATTTCTTTTTTGTAACTGGAAATTAGTAAGGAAACAAATTTTAAATATGTAAATAAAATTATACGAACCGAATACATGCTTACTGTATATAAATTATAAAACAAACAAGGCAAAGTTCTAAAATCCATAAAAGGCAACCGACTCAAGTCAAGACGAGTGTGTAAAAATTTCAACAGAAAATTCTACATAACGTAAATAAGGAAGTCATAATGAGGTCATCAGCTCATCATCGTGCACCCTGTACATCCCACACATAAACTTGACCCTGCAAGCAGCGAGAGAGCTGAAATAAGTCTGACGTAGAATAGATAATCCTCCTTGAAATAATACCTTGGAGTGCTTCTCCTCTCTCCTGCCAACGTAAACAAGCATGCAGGGAGTCTAAACACATCATTGTTGATTTGTTTCATGGATATCAGCACAGATCTTCTTCTTAGGGAAATTTGTAGTTCAGGATGAGAGCATGGGGGATTTCTTGTATCCAAACTCATTCTTTACCTGACTACACACACACATATATGTACAGTGTACATCCTTGAAGGAAAAGTCCACCCCAACAAAAAGTAGATTTGAATAAAAAGAGAAAAATCCAACAAGCATAACGCTGAAAATTTCATCAAAATCGGATGTAAAATAAGAAAGTTATGACATTTTAAAGTTTCACTTGAACACAAAATAGTCATATGCACATCCTGACTGGTATTCAAATGAGCATACTATGACATCATCCACTCAGTATTCCTTTTGTATTTTATTATATGAAATATTCTCATTTTCTCCTCATTGTCAAGTGAGGTAACGGTTAATTCCTCCCTGAACATGTGGAATTAGCATTGTTCAATACAAATAATATGGTTCAGTCAAGTTGGTCCTTATTGTCAAATCTATAAAAAAATGAAATATTGTATAATTCAAATAATAAAAACAAAAGAAATAGTGAGTGATGGACATCATTGACTGACTCACCTAGTTGTGCATATCATTGTTTTGTAAAAAATAAGCGAAATTTTAAAATGTCATAACTTTCTTATTTTAAATCAGATTTTGTTGAAATTTTCAGCACAATGCTAGTTTGATTTTTCTCTTTTTATTCAAGTCAGCATTTTTCTGGGGTGGACTTGACCTTTAACCAATTGTACATAAACCTCTTTTAGTAAAACATAGACTGGTCATCTTACTAGGTGCATAATAATATATTTACTTAATTCATATTTCTCAGCATTCCGTGCTTGTATTTGAAAGATGTTTATTTTCATGATTGACAGAGAAATTATTTAACTAAAAAATGAATAAATAAATCAATATCTAAAAAAAAATTTTAAAAAATGAATTACCTAATGATAAATCAAATAAAGCGATGAATTAGGACCTAAAGTGAATCCATGCACAAATGTTTTTATTCATAAACAAAAGAATGAACAATAAAGAATAACTAGTTAACAAATTTATTTGATTCCAATATTAAAAGTTAAAAACAATGAGACTCAATAGACAGTAAGTGTCCAATGTCCATGTACTTGACAAAAGACAATCCAACTACAAAATACATGAACAGTTCTATCATAGTTATACTAGTACAAAAAAGAAGTAACATTTCCCTCCAGTTGCCCATTAAAGTTCATGTCCTGATAATTTGTCCATGACTTCAAAGAATTTCTGGGTGAGAGGTAGGAGCAAGTGTTATGGCACTTTCTAAAATGTTCAATATCTCCTTTATTCAGGAAGCAATATTCCAGTGAATTTCTTAGGAAAGAGGACTCCATTATGCCATAAAATGACAGAAGCTGTTGGAAACCAGGAGCATGTTTCCTCCATAATTTTTAGAGACACCATAAATAGATGTCACATGACCGAAGAATCACCTGGTTGGTAAATAAAGGGCAAGTTTTATAAGCTGATTTCGTGGGCTGACACTCAGACAGAGCGCAATAAAACAACGTGTCTATGATACCCCAGAAAAAACACCTAATTTTGAAAATGTTGTAATGATCAGGATATGTTTGACAGCTTAAAAGAATTAAATGAAAAAAAAATCCATGATTAATTCTTTGATTAATATCTTTCTGATATCATGTGAAACTTGTAAAAAATTACTTCCAATCAGATTTTCATATTCTTTCTTATTCACTTTCTTCTGCTCATATGTGTGTGTGTGTGTGTGGGGGGGGGGCCACTTCCATTCACAAGTGGATACCATGCGCGACCATGGGGTCTTGAAAAGCACCCTAAACACGTAATTTCCATATTCTGAAAATGCACCCCTTAACAAGTATTGGCGTGTGAAACCCTACCCTTAACAAGTATTGGAGACAAAACGATACTCTTGGTAAATATTCCCTGAAATGAACCCCTAAACAAGTACAGGAATGTTTTATTGTTACGGGTCCTTCGGTCGTCGGCTTTACCTTATTTGGTTTAGTACGACCCCACCTTCTACACCTCGCGCAAATCGGACTCTAAACACGAAGTGTTGGGGCAAAAAGGACATCCTTTATAAAACATTTTAATTGTGTTTTATCATCCCCGCAAATTCGACCCTAAACACGTAATTTTCCTAGCGGAATAGATACCCTTTTTTCATTATACAGTATTTGTGTTTTGACACCCATATCACGTTACGTACGTAACGTGCCCTATCGTGAAAAAGACATCCTTTTTACGTGTTTTTTGGGTTGCGCATGGTATCCACTCACCAATGTAAGTGGCCCCCCGGGGTGGGGGGGGGGGCTTAATTGATATTTTAGGAATCCATTGACATTACATGTATGTGTGTGCAGTATGCATCATTGCTCATTCACTGCCTGTATAGATCTGTAAGTACTTTATAAAGTATTTCCTGTTTATATTCCCAATTTCCATAGCCATACAAGAATAATCACCGACCCATGCTCTAACATGATGAATGGAATTATTATTCATTTATTTTTAAGAGAACAGGGCTGTCCTGCTTGACCTCATACTCTCAAACAACAAGGCCACGACCATGTAGCTTTTGAAGCCTTCTGTACACACATATCAAGAAGCATGTATGTATGCCTGGAGATTGAGTTTGAAAACTCTTGCTGAAACGCCACCCCCCCCCCCCCTTGGAGTTGAGACAGTGCATGTACATCTTATGTGGGCAAGCCAGGATCCCATAACTTTAATAATAATAACAACTGTAAAATTAAATTATCATAACAAAAGTGGAATATTGTCTTGTCCCTTTTAATAATAACACAGGACGCATCATGTGCAATATACCTAATACACTTATTCTGAGGCATATGGGGATAAAAAAAAGTTACCGAGTATAGGAATTACAGATAATTCAATGTTTTGTTGCATACTTGAAATTCGCTTGAAGCATTTAATATAAAAAATAGGATGAAATCAGATAGGGTCTTTGCTTCAACCTTCAAACAATTCTGCTATTAGGCCTAACCAAGAAATTGCATTTCTGTAAGTCTTCAGTTCATGATATAGTTTTGTCAGGGATTGATACACATTTCATTACAGTATCCTAGTTATACAATCACTTTGCTGTTTTGAAATTAAAATGCCCCATTTCCACCCCTTAGGGATCAATCGAACAGGCAGTTATATATAATCACACACTTCCATTAACAACTATATTTGCTCAGTTTGAGTGACTAAAATATACAATGTATCCTTTTACAGATTTTTCAAATAATGTGAACGTTTTCTGAAATACAATACCCGTACTATACATATCTTACTACTGATAATGATTATCATTCAAATAGATGTAGGCCCTCCATGTAGTTCCTTCATGAAAAAAAGAACCCTACATTTTATATAATGTACAGTTTGACATTTCAGTATATGAGTGGGTTGTCTTCTGGGATTCTTCACTGATAAATAACAAATTCATCATCCACCAATTTGACATTTACACAATGAATACATTCTGAAATCAAGTTCAGGTTCAAGCATTAACATTTTCCCTAAACTTTTCCAAAAGTTTCACAATACTGTATTTTCTAATTTGTGTGAACTGAATTTTTAATATATCCAACTTGGTGGGTGATTCTAAACCCCTAGGAGACAAACAAATTCACCCATGACTTTTACACCATGGATGAAAATGCATGTACATGTACACTGTTCAACTACCATTCATATCGATTTCTTTTAATTCTACCTAAGTTTCTGACAAATTTCTATGTATGTGCATAACATTTTTCTTTTCTTTTAATAAAGACTCAAAGTCAAACTGGATTCAACTTGACAGATTCAGCTTAAGCTGGCTTTATACAAAATTATATAAATCCATGAAAAATATTCAAAACAAAGTTTGGTGAAAGGTTTTATGAACTTCTAAGTTCTTCATAACAATCAAATCTTACAAATGAGTAGTAATTTCATGACTGTCAAGTGTCAAATATTGGTTAAATCCAGAGCTGCCAACCTGAAAAAGAACATTTCAGTATTTTTAAAGCTGAAAATCTGTATTTTGATGATGACATCAGTATTTTCAATAGAATACCATAAGACAACATATAAAACGGAAACTTTAGAAATCAGTATTTTGCATGAAACCATCAGTATTCTTATTTTTCAGTACTAAATATTGAAAATTCGTACTACTTGGCAGCTCTGTCTGATCCTTTGTTAACATTTAAAATAGCAGCCATCATCTCTCCCAGGGCCTTGACAACACAATACATTCTGCAATTTAAATCCCATTCCATAGAAACAGAGTGGTTCCATACCAAAAAGAAATATACTCTTTCATGGAACAGATTTTTTAAATTCATGTTTTACTTTCAATTACATTTGACCCCCTCCCCCCAAAAATAAAATGTCATAAAATGGATAAAAAATTAATTCTTCTAATAATCTCAAGTACCAAACAAAAGGCCATTACCATTGTCATGTTCAAATTTTTTAGGCATTTTAATAGGGACACTACAATGCTGTGATACAGTAATGCAAATTGCACAATAGATAACTCCAAGGGTACAGCACATTTGTGTGACATGATCTTTTCTTTATTTACGTGAGGTTTATACTTTATAGTATCCTTGAATAGAATTAAGTAAAATGTGATTGATTAAAAAAAAGAACTTTTTGTGGGTTGAATTCTTCTTATTTTATTACAAAAAGAACGATGAAAGCAATCTTATCTTGCTCAGGGACAGAATCCATGATTAACACGATAAACAGAATAACCACTCGCCTATGGAGCACATGAAATAATTAGTTTGTTTACTCTCGTTCATTAATGTAAAGGGATGTAACAAGTGCAGGTTGTGTGTCCTGACAACATTACTTTGATGGTTTTAACTTTTAAGGATGTTCCTTGGTTGTGTTTGTGCGCATCCCAACCGGGGGGGGGGGGGGGGGGGGGCACTCGACCAAAAAATGGTGGGGGTGTGCAGCGGGCGAGACAAAAAACAGGGGCCTTGGAGCGGGCTTATCGTAAAAAGGAGGGTCCTAGGAACGAGCTTTGGAACGACAAAATGTTTGTGAAAACGGGGGTCCTTGGAACGGATCGCCAGGGTGTGAGTGCGTATGCATCCCTGGTCATGCGCCATGAGGTCGCCCCCTTTTGCGTTACATGGTGATTTTTGCTTTCACTACACACTTTCAACTTTAACAAGTGGAATGCCTCTGGCCGTCTCACCTGCATCACGCGGTTCAATATAGCAGCAGTGCTGACTTTGAATACTACTCTAACTCGCACAAGATGTTCAGTGATACATGGTTACTCTTATGTCCACTTTTTATGAACTAGACCAATAAACTTACAGAGATATGATGGTTATTCAACAAAAAACCCCAACATGGCCAAAGTTCATTGACCTTACATGACCTTTGACCTTGATCATGTGACCTGAAACTCGCACAGGATGTTCAGTGATACTTGATTACTCTTATGTACAAGTTTCATGAATGAGATCCATAAACTTTCAAAGTTATGATGGTAATTCAACAGATACACCCAATTCGGCCAAAGTTCATTGACCTTTGACCTTGGTCATGTGACCTGAAACGCGCACAGAATGTTCAGTGATACTTGATTACTCTAATGTCCAAGTTTAATGAACTAGACCAATAAACTTTCAAAGTTATGATGGTAATTCAACAGATACCCCCGATTTGGCCAAAGTTCATTGACCCTAAATGACCTTTGACCTTAATCACGAGACCTGAAACTTGCACAAAATGTTCAGCGATGCTTGAATACTATTATGTCCAAGTTTCATGAATCAGATCCATAAACTTTCAAAGTTATGATGGGAATTCAACAGATATCCCCAATTCGGCCAAAGTTCATTGACCCTAAATGACCTTTGACCTTGGTCATGTGACGTGAAACTCATGCAGGATGTTCAGTGATACTTTATTAACCTTATGTCCAAGTTTCATGAACTAGGTCCATATATTTTCTAAGTTATGATGACATTTCAAAAACTTAACCTCAGGTTAAGATTTCGATGTTGATTCCTCCAACATGGTCTAAGTTCATTGACCCTAAATGACCTTTGACCTTGGTCATGTGACATGAAACTATAATAGGATGTTCAGTAATACTTGATTAACCTTATGGCCAAGTTTTATTAACTAGGTCCATATACTTTCTAAGTTATGACGTCATTTCAAAAACTTAACCTCAGGTTAAGATTTGATGTTGACGCCGCCGCCGTCGGAAAAGCGGCGCCTATAGTCTCACTTTGCTTCGCAGGTGAGACAAAAACATTTATCTGACAAAGTATACACCCTATGATAGCAAAATAATACATTTTCTGAAAGGAAATTGCACAAGGAATCCAAATCTGCACTCAAAAATAGCATTAGGTGTAAGGCAACAGTTTTACATGGACTTGAATAGGGAAATTCTGATATTTTTTTAATCTCATGGTTTTTGTCATAAAATTTTGTGTAGTCCCCCTATGACAAAAATAATGCTATATTATGACAGAACACATTCAGACCTTTCTAACAATATATAATTGTGTAGGGTTCATGTTCAATTAATGATCTGAAAATTGACCCTGACTTTAGCCCAAAAAAATCATGCGTTTCAGGAATCGTATACTATATATCAGGTGTTGTAATGCTACCAACATTTGTTGGGTTTTCTTTGCCTTGTACATTATTAACATTTTAAAAGGAATTGATGGTACATGTAGGTACATAAACAATTCAAAGGAAAAGTAACAATTGAAATGTAAGTTACACAATTTGCTTACCGAGGCTCTTATTACAATGATCTGCCAAGTGATGATGACATGCAAGAGACAATGTCTATAGGTTCAGGAGTAAAGACTGAAACAAGTTTGCAGATGCTGTATGTACAAACATACATAAATATATGACTACTGCAGCTTCATGAAAGAAGTTTCTAAAGTGCAATTGCACACATTATATCCACATAGTCTGTGTTTGATAGTTTAAAGTCATGGCGGGTTTTGATGAGTTCAAAGCCAAAATATAGTATGCAGTCCTTTGGTATGATAGCATTTGAGGTAGGTTATGTCCATTTGACCATTTCACACAGACACTTATTGTTTAATGTCAGTGTGTGTATTTAGTGAAATATGTATACATGAATGTGTAATAAGACATCAGTGAAGATGTACAAACTTGGTGCTTTTAAGAAAATAATGCTAAACCTTCTAAAATTCGTAACACATTTTCTGGATGTTTGAAGGTCATTGACCTTTGTCAATTAATAATTTGGATGATTTGCCTTAATACTGAGCAGTATTTTCACCCCCTCAGAATTGTAGGAAGTATATTATTTTTGTAATTGATGCAAGTTTAGTGCTAACAGTAACTGACATTAAAATATGTGTCAATCTGGAAGAAATGTCAAAATTAAGACATTGCATATTTATCAGATTTTTATGTTTCAACCTTATCACACAGGTCTATGACATGGCCAAACCTACTTTTCAGTCATTAGACAGTAGAGTATGTTAGCTTTAATTTGATACCAAGTTTGTAGGTTTAGGCCAAGTTTTGACAAAAATATTGATGTTTTCCCAAAAATTGCACCAAAAATTGCATTTTCCCATTGACTTTGTACAGGCGGCGCCGCTTCCGGCACCACCCCTCATCACCTCTGGTGTCCTGACTTTTGAGAGCTATAACTCAAGTTCTATAAAGTCTACAGCAATGAAACTTTCCAGGCTAAATTGCCTTATTAATTCAGCTTTAAAATGATACTAAATTTGTTGGAATAGCCTCTATGGTTTTGAAAATAATTAAGAATTACTATAGCACGAAGCCAAAGTGTGTAACAGCACCACCCATTTTGGGGGGCGAGCTCATGACCCCCTATGGAACAGGCATGCGTGTATGATGCAGCTAGCCACTGGGTGCGCTCGTGCAGAGGCGATGGTCGGACAGTGCTCTGCAGCCGCTTTACACCAAAATTGCAGCTCATTGTAGCAGATCAATGCAACCGGAACGACGTAACAAAAAATATGCGAAGCCTTGGAGCGGATTTCTTTCTTCTTTTTTTCTCAATAAGAAGAAAATGCTATGCTTTGGAGCGGCTTTCTTTGTTCTTTTTCTCAATAAGACAAAAATGCTATGCCTTGGAACAGAATTTTGAGTGTAAATATGGGGGTCCCCTCTGTGGCACATACCCACTATGCATTATATACCGAGTGCCCCCCCCGGGCAATCGCTAACCTTTGTGTTACGGGACCCAGGTGAGTAATCAGCTTTGTAACACAGGTATCAGGTGATTTTTTCCAAGCATCTGCACTCTATCAGCAAACTTGATGTGTTATTTTACAAAACTGTTAGCTGAAAATATTACCGCATGTGGACCATTTATCAAATGCCCCCACCTCTATAATAGGATGGTTCAGAAAATACCAGAAATATTCTAAGAGTTTGGGAAAATATTCCACTGATTCTTGGAATATTTTCCCAAACTCTTAGAATATTTCTGGTATTTTCTGAGCCATCTAATATAATATAAATATTTATGCTGTTTGGCCTGCGACCGATCACATGTATGTTTTGAAATTGGCCATGAATAATACATGTGAGAAATTTGATACTGGCCCAAAATCACAAATTTTTAGGATAACCGGAGGATGGACACGGAATGAAATAACCTGGGTGAAGAGTAAGAAATTCAGCTATTTCTCATTTTCCTTTCTCATATTTTTTTTCTTTACTTTTTACAATAAACCACTTTTTGATTCCATCTTTGTCACTCGGAATATCTGATCGAGTTCACCATCCCGAAGTTCGGGTAGGTAGCGTAGTGTAGTGGTAGTGAAGTGGAGTGGAGCCTGCATGAACTTCGCCAGAGGTAACATGCAGGCGACCCGTTCCAAAAATCCAAGGACCCCCGTTTTCACCACTTGTTCACTGCAACCATCCTGCCTGTGGGGAATCTACAGGTACATAGACTATGTCTATGGTATGCCAATGCTGTACATACCACACACTTTTAAAAAAATCATTAAAATATCACTTTTGAGTTTTGTGACCAAAATCGCTAATTTCCATACAGTTGCAATTTATTTTTCATTAGTAACTTGGGAATAACTTTTGTATTCATCAGAGCACTCAAAAACTTGAATTTTGGGCATATTTTTGTGAATGCCCTCTATTGGTGCAGGGGGTGTAAAGTAATATGGCAAGAAAATTTTCATTTTTCAATCTCTATTTTTAATTGAGAAAAAATAGATTAAAGTCAAATTTACATAAGAGCCAAGTTATGATGAATAGCTGTAATGGAAACTGATAGTGTAAGAAAATCAAGCATTTGTCCCATAGAAAAGGAGAAAATAAGCCAAACATTGCCACCCTTATTTTGCCACACATGGAGTCTGATGGGAGAACAAGGTTATATCAATCATAACCTTGTTGTTTATGGAATGAGTGCCTTGGTTTTCACAAACATTTGTATGGTCAGTTCCCCCATGTCTGCGCGGTCTCCCAAGTCTGCGCACCCGCGTATCTGCGCGATTCTAGTAAAAGAATATACGCAACGAGCACGAACTTTACACATTTGATGCATAGACAGGTATTCATAAAAAATCCGACTCAAAATGGTGGAAAAATAATGAATTCAGGGCATTTCATGTGACGGTCTCAAAATGCAGCCTTTTGTCATCAAATCCCTGAATCATGTGCAAAGTGAATGAGTGCGCAGACATGGGGTAGGCCCTACCATTTTTTTTTTCAATCTGAAAATGACTGCCCGAGATTTTTTCCAAGAAAATCATATATTTCTTTCAAATTTTTATGAGATATTTGGCACACTAACTCATTAAGATGTAAGGAACATTATCAACTGAAAGATTTTGTGAAATAAGAAGAAATTCATGTTAATCTTAACTCAAATTGTTAGGTGCGCAGACTTGGGGCCCACCATCATACGACTACGAGTTCCGAAGCTGTCCGAGGACTTTCCTTTTTACAAGAAACCCGCTCCAACTTCCAAGGCCCTCGTTTTTTGTCTCGCCAGCGGCAGAGGCACATAGTACATACCTACTACTTTTGGGGTCAAGTACTCCCCCCCCCCCCGGGTCCCCCTAATATAGACCAAAAGCTTCGGTCTCTGTTATGTTGGTTGTTCAGCTGAACTGCGTTGGCTTCACTCACCAAATACAGAGACCGAAGTTCTAGCGCGATCTGTACAGGGGACTCAATGGCCATATGTTTATGTACTTAAGATCGGATAAAACGGGGAAGTGAATTTGCGCGACAGCCGAGGTAAGTCACTATTTTTGTTCCTTTTAACTTGATTTTTCTCTGTTTTTTGGCAATTAATGCCAAGAGGGAATATTAATTTGCATTTTGGTTGTGTTAACTTTCAAAATTTTCATTCATTAAAGACAAAAATTGAAGAGCCCCGACGGGGGGATTTTGCATTGCAAGTCCCCTAATGGTGGCCGCACGATAGTGAGCCGTCTGTGTACGAGGAGAAATAAAAAAATATATAATGTTAAAAAACTCCTCGAAACAGACGGCTGCCAGCTGTCTACCCCTAATAATGCCATGTTCATGGTTTTGCAATCCAGCTGCTGCGCTGGAGCTCGGAGCCGAGCGCTGCAGTGCCACGGAATCAGCGTGCACGAAACCCAACATAGAGAAACCAACGAGAACAACGCCGGTCTTCATGCCGGTATCTCGCTGAGGAAAATGAGTGAATGAGATTTCGCGTCCTTACCTTTGCTTAAATCCAGTGGTACATCAGTATCTCCACTATCATGGCGGCCTGGAATGAAAGAGAACAAAGGTAGAACACTTCTTAACTCATTAATCCAACATTCAGCACGACAAAGACTCTTTAATCAATGAAATTCAGCTTACCTTTTGATCGTCTCAGGCTTCTTCCTCTGTACATGGTGGCCGCCATGATGACCAGACAAAAAACGCATGCGCAGTTTGCATAATTGACAAAAACCGGTTAAAAATCTGCGGATGAGGGAAAACAAATAAAAGGTGAATGAACTAAAGGAAACGCCCATGGTATGGATGCAATAAAATCAGCTGATTTAATATCCGGTTTATCCAGACTCACCCTACATAATAACAAATATTCATGAACTCTTGGTTTCCACTTCTGCATTAGTGTCAATTCAAAAACTAAAAAAATATAAAATAAAAAAATAATCAGACAAGAAAACACAGGTAGGCCTACATAACCAATTTTGTTATGAAGGTTCGTAGACCTAATGGTCTGATGCTATGAAATATTAAAAGTATATTCCTTATCTTCGTTTTGTTTTCAAATACTTTCTCATTTAGTTACTCGCTTGTTTATCTCTTAATCATGTATTCATAAATGTAAATTTTATCAAAGGACGGACAAGTCCACCTTTCTGATTTGAATAAAAAAAGAAAAATACAACAAGCATGACACTGAAAATTTCATCAAAATCGGATGTCAAATAAGAAAGTTATGACATTCTAAAGTTTCGCTTAATTTCACAAAACAGTTTTGCACATGCAAATGAGGAAACTGATGATGTCATCCACTCACTATTTCTTTTGTATTTTCTTGTATGAAATATTCAAATTTTCTCCTCATTGTCAAGGGAACCAATCTTAATTCTTCCCTGAACATGTGGAATTAACATTGTTTAATATGGTCCAGTAAATTGGTCCTTATTGTAAAAAAATGAAATATTGTATAATTCAAACAATAAAAAACAAAAGAAATAGTGAGTGGTGGACACCATCGACTGACCAATTTGCATGTCACAGAGTTGTGCATATCATCACTGTTTTGTGAAAAGCAAAAGTTAAAAATGCCATAACTTTTTTTATTTTATTTTACATCCGATTTTTTAATGAAATTTTCATCGTTATGTTTGTTTGATTTTTCTCTATTTATTTAATCAACATTTTTCTGTCAGCCCACTCACAGTGCATCCTGGTCTTGTAACAGACACGGGCGAGCAGATTGGGGGAGCAAAGAACTTTTTTTTAGGCCCAAGTCCAGACTTAAAGAGAAAGTCCAGGTGGTGTATACTGCACAATGCATCCAAATAAATGAACAATTAAAATGGTTTGTGATGAAAAATTATAGGCTTATGATAATTATGACGTCAAAAGCAGGGGCCGCGGAACCGGGGGGGGGGCTGTGGGGCTTCAGCCCCCCCCCCCCCCCCACTTTTTTCCAAAACCGTGTACAAAAACGTAAAAATGACCATATAATTGTGATTTTTAGCATGGTCAGCCCCCCCCCCCACTTTTGGCTCAGCCCCCCCCCCCCCCACTTTGAAAACCGTTCCGCGCCCCCTGAAAAGCAATTAATGAAATTGAGGGCATCAATGATGATTTTGAAAATACCAGCAACCCTGGAATTAAAAGAATAACATACGCCGCAAAAAAATGAGGGCGCTATATCACATTTAGCTTCACCCTTGATGGGAGAAAGCCTGGAGAAAGCGGGTCGTTTTGCTAAAAAGCAGGCCCTCGATCCGCTCTCATTCCATCTGTCAGCTCCCGACCCCAACCTCTCTTTCAATATATTCCCTCTTTCAATATTTCCCCCTATCTATCTTCTCTCCTTGTAATAATAAAATATGTCCGTTTAAGTATTGCAACGTCGTAAAATTTGCTTTCAGGCAAATTCCTCTTTCTCAATTCTTTAGCTGTTTTGTGTAATTAAATTAGTATACAATATGAATAATAATTATTGTCCACTTAAATAATTATCTTAACGACTCTCAGCCACTCATAATAAACAATCGTTCACATGGGGGGGTTCTCTTGGAACAACTGGCAGATCAGCTACCTTAAAAGTATTTACCTAAGACCATTCAGTGACAAGAAATGCCCTTATTTTCTGTTAAATCCCACAGATGTCTGGTGATTAACATTAGTAATTAAGGTTCGTTATCAAAACATGATGTCTTGTATTTTATATATTGTTAGAACTATCTTCACGTTTCTCTCTTTCTATTCAGTTCTTTCTTTCCCACTCTGTTTTTCACCCCTCACTCTATCTCTCTTGCTCTTCTTTTAACTCTTATTTGATGTTCGCATCATTGAATGTATTCTTTAAGCCAATATCTTTGGGGTTTTTTTCTTGGAACATCGTTCTCAAGCTCATAGAGCTTAAGATGATCCACTATTGATTACACTAATATGAATATTATGTAATGTTGAAAATGATGTATATGTATATATGAATAAAATCAATGAATGAATGAACGAATGAATGAATGAATCAGTAAGGACCTTCCTTTTAAGTGTCACCCCCCCATGATCCATCATCCATGATAAAATTTACCTCGAATCAAGGAGATATATCGATGAATACGACTTATTGTCCTTATTAAACAATGGTTTGTGGGCGAGTATTTTTAAGACTTGAAATAAAAAGTGGAGAATATTCTACAACCTTGTAAATATTTTGGTTATGATAATTCCACCTCACCTGACAGTGTTAATAATCAAAGAATTGTAATTTTCCCCTCACAGAGCATCTTTATTATTTTGGCACGGGAGATTTTAGGTCTGCTGCACAATACAATTACATTCCTGAAAATAAGACTAACGAATTCGAATATTAATTGTAATTTAAGAAATGAAACATGATACATGGGCCGCGGAAACGGGGGGGGGGGGGATTATACCGCATACATTCGTAATTCCGAAGCTTCGTTATTCCGAAGGTTCGTTAATCCGAAAACGAAATAAGGTTCGTAATTCCGAAGGTTCGTTAGTCCAAAAACTAAGTGATTAAGGAACCTTATTTCGTTTTCGGACTGACGGCCTTCGGAACAACGAACCTTATTTCCTTTTCGGATAAACGAACCTTCGGAACACTGAACCTTATTTCGTTTTCGGATCATCGAACCTTCGGAATAACGCCACAAATGTTCGGATTAATGAACCCCTTTACGTTTTCGGATTAACGAACATCGAGGTATAGGCAATTCACGTGTTTCGGAATTACGAACCTTCGGAATAAAGACCCTATTCGGAATTACGAAGTGGAACCGAATTATACAATCTCTGGAATATAGACTTCCAACCCAAATCCGTGATGCTTCTTCCGTTGAGGCCTTCAAAGGCAGACTAACACATTTTTTTTCTTCTTAAATGTAGTAAATGTTAATATGCGTATGTATTTTCCCTATCTAGTCTTAATACTTTTATGTTTTATAGTTCAATTATGTTACGTGATATAATATGCTTCAATAATTCACTGTAAAGCGCATTGAAATGTTAATGTAATTTGCTACATAATTTATTTAATGTAACATGTATTGTATTTTAGGTCTATTGGTGGAATTCAGCCCCCCCCCCCCATGCACACGTTTACAAAAACATACAAAAATGCGATCTGATTGCGATTTTTTGCATGGTCAGCCCTCCAAACTTTAAAAGCCGTTCCGTGGCCCCTTTAATAATGTTTACAGTGCAATATCGTATTTTATCAACCTCCTTAATAACTTGTACAGTGCATTTTCTCATTTTCATTATAATTTCATTTTCTATACTGGATTTTTCTTAATGTACCATTAGTTTGATCATTATTGTGTTATGCTACATGTGCAATTGTTATATACCTTTGTTAATACATACTGGCTGCAGTATGTGTATGATTTTTTTTAGTGGAAATAAATAAAACATGAAATGAAGTCTGATTATCTTTGTGCAGGGGAGCAGGGTAATTTTAATGATTGAAAACCTGTCATGATCTCTTCAATAATAATAATCAAAGTGTTTCTAGGCACATAATTCGTAATTAATGATCCCCAGAATTATTAATGAAACGAATGACAATAAGACGAAAATCTAAATTCGTATAATATGAAACAATTTTGAAAAAGAGGGAACAAAATTAGGCCTATTACTGAAGTATTATCGAAAGAACATGTACGTTCTTTGGTCACAAGCTGGCGCTATACCTCTTCCAGACTCGCTGCTCTCGATACAAGTGAAAATAACTGTCTTCTATTGGTTGTGATCATCTTTGTTCAAATAATGTTTATCATAATGTATAATATTTCATTTGTTATATTGCTGTATACATGTACTTAACTTTATTTTGTATATGTTATTCATACCCTTGTATATATGAAAAATGTGATATTATCTGAATAAAGGCTAAAAAGCATTAAAAAAAAACTGTCCAGGGTGCCGTTTTATAAAGAGTTGTTACAATAACATTATTATACCTAATTTCTATAACAAGTTTGATACCCGCAAATCATACCGATTAATTTCAGTAGCTTTAAACTGTTATTACAAGTTTAATACTTTAACAGTTTTTATGAAATAGTCCTCAGATAGAGTTTTTGATGCTGGATGCACGCAATATATAGTTGATGGGGATGTCCTACACTACGCAAATGAAGAAAATAAATATTTGAAGAGGGCTGAAAATGTTTGGGGACAAAGCTCTAACCTATATAGGTATCACCAGATCATTATAGAGATTTCTCCTATTTTTGCGATTCATTTAATGTACACGTATTTTGCCAGTGGCGATCGAGACCCAGATTTTGTTAAGTGGTGTTGACGGGAATGGGCAAGGGAGGGGGGGGGGGAATAAAAACTTGGATATAATTATTACTAGTGGGGCAACAATCTTCGTCTCTTCACTCAGGCAAACGTTAATTCTATGTTAAAATCAGAATATTTGAAGTAACATTTTTGTGTCGTTGTATCCTTTTTATCGTGAAATCATTCCTCCTTCGATTTAGTCGTTACCAATATCTCCATCATGACCACCATCATCTCCATGGCCTTCATCATCATCATCATCATCGTCAACATCATCAACATCATCATCATATCACCGTCACCCTCAGCTTTATCATC